>NC_057711.1:26608639-26616341 GCF_004010195.1 Chiloscyllium plagiosum | reverse complement strand
CCACCTTCTTCAACTGCAACTTTTCTGAAATTATTTGATACAACTTAGTGGTCTGCCATGCCATTTTTAAGGGCAGTTATGAAATAACTTCATTGTGTCTGAAGTCACTTGTAGGCCAGACCAGTTCAGGACATCAGATTTCTTTCATTGAAAGTTATTTGTGAGCTTGAAGAGTGTCACATCAGATAGACTATCATTAATCCTGAGATTAGCTTTTCATTTGATTTATTAATTAAATATATTTAAATTTGTCTCATTGCTGTGGAAGGATTTGAACTTGTGTCTCTGTATCATTAGTCCAGTAACATTAGCACTATATTATTATGTTATTAATAATTTGTAATAGTGAATAAGTTCATCATTATATGTTTTGGCTCTCTTAAATGAGGCCACATCTAAGAATCAAATACCATTTACAATTCATTTACGAGATCCGTTGTAGTTTTGTCTTGTGCTACTACTGCCAGAATCCATTTTCTTTTTACTGAGCTCATGCAAATTAAATGTTCTTATATTCTGTCTGACAGGAAAGTTTGATTCTAGAAAATTTATTCTAAATTTAACATTCTATTATGTTCAGAGGATATCCATTAAAATCATAGTAATGTAGTAACTGGACAAAAACAGAAGTTGCTGGAAAAGCTCAGCAGACCTGGCAGCATCTGTGAAAAGAAATCAAAGTTAATGCTTCGGGTCCAGTGACCCTTCCTCAGAACTGATGGTAACTAGGAATATGTCAGTTTATGTGCAAAATATAGGGTCATGGGGGTTGAACAGACCTTTTCTGTCCAACTGTTCTTCTCTGTCTTTGGACGTTTCTCTACCTATCATTTACTCCTTACCCCTTCCTTTGACCCTATCTTCCGCAAAAGACCCTGAGGAAGGGTCACTGGACCTGAAATGTTAACTTTGATTTCTCTTCACAGGTGCTGCAAGACTTGCTGAGCTTTTCCAGCAACTTCTGTTTGTGTTTCTGAGTCACAGCATCCGCAGTTCTTATAGTTTCTAAATGAGCTGGACATATGATTTCAAATCCCCGCATGGTGATGCAAGTACAATTACTTTTCAAAGATATTTGGATAAGTTCGTGAATAGGAATGGTTTGGAGAGATATGGGCCAAGCACAGCCAAGTGGGACTAGTTTAGTTTGGGATTATGGTCGGCAAGGACTGCTGAACTGAAGGGTCTGTTTCCAAGCTGTATAACTCCATGATTCTAAGACCCACAACAGCAATTGGAGATCTTAAATTCCATTAAGGAACACCTGGAATAAAAACTCATACACTGATGAAACTACCCATTTGACTCATTAATAATCCTTCAGGAAGAAGATCTGCCTTGTTTTCCTTGCTGATATATGACTCAAGACCAACAGCAACATGATTGATTCTTAACTGCCTTCTGAATTGGCTTAGCAAGCCTCAAAACTGTATTCAAAAGTGTTTGCAAGTGGCCACCTTGTCAAGGGAATTAATCATAGACAAGAAATCCTTGCCTTAACAATCCTGTCCATATTCTTTATTGTTTAAATTATTTTAAAATTGTATAAAAATTGTAAGTGAAGGTATAAACGATTAGATGAAGCACTGTAAGGACACATCATGTACTCTGGGTGTGGACTTCAATATTGTTTCTAGGAGTTGTTTAGTAGCATGACTTTTGACCAACCTAATTGAGTTCTTCAGAACAGATATACAAAACTGGATTTGGGGCAGATAATAACTATGAAGAGGAAAATAATCTATTGACCTAGCCCTCATCAATCTATCTACCTGATGCATCTATCCACATCTTATGTCATAGAGTAACTGAATCCTTGGAATGCAGAAGGAGGCCATTTGACCCATCAGGCCCACAGTGAATCTCTGAATAACATTCATCCAGATTCAGCTACCTAACCTATCCTTGTAATCCTGCATTTCCCATGGCAAATCCACCTAGTTTCCACATCCCTGAACATTTGGAGGGATATGGGCCAGGTGCTGGCAGGTGGGACTAGATTGGGTTAGGATATCTGGTCCGCGTGGACAGGTTGGACCAAAGGGTTTGTTTCCATGCTGTACATCTCTATGACTATGACTCTATATGTACAATTTCAGCATGAAGAAAGTGAGGTTTGCAGATACTGGAGATCAGAGTCGAGAGTGTGTTGCTGGAAAAGCACAGCAGGTCAGGCAGTATATGAGGAGCAGGAGAATTATATACTCATCCAGGTGCCTTCTAAATGTTGTAATTGTATCAGCCTCAACCACTTCCTCTGGCAGCTCATTCTATATACTCACTATCCTCTGCTCTCCTTTATCTATTTACCCTATCCAAGCCCCTTATAAACCTCTGTTGTAATTGTATTTGCCTCCATCACTTTCTGTGGTAGCTCGTTCCATACATGCACCACCCTCTGCATGAAAAAGATGCCCCTCGGGTTGCTTTTAAATCTTTCTCCTCTTACCTTAAGCCTATGTCCTCCAGTTCTAAACTCCCCTACCCTGGGAAAAAGACCTATCCATGACCTCATGATCTTATAAACCTCAGCTTTGACGCTTCAGGGAAAATAGCCCCCAGCCTAATTAGCTTTTCCCTATAGCTCAAATTCTCTAAATCCAGCAACATCCTTATACATCTCTTTTGAACCCTTTCAAGTTTACTAACATCCTCCTTATAGCAGGAGACTAGAATCATGCGATATTCCAAAAGTGGCCTCACCAAAATGTCCTGTATAGCAGCAACATGGCATCCCAATTCCTTTACTGGAATTGAACTCTGGTCCCTGTAAGGCAGCCACCTGTGCATCACTAAAGATAGGACTAACATGCAGAGACCTTCTGGAGACAAAGTTCTGTCTTCATATTGAGGCTACCCTCTTTTGTATTATATGGTACTATCACTATGCTGAATGGGATACATAACAAATCTAGCAATTCAAAAGTGGACATGCACAAGGCAAAGTTTGTCATCAGCTGCATAAGAAAGTACTCAGGTAAAAACAATGATTGCAGATGCTGGAAACCAGAGTCTAGATTAGAGTGGTGCTGGAAAAGCACAGCAGTTCAGGCAGCATCCAAGGAGCAGGAAAATCGACGTTTCAGGCAAAAGCCCTTCATCAGAAATGCAGGCAGAGAGCCTGAAGGGATTCACCCTATCCAAGCCTCTCATGATTTTATAAACCTCTCTAAGTTCACCCCTCAGCCTCCGACGCTCCAGAGAAAATAGTTCGAGCCTATTCAGCCTCTCCCTAAAGCTCAAACCCTCCAACCCTGGCAACTTCCTCATAATTACTTTCTGAACACTTTCAAGTTTAACAGCATGTTTCCTGTAGCAAGAGACCAGAATTGAATGCAGTATTCCAAAAATGGCCTAACCAATGTCCTGTACAGCCGCAACATGACCTCCCAACTCCTACAACGTAGTATAATACTTGTCATTTATATCATTGCTGATGTGGATTGTTACTTTGAGCAGGTAGCTGGCTTCTTTGCCTAAAAGACAACGACTTTATTGCAAAATTATTAATTGCGTGCGAAGCTTTTGGAATCTCCTGATAATAAAAGAGGCAGTATTTAAAAGTAACTCTTTCTTTGTTGCCGGGAAAAGTGTGTAGTTGTACCCAGAGAACTGAAACGAGGCGAACCCCACAAGTCCCTGACGACTTATACTGAATGTGGTGTAATACCAAAATCAGAGAGAAAAAAGAATTAGCAGAAGTACTTTCAGAAGATCAACCTCTTTCACACTAAAATATTTTCAGGGAAAGTGAGAGGTCTAAGGGTCTTGCTTGCAACCTCCTGACTCCAGTTTAATTTGTTTGTGCATTGAATGACAGCATAGATTTTGCAGCCCTCCAATCCCTCTGCTCCAATCCTGAACTCACAATCAAGCCAGCGGATGAAGGGGGCGCAGTGGTAGTCTGGCGCACTGACCTCTACACCGTTGAAGCCAAACATCAACTCGAGGACACCTCTTCCTATCACCCCCTCGACTATGACCCCACCCCCCATCACCAAACCATCATCTCCCAGACCATACAGAACCTCATCACCTCAGGAGATCTCCCACCCACAGCTTCCAACCTCATAGTCCGGGAACCCCACACTGCCCGGTTCTACCTCCTTCCAAAGATCCACAAGCTTGACCACCCTGGCCGACCCATTGTCTCAGCATGCTCCTGCCCCACTGAACTCATTTCTACCTACCTCGACACTGTCCTATCCCCCCAGGTGCAGGAACTCCCCACATACGTTCGAGACACCACCCACGCTCTCCACCTCCTCCAAGACTTTCGTTTCCCCGGCCTCCAACGCCTCATCTTCACCATGGATATCCAGTCCCTCTACGGCGGGTTCGGTATGGACTTGTTGGGCCGAAGGGCCTGTTTCCACATTAAGTAATCTAATCTAATCTAATCTAAACCTCCATCCGCCATGACTAGGGCCTCCAAGCCCTCCGTTTCTTCCTCTAGCGACGTCCCCAACAGTACCCTTCCACCGACACTCTTATTCGTTTGGCCGAACTGGTCCTCATCCTTAACAATTTCTCCTTCGAATCTTCCCACTTCTGCCAGACCAAAGGGGTAGCCATGGACACCTGTATGGGCCCCAGCTATGCCGGACTCTTTGTTGGCTATGTAGAACAGTCGATCTTCCGTAATTACACCGGCACCACTCCCCAACTCTTCCTCCGCTACATTGATGACTGCATTGGTGCCACCTCGTGCTCCCGTGAAGAGGTTGAGCAGTTCATCAACTTCACCAACACATTCCACCCTGACCTTAAATTTACTTGGATCATCTCTGACACCTCCCTCCCCTTCCTGGACCTCTCCATCCACATTAATGATGACCGACTTGACACTGACATTTTTTACAAACACACCGACTCCCACAGCTACCTTGATTACAACTCTTCCCACCCTATCTCCTGCAAAAATGTCATCCCGAATTCCCAATTCCTCCGCCTCCGCCGTATCTGCTCCCAGGAGGACCAGTTCTACCACAGAACACACCAGTTGGCCTCCTTCTTTAGAGGCCGCAATTTCCCTTCCCACATGGTTAAAGATGCCCTCCAACACATCTCGTCCACATCTCGCAGCTCCGCCCTCAGTCGCCACCCCTCCAACCGTAACAAGGACAGAACGCCCCTGGTGCTCACCTTCCACCCTACCAACCTTCGCATAAACCAAATCATCCAATGACATTTGTGCCACCTCCAAACAGACTCCACCACCAGCGATATATTTCCCTCCCCATCCTTTTCCGCCTTCCGCAAAGACCGTTCCCTCCGTGACTACCTGGTCAGGTCCACGCTCCCCTACAACCCACCCTACCTTCCTAGCACCTTCCCCTGCCACCACAGGAATTGCAAAGTCTGTGCCCACACCTCCTCCCTCACCTCCATCCAAGGCCCCAAAGGAGCCTTCCACATCCATCAAAGTTTCACCTGCACATCCACCAATGTCATTTATTGTTTTCGTTTCTCCCGATGCGGTCACCTCTACATTGGGGACACCCGCACCAATCAACCGCACCTCCCGTGGCCCAACATTTCAACTCCCCCTCCCACTCTGCCGAAAGCATGGAGGTCCTGGGCTGCTCAACCGCCACTCCCTCACCACCCGATGCCTGGAGGAAGAATGCCTCATCTTCCACCTCGGAACACTTCAACCCCAGGTCATCAATGTGGACTTCACCAGTTTCCTCATTTCCCCTTCCCCCATCTCATCTTCAGGCTCTCTGCCTGTATTCCTGATGAAGGGCTTTTGCCCGAAACGTCGATTTTACTGATCCTTGGATGCTGCCTGAACTGCTGTGCTTTTCCAGCACCACTCTAATCTAGACTAAGAAAGTATTCAACCAAATTCAGTAACATCAAGGCCTGCATTGTACCAGTAACATCAAGCAAGTTGCTCAACAGCGATTGAATGAAGGCTGCAAGAGCCATACCAGGCTTATATAAAAATGAATTGGCAAGCTGATGAGGCTACAAGACCTAAATAGGAGACAGTGAGGACGGCAGATGCTGGAGCTCAGAGTCAAGAGTGTAGTGCTGGAAAAGCACATCAGGTCAGGCAGCATCCGAGGAGCAGGAGAATTGACATTTCTCGCATAAGCCCTTCAGGAATGAAGCTTGTGAGTCGGGGCTGGGAGATAAATGGGAGGGGGGGGTGGTTTTGGAGGGAAGGTAGCTGGGAAAGTGACAGTGGATGAAGGCAAGGGAGAAGGTCATTATGGGGAGTGATGGACAGGTCCGAGGGGTAGTGCTGAATTGGAGGCTTAGGACTGGGTTAATGTAGGGGAGGGGAAATGAGGAAGCTAAATCCAAACTTATCCCATGTGGTTGCAGGGTCCCAAGGTGGAATATGAGGTGTTCCTCCTCCAGGCATCAGGTGGTAATGGTTTGGCGGTTGAGGAGGCCCAGGACCTGTATGTCCTTGACGGAGGGGGAATGGGAGTTGAAGTGTTCAGCCACATGCATGGCAGGGGGGGCTGGTGGGTGCAGGTGTTCCAGAGATGTTCTCTGAAACGATCCGCAAGAAGGTGTCCTATCTCCCTGATGTAAAGAAGACCACACTGGGTGCAACAGATGCAGTAGATGACATTGGTAGATGTACAGGTAAATTTCTGATGGATGTGGAAGGAAGACTTAATCTTTCAAGATTACAAGACTTAAATACTTGCTTACCAACATAAGAAGCAACATGCGATAAAGAGATAAGTGATCCCAAGACAAACAAATTAGATTTAAGGTCCTGATGCACAATTAAACAACTAACAGGAGGAAGAGGCTCCAAAAATATTCCCATCCTCAAAATGGGATTCCCAAAGTATTAGTGCAAAAGACAAAGATGAAGCTTCTGCAACCATCTTCAGCCAGAAAAAGTAAAGGGCCCAGCACTGATCCTTGTGGCACTCCATTGGTACAGGCCTCCAGTCTGAAAAACAACCCTCCACCACCACCCTCTGTCTTCTATCTGTCATCTGTAGTTCAGCTATTGGATGAACAATCTGAGCCTTGTTCTGAGATACCAAGCATCATAGATGCCAGTCTTCAAACAATTCTATTAACTTCACCTCACATTAAGAAACAGCTAATACCCATGGCCCCTGACAACAATCCAGCAGTAACACTGTGCTCCAAAATTAGCCATGCCCCTAGCCAAGCTGTTCCAATACAACTACAACACTGGCGTCTCTGAGGCAATGTAGAACATTGCCCAAGTATGTCCTGTCCACAAAAGGATAAATTCAATCCAGCCAATTACTGCACCATCAGCAAAATGAACAGAGAAGTAATCAACTGTGCTATCAAGTGGTGACTACTCCACAAAAACATGCTCATTGATGCTCAGTTTGGGTTCGACCAGGGTCACTCAGTTCCTGATCCAATTACAGCCTGGGTCCAAACATTGTCAAAATAGCTGAACTACAGATGACAGGTAGAAGACAGAGGGTGGTGGTGGAGGGTTGTTTTTCAGACTGGAGGCCTGTACCAAGGGAGTGGCACAAGGATCAGTGCTGGGCCCTTTACTTTTTGTCATTTACATAAATGATTTGGATGCGAGCATAAGAGGTACAGTTAGTAAGTTTGCAGATGACACCAAAATTGGAGGTATAGTGGACAGCGAAGAGGGTTACCTTAGACTACAACAGGATCTGGATCAGATGGGCCAATGGGCTGAGAAGTGGCAGATGGAGTTTAATTCAGATAA
>NC_057711.1:26524421-26608618 GCF_004010195.1 Chiloscyllium plagiosum | reverse complement strand
GAAAGATGTTGTGAAATTTGAAAGGGTTCAGAAAAGATTTACAAGGATGTTGCCAGGATTGGAGGATCTGAGGTACAGGGAGAGGCTAAACAGGCTGGGGCTGTTTTCCCTGGAGCGTTGGAGGCTGAGGGGTGACCTTATAGAGGTTAACAAAATTATGAAGGGCATGGAAAGGATAAATAGACAAAGTTTTTTCCCTGGGGTCAGGGAGTCCAGAACTAGAGGGCATAGGTTTAGGGTGAGAGGGGAAAGATATAAAAGAGACCTAAGGGGCAACTTTTTCACACAGAGGGTGGTACATGTATGGAATGAGCTGCCAGAGGATGTGGTGGAGACTGGTACAATTGCAACATTTAAGAGCCATTTGGATGGGTATATGAATAGGAAGGGTTTGGAGGGATATGGGCCGGGTGCTGGCAGATTGGGTTGGGATATCTACTCGGCATGGACGGGTTGGACCGAAGGGTCTATTTCCATGCTGTACATCTCTATGACTCTATGACAGGTGAGAGGTACTTAATAGCAAGACTCACTGGCGAGGCAGCATTTAACTGAATATTCAAGGAATCATTGTAAAACTGGTCAATGGAAATTGGGGCAGGGAGTGAATGTTCCATGTTGCAACCATGTCTAACAGAAACAAAGGTGGTTTGTGATTAAATAATTGCTTGGCAACACAAAACATAAACATTACTAAAAAGGGACATGAACTGAAGCTTTACATCTTGCATTCATCAGGATTGGGATGCAAGATTTGTATAGAATGGGAACAATGTGCTGATTGATTTGACTATGCTTGTGGATGAATCTATCAAGTGTCAATCTTAGCGAGCTGCTTCACCTCAGACCAGGCATTTAGATCAGAGTGTTGTCATGCTCAGAATACAAGGAATCAGCAGCCTCCATAAACCTTTCTCAATGAAGAAGGCACAGTCAATGCATACATGTATTTTTACATACACAGAGTAGGACCCAATGATTAAATAAAGTTACCTTCTAGCACATGCAAATGAAATGCATTACAAGCTCAAATGATAACCTTAAATTGGTTTCTGCTGTAATTCTTACACAGTGTAGAGTATTCAGTATATGTTGTATTGTAGTAGAATCACATCTAGTGCTGGATTTTAGATAGAATCACTACAGTATGGAACCAGGCCATTTGGCCCAAAATGTCCACACTGACCCTCCAAAGAGTAACCCACCCAGTCCCAGCCCCCAACCTATTAGTCTGCATTTCCCCTAACTAATGCACCTAACCTACACATCCCTGAACACTACAGGCAATTTAGCATGGCCAATTAATCTAACTTGCTCATCTTTGGACTCTGGGAGGAAACCGGAGCACCTGGAGGAAACCCACGCAGACACGGGGAGAATGTATAAACTCCACACAGACAGTCGCCCAAAGCTGGAATCGAACCCGGGTTCCTGCTGCTGTGAGGCAGCAATGCCAACCACTCAGCTGCTGTGTACAGGTTAACTGATCACAGTTGACCTGCTGCCTATGTGACTGGGAGAGCAAAGAGTCAGGGCATTCAACAGATTCATGGCCAGCTGAGTTTTACCTAACAGCTTAGATTTTCAGGCTATCTTAGGGTATACGTTGTTCCATTTCTTTCTATTCACAGTCAGCCAGCATTGATTCACTGAGGCAAACCTTGTTAATAATGAAGGCATCATGCAGGCATTAGGTTGCTTTTTTGCATATTCAAAGGATCATATATCTGTTTCAGGTATGAGACATGGATATCTAACTTGATGCATATACAAATATAATGTGTAATGAATTTCTGTCTCAAGATGTGCAAACACACATCAAGCATGTGTAAAACAGGCACCGTAAAGCAATCTGCTAGGCCTGGATGCTTTGTCAATGGCCTTTTTTTTAAAGTCAGTTTTGCTTATTACACCTGCACATTTGCTTGAATCAGAGCCTACTCTTGGTATCCGCTGTAACCTTATTATACAGGCCCACAGTAACAGCATGACTGCAATGTTGGATATTGGTCACAAAAGTCTTTCGCAATGTTCCCAGGCTCTGTTTGCTAACACTGTTATGAAGATGTGGGTGAACTATACCTTTTAAGAGAGTTAAAAGCTAGCAGTGACAACATCAAGTGTTCTCAATAAGACACAATGTAACATGTGCTCCAGCTACTAGAGTAGCTGGTTGCCTGGAAATGACAAAAAAAAATTCGAATTAGACCAATCAATTTAAATTATTCCCTGAAAAATACCAAATTTAAATCAAGATACTCAATTCAATCTTAAAAGCCAATGACCGGGGAAAAATTGAACAGTTGGGAGGAGAATTGCCAAGCCCAGAATGTAAACAGACTACCTGAAAAATAGCTCTCTTAAAAGATACTTTTTGATCACTAACCTGTGACACAGAAATTCCTAAGAAGAAAATAAGTCACAGGAAGATCCGAATAGAAGAACCAAAAGCTGCTTGGTTTTGACATAAGAAGTGTTGTTTGTAAATCTTAATTTGGAGTTTTTACTGGACTAGTATCAAAGAAGGGAAGGAAAAAGATAGATTAGAGTAAGGACTATTACTTAGTTGTTAATTAATTATTCTCTGTTATACTTTAAGAAATAAATTTGTTAATTTTACTTTAAATAGTTCTTGGCCACTCCAAATTTTACAGATTACTGCACGGGATAAATCTTTTCTGTATTGTTGGTTTTAAATTAAGCAGGAGGGCTTACCCCGGTCAAAACAATACATTTGTGTATTTTCCAACTAAACTGGTAAATAAGAGATGTCAACAAAAAAGTCCTTGTACCTCTTGACTGGGCCTTCATTAACATAGAGTCATACAGATGTACAGCATGGAAACAGGCCCTTCAGACCAAATATTGTAAATTAATCTAGTCCCATTTGCCAGCACTTGGCCCATATCCCTCTAAACCCTTACTATTCATATATCCATCTAGATGTCCTTTAAATGCTGTAATTGTACCAGCCTCCACCACTTCCTCTGGCAGTTCATTTCATACATGCACCACCCTTAGTGTGAAAAAAATGCCCCTGAGGTCCCTTTTAAATCTTTCCCCTCTCACTCTAAACTTATGCCATCTAGTTCTGGATTCGACGAATCCAGGGAAAAGACCTTGACTATTTGCCCTATCCATGCCCCGTATAATTTTATAAACCTCTATAAGATCACCCCCTCAGCCTCCAACGCTCCAGGAGAAACAGCCCCAGCCTATTCAGCCTGTCCCTATAGTTCATCCTTATAAGGGTTTCTTCAGTTGCGATACTTCAAGTGTTGCTTGCCTAAAACGGTAGGCATAAAGCAATATTGCTGAAGTCTTTTCCAGCCATTCAATGAACAACATCTTACCCTACAACTATTCTCACCCCCTCACAACACATATTTTCTGTTAGCTTTGCACTTGTTTAAAAGCTGCTGACCTTTCATATAAATGTCCTGATTTCTCTATAGGAATTCTCAATTATTCTAAGTAACCATTTTATCTTCTTTATTTCAGGCTATCGAGTGGAAAGGACATGAATTCTGGGAAGAAATGGAGATTTTTGCTTTAATTATGCCTCTGCGACCAAGGGGTATTTAAAGCTACCATTACCTGAGCTCAAGAACCCAAGGCTGGAATGGAATTGATTTCACAGATACACAGAATTTTAACAATCTTTGTGTACTTAAAATCAAACAAGAACTTTAGTATTGAGTACATGTACTTCACATAGTAACACAATAAAACAGCAGCTAAATATAAAGCATTATTTTGTACTTCGTATGTACAATAGTTGATCTATAAACCTCACAGATGCTCTCTGTGAAGGGTGACTTTCTCTTTGTTTTTTTCCACTAATGCTGAGAAGTGTTTATTAATCTATCTAAATTTTTAATTATTTAAAATCTATGGAACCAATGAAACTACTGGAAAGTAAGAAATCTTGCCAACTTTAGAGATAGAGGCAGGAATTACTTTTATTTGGTTCACTGGGTGTGGACATTGCTGACTGAACCAGCATTTATTGTCCATGCTTAATTTCCCGGAGGCCAGGTATGTGTCAACCATATTGCTGAGAGTCTGGTAGACAAGCTGATTTCCTTACCTAAAGGAAGGAAGTTAGTGAGTCACATGACATTTTACACCAACAACAATGATTATTCATGATCTTATTGAATGGTAGAGCAGACTCGATGGGCTGAATAGCCTACTTCTGCTCCTGATTCTTAACTTCTTGTCATTAGGCAAGCTTTTTATTGCAGATTTTTATTGAATTCAAATTTTCGCAATGGTGCAATTCAAACCAATATCCCCCAAGGGCTGTGGATTATAAGTCCAGTGATATTACCCCATGCCACTACCTCCCTAATGTTGCTATTTTTGGATTTAGACATTTAGGACCTCCAGCAGATTAAGTCCAATTGTACAAACTTTTATAACTGTTTTAATAGGGTAAGAAGTACTTCTGAGTTTTTGCGCGGTATTCAGTTTCTTGACTAACTGATCTCGCCAATCATGTCATCTAGCAGAGTCAAGCCTAGCCTAGTGGAGAGCTAGTTGGTGAGGGCTGCAGAATAGCTGCATAGGAAAAAGGAATGAGTCAATTATGGAATGGAGAGGGAAGAGTTTTGATGTATGAATGGTCAAGTGGTGGAGGTTAAGGTTATGGAAGGGTTGATTGAGCGGGCTGCTGGTCCTGAGTTGGGGGAATGCCTGACCAAAAACTCAGAGAAAGTGAAATCAAGGATAGTGTTCATAAGTCACTGGCATCTAAGGAGAGCTCAGAAGCTATTGGTGGGAGACAGGATGAGGAATTTGAGTCCTTGGAGATGGTGACTGAAGGGATGGTAGTGAGTAGGGTTGTGAGAAGAGGGGTTCAGATTGCCAACGTTAGTCAGAGAATCAGAGGTGCAGTGTATTTTTCAAACGGTGAGATAGATTGTGAAGTATTATGAGCAAAGGCTGACATGGAGGTGCAACACTTAATCAGAAAGCAAATTGTATGTCACCCTTTACTGCAAAGGGATTTAAGTATCGGGGGGAAACTATCATTTATATAGAAATCACACCTGGTGAATTAGTGTTGTTTTGGTCTTCTTACCTAAGGATATACTTGCCACAGAGCAGACACAATGGAGGTTCCATTAGATGATAAGACATAGGCACAGAAGTGCCTAATTTCACATTTCTGCCAAATCACTAATATCATGATTCACTCACTGACTAAAAATTTAACTATCTCTGCATCTATCCAGGTATTGTAGGAATTGCATATGTTCCAATAAGGTCTCATTCTTCTACACTCCAATTAATTTAATCTCAACTGACTCAATCTCTCCTCTTAAGAAAATCCTCGATAATCAGAATTGACTCACTGAACCTTGTCTGGATTGCCTCAAATGCAATATATCTTTCCTTAAATAAAGGGGCCAAAACTGTTCACAGTTTTCTAGATAGGTCTGACGAGTGCCTTGTATAGATTAGATTTAGATTTGATTACAGTGTGGAAACAGGCCCTTCGGCCCAACAAGTCCACACCGACCCGCCGAAGCGAAACCCACCCATAAATAAAGGGGCCAAAACTGTTCACAGTTTTCTAGATAGGTCTGACTAGTGCCTTGTATAGATTAGAGATTTAGATTTGATTACAGTGTGGAAACAGGCCCTTCGGACCAACAAGTCCACACCGACCCGCCGAAGCGAAACCCACCCATGCCCCTACATTTACCCCTTACCTAACACTACAGGCAATTTAGCATGGCCAATTCACCTGACCCTGCACATCTTTGGATGGTGGGAGGAAACCGGAGCACCTGGAGGAAACCCACGCAGACACGGGGAGAACGTGCAAACTCCACACAGTCAGTCGCCTGAGGCGGGAATTGAACCCGGGTCTCTGGCGCTGCGAGGCAGCAGTGCTAACCACTGTGCCACCGTGCCGCCCATGGTATAGTTTTAGAAAGACTCCTTATTTTTATAGTCGAGAGGGTGGTGCTGGGAAAAGCACAGCAGGTCAGGCAGCATCTAAGGAGCAAGAGAATCAACATTTTGGGCATAAGCCCTTCATCAGGAAGGCCTCATCAGTGTTCCTGAGCTGGCTCAGAAATCAAATGCAGATGGACTTCTCTTTAACTTATATCTTTTTCACTTTTCCTTATTCTTATCCTATTCTAAACTATCAAAATGGCTCAGTACTATGGTGACAAATGGAACTTTTTCAGTGTATTTTGTTGTATTTCTTACTGCAAAATTGTGGGAGAAAGATCTGCTACTCTACCCAGCCATAGCATGACCACATAAAAAACACAAAAGCAGGTCTGCGAAACACAGAGATCAAGTTTGCCAACACACACAGAATACATCCACAATGCCCGAGTCTTGGCCAAACAGGCTAACATAGAAAACAGACATGGCCAAGCTATTCCCAAAATACATTTACCAAACAGCCTTCACAGTAAAGCTCCCGGCCCCAATGAGCACTGCGGTCCCAATATCCTAAGGGTAGGCTCATTTCCCATTGAAACCGATACCGCATAAACAAAGAGGCAGACCGAGGCACCCCAGAAGACTTCGCTCGCAGGAGGAACACAATGGACAGATCTGGATGCCAGGAGAAGGAACATTTACACATTTTCGCGTGGACATGAAATACAATGAAGAATCCTCTAGAAGACATTCTCACCCACTCATGGAGATGGCTGGAATCTCCTGTGTCAATTACAAATGAATTGTTGCTGCCAGAAGCTTGATTAATGTCCATTCAGTTTATTCTTGTTTTAGTCGATTTATAGTTTTCACCATTATACTGTAACTGCTTTACAATTATCATCTTTGTGTTGTACACGATAAAATCTTCCAGCACCTTCCATTCAGGGAAGAGCATTCTGGCCATCTGTGCAGAGAATCAGTTTTGTGTCAGCCTGGTCAATTTCTCTTCCACGATATCACTTTGTTTAATAAATCGCTTGTCAATTTCACCGTGATCCTCGTTTATGGTCCCTGATTCATTGAGCTGAATTTGTCCGACAAAAATAAAAAATCACAATAAAATCATTTAAACTGTTGGTTCTGTTAAAATCCTTGCCCAGTCAACTCCATCCAACTCTGCCTGCATTCATATTTATTTGCTCTTATCACCAAACTAATTCCTGGATGGTTTGACTGTCCTATGAGGACAGATAGGGAAGATTGGACCTGCAGTCTCTAGGATTTAGAAGAATGAAAATTAGTTGAAGGGCTCAAAATTCTTAAAAGGTTAGACAAAGTAGATAGAGAAAGGATATTTCCTGCAAAGTGGGGGATTTGAAACAGGCAGCTTAGTCTCAGAGTAAGGGGTAAGCATTTAGAATCATAGTGTCCTACAGCAGAGACAGGCCCTTCAGCCCAAACTGGTCCATGCCGACCAAAATGTCCATCCATGCTAACCCCATTTCCCTACACTTGACCCATATTCTTCTAAACCTTTCCTATCCATGTATTTATCCAAATGCCTTTTAAATGTTGTTAATGCACCCGCTTCAACTACTTCCGCTGCCAGCTCATTCCATATGCATACCATCCTCTGTGTATAAAAGTTGTCCCTCAGGTTCCGTTTTATTCTTTCCCCTCTAAGCTTAAACCAATGCCGTCTAGTCCTCAATTCCCCAAAATGACAAGCAATTAATTCACTCAGAGGTAGTAGAAACATAGGAACAGGAGGAGTGGACCGTGAAGCCCATTGAGCTTGCTCTGCCATTCAATTAGAAATAAGATTGATGATCTACTTCAGTATCACTTTCCTGCACTAATTGCACATCCCCTGATATTAGCATTAGTGTCCTGAAATCTATTACTTCTGTCTTTAACATGCACAGTGGTTTAGCATCTGCAGGAAAGAATTGTACTGATGGAAGAAATCCTTCCTCACCTCAATTATAAATATGATGCCCCCAGATTTTAGGCTCATTAGTCAGGGAACCATCCTATCTGCAAAGTGTGATAGGGTGCAAATTTCAATGAGATCAAATCTCAATCTTCAAACTTTCCTGCCTTAAATAGTTGTGTTACATTTTCTACTTTCAATCTGCAAGAACCTATGTACGCATTTTCTCTACTGCTATCTCTTCAACATTAACATGTAGCTCATCTGCTCTAGTGGATTAATTAACCTCCAATGCAGTTATTCTTTGAGACTGCACGATCTCTTTATTAATGATGAACACAATCCTGCAGGTGCGAACCCACAACTGTCAAATCACAAATATGTACCTGGTCAGTGTGAGGATTGAACCCATGACCTTAGTGTTATGAGCACAATGTTCTAACCATCTGAGCCAACCGACCTAACTGAACTGCTGTAATTAATCTATTATGCCTTCTTCGAGCTCCTGATTAGCTGTGCTTTTCCAGCACCACATTCTTTGAATCTATCTCTTTATTATACTAATTTCTTACATAAAGATTTTCTTTCATAAAATACATACATATTTCTATATTAAAATATATTGGAAAGTGAAAGAAAAGAATTTACAGAGGGATGAAAGTGTACATGAGTACTTACCATTGTGGTCTCCACAGTGCAATTACCAGCAAAGCCATAAAATACTTTGGGTTGCACTGCCAATAATGTTCTGCACTTCCTGCACAATATCCTGTCTTGGGCAGTGTACTGCATGGTCAGGTTGTGTATAACCCAGAACTGTGAGTAGCAATCTTAAGAGACATAATCCCATCAGTTGCTCATATCCCTGAAACTAATGTTGGTGCCACTGGTAACATGAGCATTTATCGCTACTTCATTTGCCATTAAGGTGGTTGGGACTACCACCCCCGCACCCCCTCCCCCCCACACCCCATCTTGAACTGCTGGTGTAGACACACACAATGCTGTACAGAGTTCCAGGTTTTTCATGCAAGTACCATAAAGGAATGAAGACTTACGTTCATGTCAGGATAGTGTATGGATCAGGTGGTTATCAAGCCGTGTGCTCTGTGGCTGCATGGTGTTGAGCTTCAGAATATAAGAACCAGTAGCAGGAATAAGCAACTCAGCACATTGACTCTGCTCCATTTACTATGATCAATGCTGATCCAATCTCAGCCTCAACTCCATTTTCCTCCCTGCTCCCCATAATCCTTTTATCCATTACTAATTAAAAAGCTGGGTGATTAAATTCCACAGATTCACAATCCTTACAGTGAAATAATTCCTCTACATCGCTGTTTTAAATCTGTCACCTCTTAGCCTAAAACTATGATCTCTGATTCTAGAATGTACTATATGTGGAAACATCTTTCTACTTTGTCAAACCTCTTTAGCATCCTACATATGTCAATTTCATCTCTACTTATCCTTCTGAACTCTAAAGCATATTAGGTAAAATTGCTCAATCTCTCCTCATACAATAAGACTTTCGTTGCTGTAATTAATCTATTATGCCTTCTTCGAACTGCCTCCAATGCGAACACATCCTTCCTTGGGTAATGGGACTAAAACTATATACCACTGTAGAGGAGATCTCACCAATGCCTTGCATAATTGTAACAACACTTCCCTGCTTTTAAACTTTATTCCCCTAGCAATAGATGCCAAAGGTCAATCTGCCTTTTCTACCAACTATTGTACCTACTAGTTTTCTGCATGCATAAGAATACCCAGACCCCTCTGAACCAGATGGTTCTGAAGTTTCTCTCCACTTAGACAATAAGTTGCCTTTTAATGCTTGCAACCAAACTGGATGACCTCATACTTAATCATGTTAAATTCTATCTGTCAAATTTTGTTATGGACCAGACCACCCTCTCAAAACATATCAAGGAGATAGCCTGGACCCTAACATTTATCACATTTAAAGCAAAGTATAAGGCACTATATTCCAGATGTGATTCAGTAGGTTAAACTACCAGGCTTTAAGCAAAACACACTTTATTCTTACACTACTGTTAAAATATAACAAAAATAAGAATTGGAATAACTTTGACTCTATCTAAATACTTAAAACAATATATATTTTAACTTCTACTCATCAGCTATTCCAATATAGTAGCATCCCATAAACATACCTTGGCAAAGATAAAACTCAGCAACACTGATTTCCCTCACTTGCTATCACTTCCAGTCCAGGAAAAGGAACACTGACAGAATGAATCTCGCAGAAGAGGCAGAACTCAAACTTTTTGCAGCATCAGAGAGAGAGAGAGAGAGCTGTACTTGCTGTATCTTTCAACCTCAAAATCCCAAACTCAACAACTGAAAGAAAAGCCACAACTCTGGGTCCATGTGAACCTGACTCCACCCACTTACGCTTCATTTGTCTACTTTAAAAAAATCAAAGCTATGTATTCTGCTTTCCATGGAGCAGACACAGCTCATTACACATTCACCTAATATCCACATTCATTCGTAATTTTTTAATTTCTTCTTTGCAACTTACTTTCCTACCTATTTTAGTGCCATTTGTAAATTTGGCTGTAGTACATTTCTACCTGCATTCTAGTTATTAATATAGATTGTAAATAGTTGAAGCACTTTAGTATTGGGATTAAAAATGATATCTTCAAATCAGACCATTAAGGGTTGATTGTTAAGGGTTAACTGGGCATGACAATGAGCTATTGAAGCAAAGTGGAAAAGTATGTGAACAAAACAGGCCTGATGCAAAAACAGCCTGATTTTGATTCAGAATAGTATTCATATCAGGGACTTCCCCTTTGGACTGGGGTTCATGCCCAGTGCTATGGAATCTGAGATATAGCTCCAAGTGAGAGCCATCCAAAGTCCCCTGCATGAAGACAAAGTAGTGAGACTCATCAGTTTGCATATGTATGAAGTAGCTTAAGCTAATTCACTCATTAGTTTGTGTATAATGTAGTGAAAGCAAATATATACATTGTTTGTACAGTGACGCCACCCTCACTTCCAGAGGCCTGGAGGCTTTTGATTATATCATTCATGCCGCAAATTGTTCACCGCTATCTTGGAGCCAATCATACAGTTGTAGGCAGGCGACAGTTCTTTGCCATTGACAACAACTGCTACCATTCCACAAACTAATCAGCTACTTGTACACCCGTAGTGATGTTAGGGAGTGAGTTTCAGGATATTGACACAGTGATAGCGAACGAATGTAATATATTTCCAATCAGGGTGCCATGTTGATTGACGTGGAACTTGCAGAAGGTAAGTCTTCACATGCATCTGCTACCTTTGTCATTCTAGTCATTAGAGGTTGAGGTTTGGAAGCTTAGTGTATTACTCTAGTTCATCTTGTCTGATATAATCACGGTGTAAACAATTGCTAATCTACAACTGTAAAGATTGAATACAGGAATTTAGTGGATAGGGTAACAATCAAATGAAATGCTTCGTCCTGGATGGTGTCAAGCTTCTTGAGTGATATTAGACCTACACTCATCCAGACAGGTGGACAGTATTCCAGCACACTACAGGCAATGGAAAATTAGGAGGTGAGTTATTCATCATAAATTTCTAGCCCATTACTTGCTATTGTACCCACAGTACTTACATGACTGTGTAATTCAGTTTGTGGTAAAAAGAAAACCTCCCCCCCCCCACCCCCTCCCCATAATGTTGACAGTGGGGATTTAGCAATGGTAATGCTCTGAATGTCAAGAGGTAATGGTTAGATGCTCTCTTGTTTGAGATAATGAATGCCTGGTATGTCACCTCTCAGCCTGCATGTTGTTCATAGAACATAGAACAGTACAGCAGAGTACAGGCACTCCAGCCCTCGATGTTGTGCTGGCCTTTTATTCTACTCTAAGATCAGATTAACCTACATACCCTTTATTGTACTATCTTCCATGTGCCTATCCAAGAGTCGCTTAAATATCCCTAATGTATTTGATCCCATGCACCCACTCTCTGTGTGAAGAACCTACCTCTGACATTCCCCCTAAACCTTCTTCCAATTACTTTAAAATTATGCCCCCTCATGATAGACATTTCTACCATGAGAAAAAGTCTCTGGCTATCAACTCTACTTATGCCTCTCATTATCTTGTACGCCCCTACCATGTCTCTATTCGCCTCTCATCCTTCTTCATTAATTGAATTCTTATTAATTGAATTTAAGTACTGTCAACTGCCAAGGTAGTATTTCAACCCATGAACCAAGAGCATTAACCTAAATCTCTGGAATACTGATCCAGTGGCAGTACCATTAGTTTCATGCTTTTTTAAAAATGTTCTGTTTATCTATTCCTTCAACCAAAATGAATAAATTCCCACTTGCCACAGTATTCCATTTGTGCTGGAAGAGCACAGCAATTCAGGCAGCATCCGACGAGCAGCAAAATCGACGTTTCGGGCAAAAGCCCTTCATCAGGAATAAAAAATGAAGGGCTTTTGCCCGAAACGTCGATTTTGCTGCTCGCCGAATGCTGCCTGAATTGCTGTGCTCTTCCAGCACCACTGATCCAGAATCTGGTTTCCAGCATCTGCAGTCATTGTTTTTACCACAGTATTCCATTTGCCAACTTTTGTTCATTCACTTAACTGTTTTTATCCTCTTTGCAGTATCTGTATGACATTCTAGTGCTCGATTGTCAACAAATCTAGTTCATGACTCTCAATCTTTTCATCTAAGTCATCAATATTGATTGTAAATAACGGAAGCCCCAGGACTGATCAATGTGATATTCCACTGGTTGTAGGATGCCACCTGAAAGGCCCCTTTTAGCCCTACTCTCTGCTTAATGTCTGTAAACCAATCTTCCATACATGCTAATACATCACCCCCAACTCCATGACTTCTTATAATCAGTCCATATCTGGTACTCCACCACCAAAACACGTGGCCCCACTATTCTGTTTAATTGTTCCATACTTAGATTGGATTTTGATTGGCTAGAACTGATTCAATTATTGTTGCCCCTCACAAAGATGTCTGCCATGGTAACTGAATGGTTGCCATGGTAACTGAGAATACACATCTTGTTCTGGGCCAATTGGAGCAGAAAGAATCAAAAGGATTTTAGTGCTTAGGGTGACCTCTGGCTCGTGAGTGGTAGAAAAAAATGGTGAGTATCAGAATTGTAGAGGAGCAGGGCAGAGCTAACCTGCAGGTCAGAAGGACCTGAAGAAGTATGCTGAGCATAAAAGTACCTAGTGTATGAAATGTGGCCTGATAATGAACTCTTGAAGCCTGGAGAGGATTAAAAAGATGGGCAGTGAAAGTTGTCAAAACTGGAATCACATTTTGTGGTGCATCAGTATGTATGCTTGTAAAATTGACTTGGTAATGTTATAGGTACCTCAAAAAGCAATAAAGTTTTTTATTGCCTTCTGAAATTGGTTAGGGTCTTTCTGAATTAGAAAATAACCATAAATTTAAGATGAGTTGTTTCTTGCTGCCTGGGACCCTCCACAAATGTCTCTGATATTTAGCCCAGGATGGAACCTTGGGTCACTCTGATGGATTTAACTGCATACTCAATGACACCCAACATCACTACGTAATTACCTCCTATATTAGATCCTCACCACACTATCCCCCTGCCTAACTAACTACTATAACTGCCTGAGTAATCGTTAATGACCTGACTCCTTCACTGCCCAGACAACTCAACCATCCACTACCCAAACAATAAAAAAGAATAGAATCCCCACAAACAGAATCATCCCACACCTGACCAGCATGAAAGAGTATGCAAGTATGTCCCCTCCCCCTCTTGCAAGTGCTATGGGCTATCAGTTCCAGCAGAATCATACTCTTAACACAAACTGTAATATATTGGTCTGACATACTGCCCATCGCTACCATCTCCATCAAGACAAGAAATCAACCTCAGTTCAATGAAGAGTACAGGAGGGCATGCGAAGAGCAGAACCAGGCATACCTAAAAATGAGGTGTCAATCAAGTAATAGACAGAGTTGTAGGGTTCCGAAAGCAATGCATTAGACCTAAACTCTGCAATCCTGCCAAATCAAGTTGTGAATAGTGGTGAATAATTAAACAACCCACTGGAGATGGAGGTTCCACAAATATCCTCATCCTCGACAATGGTAGAGCCCAGCTCATCCATACAAATGATAAGGCTGAAGCAATTACAATATGCTGAATGGATGCTCCATCTTGACCTCCATCAGAGGGCGCCAGCATCACAGATGCCATTCTTCAGCCAACTTGTAATATTGTAAAATGACTGGAGGTACCGGATATTGCAAAGACTATGGGCCTGACAACATTCTAGTAATAGTCTTGAAGACTTATCTGGCAGAATTTGCCATAATTTGCCAACCATCTAGCCAAGCTACAACACTGATATCTAACTAATAATGTGAAAAATTCTTCACGTATGTCCTGTACACAAGAAGTTGGACAAATCTAATCCAAACAATTAAAACCCCATCAGTCTACTCTCGATCATCACTAAAGTTATAGAAGGTATCATCAACAATGCTAACAAACAAAATCTATTCAGCAATAACCTGCTAACTGATGCTCAGTTTGAGGTCCACCAGGGCCACTCATTCCTGACCTTCTTATAACCTTACTCCAAACATGAACAAAGAGAAGAATTTCAGAGTAAGATGAAAGTGATTGCCCTTGTTGTCATAGCATGATTTCACAGAGTGTGGCATCAAGAAGCCTTAGGAAAATTGCAGTCAATGAGTATCAGGCGAGAACTCTCCACTGGTTGGAGTCATACCTGGCTAATGGTTAAGTTTGTTGGAGGTCAGTCATCCAACTCTAGGACAACTCTGTAAACATATCTTAGAGTAGTGTTCTTGGCCCAATAATCTTTAGCTGCATTATCCATGACATTTTCACCATCATAAGGTCAGAACTGCAGAGGTTTGCTGATGATTGCAAACTGTTCAATATTATTCAGAACTCCTCAGATACTGAAGCAACCCATGTCCAAATAGAGCAAGCCCTGGATAATTTCCAGAGTTGGGCTGATGGGTGGCAAGTGATATTTGTCACACACAATTGTCAGTCAATGACCATTTTGAACAAAAGAGAATCTGACCATCACCACTTTACACACAATGGCTTGACCACCAATGAATCTCCCACAATCAACGTCCTGGAGATGACTAGGAACTGAATGGAATTAGCCATATAAATGCAAAAACAGGTCAGGGGGCAGCTATCCAACAGAAAGTAATTCACCACTTGACTTCCCAAAGTTTGTCCTCCATCTACACTCACAACAGTGTGATAGAATATTCCCCACTTGATGAGTACAGCTTCAATAACACTCAGGAAGCGTAACATCAGCCAGAACAAAGCAGTCTACTTGATTGGTATCATGATCCCAAACATTCACTCCCTCCAATATAGATGCCCTATAGAAGCAATGTCTACCAATGTACAAGATATATTGCAAACATTCAACAAAGCTCCTTAAATAGCACCTTCAAAACTCACAACCATTACAAAAAGGACAAGGGCAACAAATAGATGAAAACATCACCAGCTGCAGGTTCCCCTCAAAGTTACTCACCATCCTGAGTTGCAAAGACATCCCCATTCCTTCAATATCATACAGTCATAGAGACATACAGCACAGAAGTAAACCCTTCAGTCCAAGTCGTCCATGCCAAATAGATATCCTAAATTAATCTAGTCCCATTTGCCAGCATTTGGCCCATATCCCTCTAAACCCTTCCTATTCATATACCTGTCCAGATGTTTTTTAAATGTTGTAATTGTACCAGCTTCCACCAGCTTCCTCTGGCTGCTCATTCCATACACGCACCACCCTCTGCGTGAAAACATTGCTGCTTAGATCCCTTTTAAATTTTTCCCCTCTCACCTTAAAATTATGATCTCTAGTTTTGGTTAACTCCAGCCTGGGGAAAAGAGCTTACCTACTTACCCTATCTGTTCCCCTCATGATTTTATAAACCTCTATAAGGTCACCGCTCAGCCTCTGATGCTTCAGGGAAAACAGCGCCAGCCTCTTCAGCCTCTCCCAATAGCTCAAATCCTCCAACCCTGACAACATCCTTGTAAATCTGTTCAGAACCCTTTCACATTTCACAATATCCTTCCTATAACAGCGAGACCATAATTGCACACAGTACTCCAAAAGTAGCCTAACCAATGTCCTGTACAACATGATCTCCCAATTCCTATACTTATGCACTGACCAATAAAGGCAAGCATACCAAATGCCTTCTTCACTATCCTATCCACCTTCAAGGAACTATGAACCTGCACTCCAAGGTCTCTTTGTTCAGCAACTCTCCCCAGGACCCAACGTTAAGTCTATAAGTCCTGCCCTGATTTGCTTTTACAAAATGCAGCACCTCACATTTATCGAAATTAAACTCATCTGCCACTCCTCAGCCCATTGGCCTATCTGATCAAGATCACTACCTCCAATTTTGGTGTCATCTGCAAACTTACTTATCATAACTCTTATGTTCACATTCAAATCATTCATATAAATGATGAAAAGCAATGGACCCAGCACTGATCCTTGTGGCTTACGAGTCACAGGCCTTCAGTCTGAAAATCAATCCTCCACTACCACCCTCTGACTTCGACCTTCAAGCCAGTTCTGTATCCAAATGGCTAGTTCTCCCTGTATTGCATGTGATCGAACTTTGTTAACCGGTCTACTATGAGGGACTTTGTCAAATGCCTTACTGAAGTCCATATAGATCACGTCCACTGCTCTGTCCTCATCAATCCTCTTCATTACTGCTTTTTGGGCTTTTTTGGCTTTGTTTGTTTTTTGGGGTGGCATGGTGGCTCAGTGGTTAGCACTGCTGCCTCACAGTGCAAGGACCCAGGTTCAATCCCTGCCTCAGGTGACTGTCTGCGTGGAGTTTTCACATTCTCCCCGTGTCTGCTTGGGTTTCCTCCGGGTGCTCCGGTTTCCTCCCACAATCCAAAGATATGCAGGTTAGGTGAATTGGCCATGTTAAATAGCCAATAGTGTTAGATGTATTAGTCAGGGATAAATATGGGGAATAGGTCTGGGTGGGTTACTCTTCGGAGGGTCGGTGAGGGAATCTAACCTAATCAAAAAACTCAATCAAGTTAGGAAGACACCATTTCCCACGCACAAAGCCACGCTGACTATCCCTAATCAGTTCTTGTCTTTCCAAATATATGTAAATCCTGTCCCTCAGGATTCCCTCCAACAACTTGCCGACCACTGATGTCAGGCTCGCTGGTCTATATTTCTCTAGCTTTTCCTTACTACCTTTCTTAAATAGTGGCAGCACAATAGCGAATCTCCAGTCTTCTGGCACCTCATTTGTGGCTATTGTTGTTGCAAGTACCTCCGCAATGGACCCAGCAATCGCTTCCCTAGCTTCCCACAGAGTTCTAGGGTACACCTTATTAGGTCCCAGGGATTTATGTGTTTTAAGGCATCCAGCACATCCTCCTCTGTAACATGGACATTTTTCAAGATGTCACTATTTATGTTCCCATGTTCTCTCTCTTTCATGTCCTTCTCCATAGTAAACACTGATGCAAAATACTCATTTAGTAATTCCTTCTTCTCCTGCGTTTCTACACATAGATGGCCTTGCTGATCTTTAAGGGGTTCTATTCCCTCCCTAGTTACTCTTTTATCATTAATAAATTTGTAAAATCCCTTTAGATTCTTCTTAACTCTATTTGCCAAATTTATGTCATGTCCCCTATGATTACTCCTTCACTGCTGTGGGTTCAAGACCATAGAACTCCTTTCCAAGCAGCACAAACATGTACCAGGTGGACTGCATGGTTCAAGAAAGAAGCTCAACAACAGCTTGTCAAGGACATTTAAGAATGGAACTCTTGCTGCCTTTTCCAGTGACTCCTAGATCCCATGAAAGAATTTACAAAACAACTGGTAATAGATGCTCAAATTTAATAAAAGAGTAGGAAAACAATGTGTAAGACGCACAGCAGATCTAACATGTTACTTAGATTGATTACTTTATTTCAACCGATTTATTTCAGCTGCCACTTGACACTGAAAATTTGTTGTTTCGATTAAAGGGAGGCATTGAGTTGGAAGGAGTCACCAATAAAACAGACAGTGAGTAATTGCTTATTACAGATGTTCCCAGCATTTAGGTCATTCTGTTTTATATTATTAATATGGCCTTTTCTATCATCGATTAAACTGAATTTTTAAAGTGTTCTAAGCAATACGATATTGTGTGCTAAAATTCTGTATGAGAATATTGTTATCCTTTGATGTTCTGGTGAAATCCAGTGCTTTAAGCTAACCATTTTTCAGTGCATGTAGCTCATTTACTGTGCAATTAAATAAAATTTCACATTTGTGAAATGTCATTTGCAATATGAGCCCTTTCCAATTAAGTGCCATTTCAGCAGTCTCACTGCTCAATGGTAATCATAAAAAGATTTTACTCCAGTTCCTTGGAACAGTTTCTAATTTTTCATCTAATCATGTAAAACTCTTGATTGTTTGATTGATAAGACTCTGGATCAGGGCTATTAGAGACATGTAGTTTTAGGTTGGAAATAGAGCCACCTTCTGATTCAGAAAAGCGTAACAAGGAATCAAGAAAATCCATTTGATCGAAGCTCATTTGTTTAGTATTTCAACTCACTCAGACTTGCAATCAAAAAGATCTTGAACTCCTTTACTATTGAAGGCTCTGCTACTGAGAGTAGTGCAGTCTGAGATCTGTGGGATATCACCTTGATATGACTCACCTTATTTAGATATTAATTACAATAATTCATATGCCTGTGAGTCCAGAAGAAAACAACCCATTGAAATTATTCATATCTCTAATTCTTAGCTTCATTCCAGGTAATTCAAGTTGCTCTATTTCTCTAAAAAAATATCCTGACATATCTTCACATAACCTAATTGCTTCTCATTTCTGTAGAAACAAAATACTGTCGATGCTAGAAATCTGAAACAAATACAGAGAATGCTGGAGAAACTCAGCAAGTTTGCCAGATCTGTCTTTTTCTCTTTTTTCTCTTTTCCTCTTTGTACAGATGTTGCCAAACTTGCTGGGTTTCTCCAGCATTCTCTACTTTTGCTTCTTACTTCATCGTTCTTGTATAGTTTGAACAAATTAGGAAGTCTGTGCATCACTATAAAGACTTTTGATCATTCAATGTCTGCTTAAGAAAGCCAGATGAATTAGTAATACACGATACTGTTTTGAATGTAGAATGTTCATTTTGTTCACTTTATACATTTGTACCAGCGGAAGGAGGTGGGAGTTGAGGTGGCTTTTGGACTGTGAGGGACAATTTGTTTTGAAGAAAAGGAAAAACAGCCAAAGTGATATTTGTTTACAGGACCTGGCCTGAAATTTAATTGCTGGTAGTTTATTATTCAAAGAAGATAGGTATGCAGGCCCTAGAGATGCATTGCGCTCATGTCTTGGCAGATGTTCAGATCAAGGGGCCTATATAGGAAGGCCAGAGCCAAAAGAGATTGCTGGAAAAAAAACAGAAAGAGGAACTAGAAGGGTTGTGGCTGTGAAAGCTAAAGAAGTGAGGTTTGGCTACTCTCTGGTCATCCTCCCATCACCAAACTATTGAAAGTTCAGATAATAGAATTCCATTGTAAGAATTAAGTGAACATTCCTCAGAGCCTACTGGTAGCTATTTGAATTGACCAGTTTTTTTCAGAAATCAAGCAAGATGCAATCCTATGTGTCTGTGATACTATGTACTATTGAAATTACTTAAGTGATCTGGCTAATTACATCTTATTTATTTTTTCTTTTAATTTATCCCTTAATTGTGTCTACCTGTCTATGTGTGAGTGGGGGCTAGATCAAAGAAGATTGGGTTTAAATCATAGATATTAATGAGATTACCTTGTTGTTTAACTTAGCTCAGTTAAAGCTTCTGTTTTAATAACAAAATGTTAATTTTTTTTGTTTAAGCTATCAAGTGGTGTCTAATATCACTTATTCAAAAAGTCTGGCCAGGTACTATTGGGACAATATTGATGGTCATTTAGTGCATTTATTTTACTGTGTTGCAAATACAGGGATAGGTGCCTGATTTGATTTGGCTGTTTGCCTCCATGTTGTAACACTAACACACTCCAAGTTCAGTTTTAGGAAATTACATTCATTGCTCATTGCAGAAAACCAATATAAATCAAAGTCAGCAGTCTCACAAACAGAGTATTCACTTGTTCAAATAATGATTCTTCTGTGACAGTGTTTACCCACACTAGGCAAAGGGTCAGGCTGAAAGTGAAAAGTCTGTGGAAAATTTTCGTGATTGTTGTTCATCAGTAAAATCAACTACTAAGGCTAACACCAATAAAAGTATGCCATGTGTATGTTCCAAAGCAAAAAGAGAATGTAGCCAATGTAGAGACTCCTCTTCAAATACAACAACCAGGTGCAACAGTGATGAATGATTCCTCAGATACCTGTGTTCTCCCAGATAGAGAAACATCTCTCAATTTTATGGGACACAAAATTTTTTAAAAACTTCAGGATTGTCCCTTCCTCTATGAACCAAATAATACAAATCTTTTCGGTCTTAAAAGTTGGAAACTCTGATCCAATTCAAAGATATCATAATGAAAGCTGTATGTAAGTCATTTCTGGACAATGAGACACACATCAGTTTTCACACTGCAACAGGTCTGCTGATGATTATCAACACATAAGTGTTTGCTACGAATTCCAAATAAATTTCTGAATGGTATGCTAAGAACTTCACTGGAATCAGCAAATTGAAAAATGCTATGTGAAAGTAACATGTACTCTATGATGCTCCCAGTTGCAACTCAATGGTGGTAAATATTATTTCATGTCCAAGCAATGTATAACTTCATGTTGTGCTAAATCTGCCTTACGTTTTCCCACTCATCCAACTTGAATAAGTCACCTTGAAACCTCCTTAAATCTTGAAACCTTCCTCACAACTCCACCCAGTTATGTGGCATCAGCAAATTTGGAAATGTCATTTCTGGTTCCCTTATCCAGGTCATATGTAAATACTGTGAATAGCTGGACCCTAAGCACTGATCCTTGCAAAACCCACTAGTTACTGCCTGCCACTCTGAAAAAGATCCATTTATTCCCACACTTAAGTTTTCTACCTGTCAACCAAATCTCAATCCATGTCAATGGATTAACCCGCCTAATGTGCTTTAGTGATGCCTACTAACCCTTCAAAGGCATTCGTTAGCATCATGAGACCATGGATCTGCGCCTGGGAAGTCTTGCTTCAATCTTTGTGGTAGAGCAGCATCGTTGTGGCTGTACAGGCCCACATGGGAGTGGCAGTCTCTGGTGTTGTCTTGGTGCTGTTTTCTTGGCAGGGGCGCTTTTTTTCAGCAGCAAGTCTCAGCTTCTCTTCTCCTCTTTTTAGACCTCTGCATAATTCCAGCCTCCAGCAAGAGCGATCGCTTGCAATGTCCTCTCGACGTTCACATTCAGTGACTTCATATCTGTCTTGCAGATATCTTTGAAAAAAAGATGGGGCCACCCTTGTCAGTTTCCCATACAGCAGGTCTTTCAGGATCCTCCCATCTGACATGCAGTGTACATGGCCCAGCCAGCGGAGACAGCGTTGTTGGAGCAGGGTGAAGAGGCTGGGTATCTGGGCTCAGGCCAGGATCTCATTGTTGGTGACTCAGTCAGTCCACTTGATGTCCAGGATGCATCTCAGGCTGCAGAGGTGGAAGGCGTTGAGATGCCACTCTTGTCTGGAGTACAGGCTCCAAGTCTCGCTGCCGTAAAGCAGTGTGCTGAGGACACAGGCCCTGTAGACTGTAGCCTTGGTGTGCGTTGTCAGATTTCTGCTCTCCCAGACTCTCTTTGTCAGCTTGAAAAATGTTGAGGCTGCTCATCTGATCCATCTGTTGATTTCAGAGTCTAGGGAGAGACTGTTCGCGACAGTGGAGCCAAGGTAAACTTGTGGACTACTTCCAACTCGTAGTTGTTGATGGTAATGGCAGGGAGGTGGCTCAATGCCTTGACCCAACACATTTGTCTTCTTCAGGCTGATGGTCAAGCTGAAGTCCTGGCAGGCTCTTGAGAAGATGTCCACGAGGCATTGCAGTTGCTCTTCCAAGTGTGTTGCCAGTGCAATGAAGTCTGCAAACAACATTTCCCTGATGAGTACTTCACAAACCTTGGTTTTCACCGTCAGTCGGGACAGACCAAACAGCCTCCCATCCGATCTAGTGTGGAGGTAGACACCATCAATTAATGTTCCAAAAGCATGCTTCAGCATGACTGCAAAGAAGATACCGAACAGGGTGGGGCAATCACACAGCCCTGCTTCACACCGCTGCAAATGTTGAAGGCCTCTGAAGAAGAGCTGTCAAACTGAACAATGCCCTTCATGTCTATGTGGAATGATGGAATATCCTGAGGAGCATCAGGGTTACTAACCTTATCGAAAAACCATTGAAAATACAAATATGTCACATTCACTGGTTCTCCCTTATCTATTCTATGAGTTACATGCTCAGAAAAAAAACAGTAGATTTGTTAAGCATGATTTGCTTTTCACTAACCAAGTGTTGTCCCGACTGTTAATATTTTCCAAATGTTATGTTATCAGGTCTTAATAGACTCTTATAATAGTTTTATTCATGACTGATGTTAGGTTACGAAGTCTACAATACATGTTTTTCTCTCCTTCCCTTTTTAGAGATGATATTTGCCACCCTCCAATTGTAGGAATTCCTCTAGAGTCTACAGAATTCTGGAAGATGACCACCATTGCATCTAATATTTCAAGCGCTACTTTGTTTAGTATTCTGGAGTATGGATTATGAGATCTGGTGATTTCTTTGCCTCATTACCTCAGCATCATTTTCTCACTTATGCCTTGCTTCAATTCTGCCCTCTTACTAGATGCTTGGTTCTTCATATTTCTGGGAGGTTATTGTGTCCTCTTTTGTGAAGAACCAATGTATGTTTCTTTTGATATATAAAGGGCAAAAGAGAGGCAAAAGTGGACATTGGGCTACTAGAAAATTACACTGGAGAAGTAGTAATGGGGAACAAAGGAATGGTTAAGGAATTGAATAAATACTTTGTGTCAGTCTTCACAGTGGAAGACACAAATCATAAATGAGTACTGTGGCCATCACCAAGGAGAAGGTGCTAGAAACACTGAAAAGTTTAAAAGTGGATAAATCGCCAGGACCAGAAGGACTACACCCTGAGTTCTGAAGGAGATAGCTGAAGAGAGAGTGGAGGTTTTAGTAGTGACCTTTCAGGTATCACTGGAGTCAGGGAGAGTTCCAGAGGACTGGAAAATTGCTAATGTAATCCCCCCCCATTCATTTAAGAAGGGAGCAAGGCAAAACATGGTAAATTATAGGCTGATTAGCCCGACCTTAGTCATTGGTAAGATTTTGGAGTCCATTGTGAAGGATGAGATTTTTGCTTACTTAGAATTACATGGTAAAATAGGGCAAAGTCAGCAGGGTTTCATCAAGGGAAAGTCATGCCTGACAAATCTGTTAGAATTCTTTGAGGATGCACCAAGCAGGTTAGACCAAGGAAAGCCAATGGATGTTATCTATCTGCATTTCCAGAAGGCCTTTGATAAGATGCCGCACAGAAGGCTGCTAAGTAAGATAAGGGCCCATGGTGTTAGAGGCCAAGTACGAGCATGGATAGAAGATTAGCTGTCTGGCAGAAGAGAGAGAGTGGGGATGAAACGGTTCTTCTCAGGATGGAATCTGGTGACTAGTGGTGTTCCACAAGGGTAGGTGTTGGGACCACAACTTTTCACTTCATACATTAATTATCTGGATGAAGGAACTTGCGGTGTTCCACAAGGATCTGTTTTGGGACCATTGCTGTTTGTCATTTTTATAAATGACCTGGAGGAGGGGCTAGAAGGTTGGGTGAGCAAGTTTGCGGATGATACAAAACTCGGTGGAGTTGTTGACAGTGAGGAAGGATGTGTCAGGTTACAGTGGGATATAGATAAGTTGCAGAGCTGGGCAGAAAGGTGGCAAATGGAGTTCAATGTAGGTAAGTGTGAGGTGATTCACTTTGGTAAGAGTAACAAAAAGACGGGGTACTGGGCTAATTGTCGGATACTTGGTAGTGTGGATGAGCAGAGGGATCTTGGTGTCCATGTACACAGATCTCTGAAAGTTGCCACCCAGGTAAATAGTGCGGTGAAGAAGGCATATGCCGTACTGGCTTTTATTGGTAGAGGAATTGAGTTCCGGAATCCTGAGAGAAAGTCACCAACCTAAAATATATATACTGTTTCTTTCCCTGTTACTTTGCTATTACGAGGGGGCAAAGCTTTAAATTAAGGGGTGGTAGGTATAGGACAGATGTTTGGGGTAGATTCTTTACTCAGCGAGTCGTGAGTTCATGGAATGCCCTGCCAGTAGCAGTGGTGGACTCTCCCTCTTTATGGGCATTTAAACGGGCATTGGATAGGCATATGGAGGATAGTGGGCTAGTGTAGGTTAGGTGGGCTTGGATCGGCGCAACATCAAGGGCCAAAGGGCCTGTACTGCGCTGTATTTGTCTATGTTCTATGTTCTATGAACTGAGGGCATTCTGGTTAAATTTGCAGATGATACAAAGATAGGTGGAGGAGCAAGTGGTATTGAGGAGGCAGAGAGACTGCAAGAAAATTTAGACAGGTTAGGAGAGAGGGCAATGAAGTGGCAGATGAAATACAACATAGGAAAATGTGAGGTCATGCACTTTGATAGGAAGAATACGGGCATAGGCTATTTTCTAAATGGGGAGAAAAGTCAGAAATCTGAAATGCAAAGGGCCTTGGGAGTCCTAGTCCAGGTTTCTCTTACAGAAAACTTGCAGGTTGAGTTGGTAGATAGGAAGGCAAATACAATGTTGTTATTCATCTCAACAGGACTAGAATAAAAAAGCAGGAATGTACTGCTGAGGCTTAATAAGGCTCTGGTCAGACCACATTTAGAGTATTGTAAGCAATTTTCGGCCCTGGAAGATATATCAGCCCTGGAGCGGGTCCAGAGGAGGTTCAGCAGAATAATCCCAGGAATGAAAGATTTAATATATGAGGAATGTTTGAGGACTCTGGGACAATACTCGATGAAGTTTAGAAGGATGATGGGGGATCTGCCTGAAACTTTTAGACTACTGAAGGCCTGGACAGACTGGATGTTGGGAAGATGTTTCTATTGGCAGGAGAGACAAGGACCTGAGGGCATAGCCTCAGAGTAAAGGGAAGACCTTTTAGAACAGAAATAAGGAGTAATTTCTTTAGCCAGAGAGTGGTGAATCTGTGGAATTTATTGCCACAGAGGGCTGTGGAATACCAGGTCATTGAGTATATTTAAAACAGAGATAGATAAGTTCTTGATTGCCAAGCGAATCGAAGGTTACAGGGAGAAAGTGGGAAAATAGGGTTGAAAAACCAATCAGCTGCGATTGATGGCGGAGCAGACTTGATGGCCCAAATGGCCTAATTTCTTATGTTTCATGGTTTTATTTGTTTAATTCTTTAGCTATTTCTTTGCACGCCATTATCATTTTCCTAATTCTGGCTTTAAAGGACCCACATCTGCCTTTACTCATCTTTTTTGCTCTTCACATATCTATAGAAGCCTTTATGGTCAGTTTCTGTATTCCCTGCAATGGTACTCTCATACTGTAATTCCCCTCATGATCAAACTTTTTGTCTTCTTTTGCTGAACTTTAAATGCTCCCAATCCTTAGTTTTGTTCCTCTTTCTGGCAATTTTATTCATCTCCTCTTTCGATCTAATACTATCCCTAATTTCAAACTTGAGATTCCCTGACATCAAAACTCACAAATTAACAAGGAAACAAAAACTACTTCATCCTCTTTTTAACACATACAATACACAAATACAAACCAAATTTAAAGCTACACATTATTCTTTCAATTTAGAACCAAAGATCTCGAACAATAATGTTCGGAACCTTCATCACACATAGAAGACATAAAACAAGTCAATGACCACCGTGAAGTATGGTTCACACATCATCACATGGCATGCATCATTCTTCAAAGCACTGAGATACATTCAAAAACAGTGAATCCAATTCTCACATCAACAGCTCAGAAGAAGAAGCTAAAGTTTGCACACACCTGATGTTAGATGATATTCTACTTGATTTGGAGGTGACGGTGTTGGACTGGGGTGTACAAAGTTAAAAATCACACAACACCAGGTTATAGTGCAACAGGTTTATTTGAAAGTACTAGCTTTCAGAGCACTGATCTTTCTTCAGGTGGTTGTGGAGTATAACTGTGGAACTTTTAATTCTATTAGTTGCCATTTTGTTTCCGGGAACCTCCCATATAATTTTCAAAAATTTACCCAAACCACCCTTGAATAAATTCAATGGCTCAGTCTCTAATGTTTTATGAGGAACATGAACAACCCTCTTAGAGAAACAAATTCTACTCATCTTCATCTTTAAAGAGGCAATTATAATTGCTAAAATCTGTCCCCTAGATTTAGTCTCCTTCATCAGTAGAAATATCTTCATGAACATGCTCAGCAGCAAAACATTTAGCTTGGTGCGCATGCAATTTTTCAAATTAATTAAATTTGCCCCCTATATAAGGATGATGTTTTATTACTTACAGAAGCATAATGGAAGATTCAAGCTGTACTTTTTAGTGTTGGCATCAACAGCATTTATAATCTATTTTATTTTCTCTTCATTGAATTTACAACAAGGAATCAAAGCAGGCTTTAAGGAAGCCATTAAAGAACTGATATCAAAGGTAAATTCAGAGGCTTTCGTCCTAAATGGTTTTGGTGGCTCATTATATATATGGCCCAAAGCCCATGCCAGCACACAGCCATCAGAACTACAAGATGACACTCACTGCAAAGCCATCTTGAAATATGTTACGTAAGTAGAAGAATGGAGTCTGTTAAATACCTCAGAGCTACTTTAGTGCATGTTTTTGGTACCAGGGTAGCTGCTACTAGGATCACAATAAGGGTCATGGTGCATGAATTAAACTATCAGATGGGTACATAGAGTTGTAGAGTCTTTGAGAATGTACGGCATGAAAACAGACCCTTCGGTCCAACCCGTCCATGCCGACCAGATTTCCAACCCAATCTAGTCCCACCTGCCAGCACCCAGCCCATATCCCTCCAAATCTTTCATATTCATATACCCATCCAAATGCCTCTTAAATGCTGCAATTGTACCAGCCTCCACCATGTCCTCTGGCAGCTCATTCCATACATGTACCACCCTCTGTGTGAAAAAGTTGCCCCGTAGGTCTCTTTTATATCTTTCCCCTCTCACCCTAAATCTATGCCTCATGTGTCTTTAAAGAATTGATTTGTCTAAAATTGGATTGTCCAAAATCTGGAGAAACTCAAGTAAGACAATATTTTAAGTGATACAACAGTAAGATGCTGATGAAGGTGATTACATATATATTACAAGCAGTGCTAGAGCTAAGAGCAATCTGAATTTATGTGTTGCAAGTATCACAGATCACTTTTATTAACTTATGAATTTTCTTTTAGAAATTATTACTGATATGCCAAACAAATGTGGTAATTCACTAAACTCCTCACATTTGATCTTTGATTCCAGGAGAAGGTCCCCACTAGCCAGTGAAGTGTCTGTGTAGCACAAGATGTGGTGGAGCTTAGCAAAAAACATAATAGGGTGATTTCACTGGTGCTCCAATCATTTATCACCTTGTTGCCATGTAGTCATCTCTCTACCCAACTTTGTTAGAAATTATTCAGTTGGCAGTCACATCCTCTTTCTAACTTCACAAAATATTTTACAACCAGACAATAGTTAAATGCATCAGCCTAGACAGTAAAGATGAAGTCACCACAATTCCACCTGACTGTAGGGCTGTTTACTCACTGGAAAGAGACAACTGGTAGCGGTTTAACCTGAGGGTCACACACGGCAGGTAAGGGAAGAGGTTGAGGAGAGTCCTTTATGGCAACCTCAGCTGGTGCAGGAATAGAACCCATGTTATTGGGTTCTGTCTTGCAAAACAACTGTCCAGCCTCAAACAATGAGTAAAAGTAAATTAGAGCTAATTTCATTCTTGCTTAGTGGAAGTGTAAGAGATGCAGCAACAAATAGCAAAAAAAACTCTTTCTTTCCCTCCAAAACTGCTAAGCAGTGTGCACACATGTACTATTACAAGTTACTTTCTCACTACATTTGAATACCAAACTTGTATCCAGAGTCCTGCATTGGTTTGATAACTATTTGATGTCCATTACTTCAATTTTCTTTCTCTTCATGAAATTTATTAATGTGTGTAGATCTTTGGAAAGAAAGATTTCAATTAATATTTTATATTTCACAACTCGAGATGCTCCAAACATTTTACAGAAAGTAACTTTTAAAGTGTCATTAAGGTAGTTATTCTTGTAATGTAGAAATGAAGACAAAAGCAAATGCAATTTCAATTGATTTTTGTTATGTTCACAGAATCATAAAATTTACAGCACTGAAGGAGGCTATTTTGTCAATCATGCCTGCACCGGTTCCATTACCTAGTGCCAATCTTCTGCTTTTTTCTCATATCTTTTCACACCATTTCTATCCCAATAATCATCCAATGTTGAACGTTCAATGCTATTCCTAAAAGTCCATAAGAAATAACAACAGAATTAGGCCATTCAGCCCGCCAAATTTGCTCCACCATTCAATTATGGCTCCTATGTATTTCAACCTTGTTCTCCTCCCTTCTCCCCATAACTCTTGTCCCCTTACCAATTAAGAACCTATCTATCTCTGTCTTAAATACACTCAATGACTTGGCCTTCACAGGCTGTGCGGCAATGTGTTCCATAAATAAACCACCCTCGAGCTGAAGAAATTCCTTCTCATTTCAGTATGACAAGTCCTTCATCCCCAGGATCATTTTCCTAATCCTCTTCTCAAACCAACAAAGGCCAGCACATCCTTCCTTGGAAACATGATCCAAAACTGCTGATAATATTCCAAGTGGGATCTGACCAGAGCCTTATATAGCCTCAACAGTATATCTCTGCTCTTTTATTCTAGCTCTCCTGAAATAAATACTATCCCTAACCACCAACTGAATTTGCTTAACCGAGAGAGTCCAGAACTAGGACTCCCAAATCTCTTTGTGCTTCAGATTTCAGAAGTCTTTGCCCTTTTAGAAAATAGTATAAGCCTCTATTTTTCTTACCAAAGTGTATAATGTTCCACTTTCCAACATTGTATTTCACTTGCCACTTCTTTGCCCACTCACTTACATGTCCAAGTCCTTCTGCAGTCTCTCGGCTTCCTCAACCCTACCTGTCCCTCCAATTATATTTGTGCCGTCGACAGACACAGCAACCAATGCCCTCAGTTCCTTTGTCCATATTGTTAATATAAAACATAAATAGTTGTGGTCCCAACAATGACCCCTGCGGAACTCTACCAGTCACTTGCTGCCATCCTGAATTAGACCCCTTTATCCTTACTGTCGGCCTTCTGCTAGTCAGCCAATCCTGCCTAAGAATTAAAGTTCTGATAATCATTCCACAGGCTTTGGACAGGTTTAATTATGTATCAACGTTTCTTTAAAACTTCCAAAATGTCTTGTATATTCAGCCTTTTCATACAATGTTAGACTATAAAGACAAATTAGTGATACAGAACAAATGGAATCTGTGCCCATGCCCATCGTCCTGTCATGATGGTGTGTGCTACTCTCATCCACTGAGTTTAATATACTCATGTTGATCAAGTGGACAAGAATAAAAAAAATCGAGATCGTCATGCTTTTCTGATCCTTTTTACACAGATAGAAATGAAGAAGTTCAATTAGTTTGTGTCTCCATTTTATTCAAACCATCTTTGCCAATATTGATAGAGGATACTGAAACGTGAACAAGTCAGATTCTAATTGTCCTAACTTACCACAGGTTACAATTTATATTTCAGGGTTGAGGTCAGTGACTTACTTCAAAAGGCTTCCAATATCCAATTCTTAAAGATCGTACCACTGGTAGGCATGTAGATTTAATACTTTGATTTTAAGGACCTTGTTTTACAAGTATTTCTGCTGAGGCAGCACCTATAATGAATTTCAAGTATCTCTGAACATTGGAGATCGTTCGAAGAACATTCAGGAGCATGAGTAGGCCATTTAGCCACTTGACCTGTTCCACCATTCAGTTAGATCATGGCTGATCTGTTGTCTAATTCCATAGACCTGTCTTTGGACTATATCCCTTAATACCATTTCTTAACGAGTATTTATCTACCGCAGATCTAAAATTAACAACTGATCCAGCATCCACGGCCATTTGTGGAAGAGAGTTCCAAACATTTACCACCTTGCAGGAGTTCCAATATCTCTCCCTAATGGTCTGGCCCCAATTCTCAGACTATGTTTAGAATAATTCTGATTTATAATAAAAAAAAGGCAAACTTTTTTTCAGCATCTGCTCAGATTAGCATTTATTTTGCTTTCTTAGGATTCAACTCTAATGGTGTATATCTGCCCTTGTCTTATGTGTAAAGCTGGTGGCTTTGAATTTTGGTCAAATGCATGCTGCCTGCTATGCTAATATAACAGATCATTCTGGCAATGGGAATGAACATTAGCAACATTCTAAGTTTCAAATACTTAGGTAAATTCAAGTCCTGTGCTTGCATTTTTGATCAACCTAGTGCTTTGTTTACCGACTACTAACATTGTGTTCTCCAACTCTGTAAGTTGTTCCCGACTTTACAAACTTGAGGAATTCTAATAACTCTAGCATAACTGTTTTTAACTTTCAGAAAATAATAAATATGCAGATTCTGTTTGAAATGGCACAGGCTGATAACACTGAAGAAGTTGTAATCCACCACAGAAAGATGTCACATATCCACTTCAAGTTGGTTCTTCCTATCGATGTGGTGGTAGTCGTGAATCCAGAGGAGCCATGGGGAAAGTACATATTGCTCTATTTATTGAAGGATTTCTGAATTCATTTAGGATGTTAACATTGCAATAATGTTGTCCAGGATCAACAATACTTTGTTGATTAAAGAAATCTTAACATAGGGCTTCTATCCTATTTTAAGGTAAATATTTGCTAATTGCATTTATTTTGAGGCACTTGCTGAATACATTTTGCCATTGGACTGTCATAGAGTCTTTGAGATGTACAGCATGGAAACAGACCCTTCGGTCTAACTTGTTCATGCTGACCAGATATCCTAACCTAATCTAGTCCCACTTGCCAGCACTTGGCCCACATTCCTCTAAACCTTTCCTATTCATATACCCATCCAGATGCCTTTCAAATGTTGCAATTGTACCAGCCTCCACCACTTCCTCTGGCAGCTCATTCCATACACGCACCATCCTCTGACTGAAAAAATTGCCCCTTAGGTCCCTTTAAACGTTTTCCCCTCTCATGCTAAACCTATGCCCTCCAATTCTGGACTCTGCCACCCCAGGGAAAAGACTTTGTCTATTTACCCTATCTATGTCCCTCATGATTTTATAAACCTCTATAAGGTCACCCCCTCAGCCTCCAACGCTGTCCTATCAACTGGGATTTATGGAAGAATTCTTTTCTTCTGGAGGGTGGTGAATATCTGAAACTAACTACCTGAAATGGTGGTAAAGGTGGGTTACCATCACAACATTCAAGAAATATTTAGGTGACCACTTGAAGCACCGCAGCGCGCAAGGCTAAGGACCGAGTACTGGAAAATGGGACTAAAGCAGATAGGTGCTTGATGACCCGCATACATACAACAAAGGGCCTCTTTCCACGTTATAAAACTCCATGATTATATAATACAAATATACACAGATTAGAAATAAAAGGTGAGTCCAGAACTAAAGGTAAATAAAAGATTATACAGATCAGTCTCTGAATTATTCATTAACAACAAATAAGACATTATGGTTATTATTGGGCCGAGTATGTAACACTGACATTGGAAATTGAACAGATAATTTTCAAAATTCTTGGTTTGATAGGCTAATGGAAGTTTATTTGTCTTGATTCTTTTTTTTTAAACTAGTTTTCAGCACTCTCACAGTGAGAGAGTCTTTTCCTGAATCATAGGGAATAGTTTCTCAACTGGAAACTTCATGGCACACTGATGCTTGAACTCAGTAGGGAACAAATGGGAGTATTCGGTCTTACTAGCCAACTCCACTGGAGATTAAACTGGCTTTTTAATCTCTGTCTTTGTGCATTCTTCAAAGGAAATGTTTGGAACTGAAAGAAAATGAATGGCCTAGTGGTATTATCACTAGACTATTAATCTAGAAACTTAGGTAATGCTAAAGATATAAAGTCATGCTCATAGAGTCTTACAGCTAGAAACAGGCCTATCATTTTCATCATGGTTAGCAACCACCAAACTGCACTATTCCCATTAATCTGCACTTGACCCATAACCTGTTATAAGTACTATGAGATTACCTACCTCCACCAGCCTCTCAGTCAGCATGTTTCATGTCTCAACCACCCTCTGGGTGCCATTTTATTTTCTTAGATCTCCTATAAACCACTTATCTTCACTTTAAACAAATGCTGTCTGCTGATCTCCTACTAATTACCACATACCACCCTACCTCAGCTGATGAATCAATACTCCTAATCTTGAAAATGGCAGACAACAGAATATGGCAGATTTAGCTTGCCTTTTTATCAGTAGGAGTTTCCCTGTTCTTTGTTACATTCAGCATTAGCTGTCTGCTTGAAACAGCCTATCTTGTAATTAACCCCTTTACTTCAGTACAATCTTTCTGCAGACACTATTGATTGTCCATTTATCATGAGGCAGCAGGTTATCAAGCAGTGTTACTTCCTCTGTTCCAGGAACAGCTTGCTTATGTTGCTTTGACTCCTTTTTCCTGGAGTTGATTAACTAGCATGTTGCTCTTAATTTTTTATAACATTTTCTCCTTATCCATTTCATCTCGTGAAATAATTTATTCCAGAAAGTTATCGCTTATTCTTTCAATCCATGAAGTTATTCAAGTTTTAAAGTTCAGATTGTCACAAACTAAAGTCCCGCCTTCATATTAATAACACCACCCTTTGTGTGTTATGTGGCATTATTGCCATGCTAAATGGGATAGACGTTGAACAGATCTAGCAGCTCAAGACTGGGCATCCACAACGCACTGTGGCCTATCAACATAGCAGCATCATACTCCGACAAATCTGTAACATTGTTGACTGCCATATGCCCCACTCAATTAGTACCACCAAGCCAGGCGATCAACCTTTGTTCAGTGGAGAGTTCAGCTGGCCATGAGCAACAACAAGCATACTTAAAAATGAGATGTCAACCTGGTGAATCTACCAACAGGACTACTTGTGTCGTGAGTGTGGTGCTAGAAAAGCATCCGAAGAGCAGGAGAATCGTTGTTTCGGGCATAAGCCCTTCATCGGGAAGAGGTGGATGAAGGTGAGGGAGAAGGTGATAGGTCAGAGGGGGCAGTGATGGATGGGTCCAGAAGGCGGTGCCAGATTGGAGGCTTGGGATTGGGTTAATGTGAGTGGAGATGAAATGAGGAAGCTATTGAAATCCACATTTATCCCGTGTAGTTGCAGGGATCCAAGGCGGAATTGTAGAGGAGACCAATGTCATCTCCTCCATCCATTGCACCCCGTGTGGTCCGTGGCTGAACACTTCAACTCCCCCTCCCACTCCATCAAGGACATGCAGGTCCTGGGCCTCCTCCACCGTCAAACCATTACCACCCAACGCCTGGAGGAGGAATGCATCGTATTCCGCCTTGAAAACCTACAACCACACGGGATAAATGTGGATTTCAACAACTTCCTCATTTCCCCTCCCCCAACATGATCCCAGTCTCAAGTCTCCAACTCGGCACCACCCTCCTGACCAGTCCATCAGTGCACCCAATGACCTATTACCTTCTCCCTCACCTTCATCCACCTATCATTTCCCAGCTGCTTCCCCCAACCCCATCCCCCTCCCATGTATCTCTCAGCCCTGACCCACAAGCCTCATTCCTGATGAAGGGCTTATGCCCGAAACGTCAATTCTCCTGCTCATCAGATGCTGCCTGATCTGCTGTGCTTTTCCAACACTACACTCTCGACTCTGATCTCCAGGACCTGCAGTCTTCACTTTATCCTAGGACTACTTGTGTGCCAAACACCATAAGCAGCAAGTAGTAGACAGAGTGAGCAATCACTCAACACATGGATCAGATCTACGCTCTACAGTCCTGCCACACTGAGTTATGAAGGATGGTGCACAATTAAACAATTTCCGAGAGGAGAAAGCTCCACAAATATCTCCATCCTCAATGATGGAAGAGTTCAGTACATCAGTGCAAAAGGTAAGCCTGAAGCATTTGCAATAACATTTAGACTGCTCTTGATCATCAGTAAAGCGATGGAAGGTATCACCAACGATGCTATCAAACAGCACCTGCTTAGCAACAACCTACTCACTGACACTAAGTTTGGGTTCCTCTAGGACCACACAGCTCCTGACCTCAGTACAGTTTTAATTCAAACAAGGACAGAAGTGCTGGAATCCAGAGGTGAGGCATGCATGACAGCCCTTGACATCAAGGCCACATTTGACTGAGTTTGACATCAAGAGGAATCAGGAGACAAACTCTCTGCTGGTTGCAGTCATACCTGGCACATAGAAAGATGGTTGGGGTCATTGAAGGTCAATCATCCCAGCTCCAGGACATCACTGCAGAAGTTCCTCAGGATAGTGTCCTTGGCCCAGCCATTTTCAGCTGCTTCATCAATGACCCTCCCAGAAGTGGAGATGTTCGCCAATCATTGCACTATGTTTAGCCCTATTTGCAACTCCTCAAATACTGAAGAATTCCAAGTTCAAATGAAACAAAATCTGGATAATATCCGGCCTTAGGCTGCCAAGTAGCAAGTAAAAATCATGCTACACAAATGCCAGGCAATATCTATCTCCAATAAGAAACAATCTAACCATCTTGATATTCAATGGCATTACCATCACTGAATCCACCATTATCAACACCCTTGGGGTTACTATTGACCAGAAACTCAACTGGACTCACCATATAAATACAGTATGGCAGCTTAAGATAGGTAGGAAAGTGAGTTGTGAAGAGGACATAAGAGCTAACAAAGGGATATAGACTGTTTGAGTGGGCATAGATTTGGCAAATGAAGTACAAGTCCTAAGCCCAAGTATCTTCAGCTGCTTCATCAATACCAACTCTCCATTATGAGTTCAATGATTGCATAAAGTCCAACATCATTCATGATTCCTCAGACTCTGAAGCAGTCCATGTTCAACTGCAACAAGATCTGGACAATATCCAGGCATGGGCTGACAAGTGCCAAGTAACATTTGTACCACAAAATTACCAAGCAAGACCATTTCCAATAAAAGACAAAATAATGATCTTCATATTAAATGTTGTTCCCGTCACCGAATCCGCCACTATCGACATCCTGGGGGCTACCATTGACCAGAAACTCAAGTGGACTTGTATATAAATACAGTGGCTACAAGAGCAGGTCAGAGGTTAGCAAGTGCGTCACTCATTCTTCATTTTAGATTAGATTAGATTACATTACAGTGTGGAAACAGGCCCTTCGGCCCAAGTCCACACCGACCCACCGAAGCGCAACCCACCCATACCCCTACATTTACCCCTTACCTAACACTACGGGCAATTGAGCATGGCCAATTCACCTGACCTGCACATCTTTGGATTGTGGGAGGAAACCGGAGCACCCGGAGGAAACCCACGCAGACACGGGGAGAACGTGCAAACTCCACACAGTCAGTCGCCTGAGGCGGGAATTGAACCCGGGTCTGGTGACTCTTCATCAGAACCATCATGAGGTCTGACGAAGAGTCACTGGACTTGAAACGTTAACTCTGCTTACTTCCCAGAGAAGCTGCCAGACCTGCTGAGTTTCGCCAGCAATTTCTGCTTTTGTTGCAAATCATTCATCTTCTGACTATCTAAAGCCTGAACATCATTTACAAGGCATAAGTTAAGAGTGTGATGGAATAGTATCCACTTTCCTGGATGAGTGCAGCTTCAACATCATTCAACAAGCTTGACACAATCCAGGACATTGCAGCCTTGTTTGGAATCAACATAACATCCATTCCTTCCACCACTGACAATCAACAGAAGAGTGCATCATCTACAAGATGATCGGTAGACATTCACCAAGGTTCCCTCGGCTGCACCTTCCAAATTCATCACCGCTTCCATTTAAAGCAGATACATGAGAACACCACTACCTGCAAGTACCTCTCCAAGCCACTCATCAAGGGGGAGGTGATGTCTTGGTGGTACTGTATATTGCTGACTATTAATTCAGAGTTCCAAGTAATGTCTGGACATCCAGGTTGAATCCTGCCACAGCAGATGTTGAAATTTGAATTGAATAAAAATTCAGAATTATGAGTCTAACATGACTATGAAACCATTTTCAATTGTTGGGAAAAACTCATCAGATTCACTAACGTCCTTTGGGGAAGAAAACTGCCATCATGAGTTCAATCAAACTTTGTGGATCTTTCAACCAATTTCCAGTTTCAATGATGTTTCTGCATCTGGTATTAAGCAGGGGCTTGAATTGTGAAATTTGAATTCTATAAATTTGATAGACAAATGAAAGAAAATATAGCAAACAAAGTATGCCTAATTAATGTAGAGATATTTATTTTAAATGATTCACCATTAATTATGAAGTAATGCTACTTCCTGTAGGGGTAATCCTGTACACAGTTTTGTCTCTGAGTTGTAACAGGTTTCTTTTCAAATATATTACATATATAATTATGTTTCTTTAAAAAAACATATGCCTTTAACAGTAACTGTAAATGATGTTTTTGACAGGGTACAGGATCAGTTTGTGGAAGCAGTTACTGCACAACTATCTGCAATGGACAACTGCATTCAACGATATACAAATGGAAAGACTGTCCCAATACCACAGGCATTCCACTTTGAATTGCCAGAGAAAACTACTCTTACAACAGTAATATACCCTGCTGGAATCAATGATGCAAACCTGGAACAGCAACGAAAAGTATGAGTGGAGTCCAGGTCTCTTTTTCCATTTATACAATCTCGCCATGAATTACTAAATCCTTGAATTAGCAATTTATTTTGTCAATTTTGGATTTGTGCCCACTTTATAGAAAAGATTTTCACAACCTGTCTTTTCAGACCTTCCAAAATGTGCCTCAGTTTATTATTAATGGAAAATGTGATTTTACATGACACTGTCCTCCAAAATAAATGCCATGGTACACACACTAACTACATGTAACATCATATCTAATCAATACTTAATCAGATTCCTGGAAACAGTGAAAATCCTTTTAACCTTGTCTCTCCTTTACTTCACATATTATGAACAGGTTACAAGGTATTTCATAAACCATTGTACTGGGCTGTCCTAGTTGAATTTGAGTCTTTCACAGTTCTTCAGGACTGCAACTATTACATCATAAGTTTCAGAATCTGGCTTCTCTTGCTGTACCAGATTCCTCAGGGGGTTAGATTTTCCCACCGCTCCCACCATAATACTCAGGAATGCAGAGACAACTATATCTGCTTCAATTTTGTTCACTACAAACAGTAATAGAATCTCCCTTTGTGGGAGATCTAATTCTCTGAATTTTCATCATGGTCCAATAGCACCAAAATTTCTTGCCATGTTATTGTTTTTACTGGAAATTGCCTATGCAGCATAAGGTACTACTGAGATCATCACTATTTTTTCCTTCATTTTTCTCATTTTTGGGTTGCAACTAAGAGCTGGAGGTGATAATTGAACTTTAAATTTTGATTAACAGGTTTCTTCTTTACAAATGGAGAGAACAATCAAAGTAATGTATGTTTATTGGAAATGGCCTTGAAAGATAATTGCAGGTTCATTTTTGCTATAAGAACACTGTAGACTTTCCACCACCTAACATGTGTTCTGCTCAGAGACTAGCACATACCTTTGCCTTTTCTTGCCTTTTCTGCACTATGCTGCCTCAACCAGAATGTAAGGTTTCAGAGTAATTCTGTCCTTGTTTAGTGGAAACATAGATTAGGCAGCTCATTATTGTCATCAGTCATGATCAATCAAGGAGCTAGACTGTCAGGTACTGTTCTAAAGTAGACAGGCAGGAAGCTGGAAGAACACAGAAAGCCAGGCAGCATCAGGAAGTGGATAAGTCACCATTTTGGATGTAACCCTTCTTCAGGACTAGGGGTGGGTGTAGAGTGAGCAGCAGATAAATGAGGTGGCAAGGGCAAGGTGGTGAAGTGGGGATAGGTGAAGACAAGTTGAGGTTACAACCTGGTTGGTCAATGGGAGGAATGAATCCGGTTGGTGGCAGGGAGGAGTGGAAGGGATGGGGAGGGGCTGGGAGTCGGAGTTTGGGAAGGGAGGTAATTTGAAATTGGAGAACATAATGTTGAGTCCTCCAGGCTATAGTCTGCCCAGGTGGAAGATGAGGTGTTGTTCCTCCACTTTGCAGTGTGGTTCATTGTGACAATGGATGAGACCAAGGATGGTCATGTCGGAAAGGGAGTGGGAAAGGGAATTAAAATGGGCAGTGGCTGGGAGGTCCGCTTGTCCCCTTAGAGGTCCAGCTGTGATGCTCGGCAAACTGTTCCTTAAGTTTAGGTTTGGTCTCCTCAATGTAGAGAAGACCACATCGGGAGCACCTGATGCAATAAACTAGGTTAGAAGAGAGGCAGGTGCACCTCTATCTCACCTGGAAGGACAGTTTGGGGCCATGGATGGAGGTGAATGGAGTGGTGTATTAGCAGGTTTTGCATCTTTTCAAGTTGCAGAGGAAGGTACCTGGGGGGGAGGGGGTATGGGAGGTCGGCGGGGAGCGTGACGCAAACCAAGTACTGTCGAAGGGAACGGTCCTTGCGGAAGGCAGAGAGAGGGTAGGGAGGGGAAGATGTTCTTGGTGGTGGGGCCGAGCTGGAGTTGGTGGAAATGTGTAAGGATGATGCATTGGATGAGGAGACTGGTGGGATGGTAGGTAAGGACAAGGGGGACTCTGTCTTTATTGCATTGGATGTGGGGGTTTAGAGCAGTGGAACGGGGAATGGAGGACGTGCGGCGGAGGGCTGTCTGGATGACCAGAGGGAGGAAAAGCACGTAGTTTGAAATAGTTGTACATCTGGGATGCTCATGAGTGGAATGTCTCCTCATCCGAGCAGATGCGCTGTAGGTGAAGGAACTGGGAAAATGGGATGGAGTTCTTGCAGGATACTGGGTGGGAGGAGGTGTAGCCCAGGTAGTTATGGGAGTCTGTGAGTTTGTAGTAAATGTCCATCTTCAGACTATTGCTGGAGATGGAAGTGGTGAGGTTAAAAAAGGGGAGGGAGGTGTCCTAGATGGATCAAATGAATTTGAGGGCAGGGTGGAAATTGTGGGCAAAGTCGATAAACTGCTCCAGTTCAGACTGGGTGCAGGACGCTGCACCGATGCAGTCATCGATGTAATAGAGGAAGATTGGGGTACAGTGCCTGTGTAGGTACTGAAGAGGGACTGTTCAATGTAGTCATCAAAGAGGCAGACATAACTGGGGCCCATCCAGGTGCCCATGGCCATCCCCTTGATTTGGAGGAAATGAGAAGAGTTAAAGGAAAAGTTATTGAGGGTGAAGACCAGTTCGGCAAGGCGAAGGATGGTATTGGTGGAGGGGGACTGGATGGGTCTGTTGGAGAGAAAGAAACTGGGATGATGGAGGCTATCCTTGTGGGGTATGGATGCGTATTGGACTGCACATTCATAGTGAAGATAAAGTGCTGGGGCCAGAAAACTGGAATTTGAAGAGATGACGGGTGTGGTTGGTAGCACGTATGTAGGTAGGAAGTGCCTGAACTAAGGGGGAGAGGATGGAGTCAAGGTACAGTGAGATGGGTTCAGTGGGGCAGGAGATGGGTTCAGTGGGGCCGACGTTGGGTCGGCCAGAGTAGTTGGGCTCCCTTGTCAGTAACTACACAGACACTTTGCCCCAACTCTTCTACCGTTACATCAATAACTGCATGACTAGACCCCACCACCAAGAACATCTCCCCCTCCCCACCCCTTTCTGCCTTCCGCAAGGACCATTACCTTCGACAGTCCTTGGTTTGCGCCACCCTCCCCACCAAACCCCTCGAACCCCCAGGTACCTTCCCCTGCAACTAGAAAAGATGCAAAACATGCCAATACAACAACCCCCTCACTTCCATTCAGTGCTCCAAAACGTCCTTCCAGAGGTTCACCTGCCACTCTTCCAACCTAGTTTACTGCATCAGGCGCTCTCGATGTGGTCTTCTCTACATCGGGGAGACTGAACATAAACTTAGGGAACGGTTCGCTGAGCATCGCAGCTGGGCCCGCAGTAGCTGACCAGAACTCCCAGTCACCACTCATTTCAATTCCCCTAACCACTCCTTTCCAACATGACCATTCTTGGCCTCCTCCATTGCCACAATGAACCACACCACAAATTGGAGGAACACCTCATCTTCTACCTGGGCAGCCTACAGCCTGGATTCAACATTGTGTTCTCCAATTTCAAATTACCTCCCTTCCCAAACCCCAACTCCCTTCCAGCCTCTCCCCATCCCTTCCACTCCTCCCTGCCACAACTGGATTCATTCCTTCCACTGACCAACCAGGCTGTAACCTCAACCTGAATTCATATATCCCCAATTCACCATTCTGTTCCCGCCACTCCCTTTATCTGCAGCTCACTCTACATGCACCCCAAGTCCTAAAGAAGGGTTACATCCGAAATGGTGACTTCTCCACTTCCTGTGCTGCCTGGCTTTCTGTGTTCTTCTAGTCTCCTGCCTGTCTATTTTGGATTCCAGCATCTGCAGTTTTTTTGTCTCTAACCAGGTACTGTTCTAAGGCAATCTTACACGAGGCATGTGCCAGCAGCTAATGCTGCACTGTATTTATACTGCATGTAATTCAAACATGTCTCAAAGTCTCAAGGAAGTAGTCCTCAGCCAGATCAATGGAGACAGAAATCAGTCAGGGGGTCCTGGCACAGTATGTAGAAAGGCATTACTCAATATCAGTCCAGGTACTTGGACATGATCAGTCAGCCACTTGGGATAGTTAAGATCAGGGAATCGGTATCACTACAGTCTAGAAAGGGGCCACAGTAACTGCTTGTTACATCCTCGAAAAGGTCCAGAATTGTTGAACATGATTTTCCTTTCATAAATTCATGTCAACTGTCAAATCAGACCGCTGTTGTAGTGAGGAAGTTGGGGAAGTCCATTCTGGGCACTGGGGACAGTATACACGTAGGCAGTGGGGACAGTAATTGTGGAGGGGAGCAACTCAATATGTACATGGCAGGGGAAGACAACACTGCATTCGACGACATAGGTTGCTGTGGGAATGCGAGACATCATCGTTCACTGCCACTCTGGTTTCGATGCAGGGATAGAACAGCACGATGGCTGGAATGGTTAAGCTGTAGGGCTTGGACTTGGGTAAAATTGTGAGATAAAGTTTGTAAATAAAAGAGTTGTGTGGGAACATGTAGAAGTTTGTTACTAATTGGCTTGGCCGAGAGTGCAAGGAGGAAAGGAACATGGAGGTTCAGAGGACGCTTTTAATTATCAGGCTGAGCCATGTGTCCCTCTGCTAAATGTGACCTGTGGTGCCATTTATTCTCATATGAATTGTAAATGCAGCCTGGAAATGGAAAATGATTGAAACCACAACTGGAGTGGACGCAGTTAAGTGGTTTTTTTCTGCTTGAGTATGCAAAATCGACTTGTGAGAAATGTGATAACCTATAAGATACAAATGCATTAATCAGGGATCTTTGAAGAATAGATTAAAGTTGACATAGATATAGTCAGTATGGCTTTGTTCAGGGAAGATCTTGTCTCACAAACTTTATTGACCATTTTGAGCATGTGTAGAAGATGATTGATAAAGGTAGGGTAGTGGAAGTTGTCTCTATGGATTTTACTAAAGTAGTTGACAATGTTCCTCATGGTAGGCTGGTCCAGAAATTAAGTCACATAGGATCCACAGCAAGTTGATAAACTGAAAACAAAATTGGCTTGGTCATAGAAAGTAGTGGAAGTTTTGGAGGGATGCTTTTCAGACTGGAGCTTTGTGACCTACAGTGTTTACCAGGATCAGTGCTGGGACTTCTGTTATTTGTAAATAAATAAATCATTTGAATGAGAAAGTAGGTGATCTGATTTTGTAGACATCCCAAAAATTGGTGGAGTTCTGGATAGTGAGCAAGATTGTCAAAGGAGACAGCAGGATGTAGCAGGACACAGATCAGTTGGAACATTGGGTGCAGTTTAATCTAGACAGGTGAGAGGAGACACATTTTGGGAGGTCAAATACAAGAGCAAAGTACACAGTTACTGACAGGACTCTTGAGAGTATTGATATACAGAGGGATCTTTGGGTGCAAGTCCATTCTCCCTGAAAGCGGCAATACAAGTAGATAAAATGGTAAAGAAGGTGTAGAGTATACTTGCCTTCATTGAGTATCATAATATCATGTTGCAGCTTTAGTTAGGCCACATTTGCAGTATTATGTGTAATGATGATTGCCACAATATAGGAAGGATATGAAAGCTTTGGAGAGGGTACAAACTTACTTCCCTTTATTTTACGATCATCCATGTAGTCCAAGACTTGCTTAAATGTCCCTAATGTATCTGTTTCTACTATCACCGCTAGCAGTGCATTCTACACACCATCACTCTCTGTGTAAAGAACCAACCTCTGACATCTCCCCTAAACTTTCCTCCAATCATCTTAAAATTATGCACCCTTGTGATCGCCATTTCTGCCCTGGGGAAAAGTCTCTGACTGTCCATTCTATCTATGCATCCCATCAATTTGCACACATTTATCAAGTCACCTCTAATCCTTCTTCATTCCAATGAGAAAAGGCCTAGCTCTCTCAACCTTTCTTCATAAGAAATACCCTCCAGTCTAGGCAGCATCCTGGTAAATCACCTCTGCACCATCTCTAAAGCTACCACATCCTTCCAATAATGAGGTGATCAGAACTGAACACAATATTTCAAGTGTGGGTCTAACCAGGGCTCGATAGAGTGCCAGCATAACCTCTCAGTTCTTAAACTCAATCCCCCTGTTAATGAGAGATAACATACAATACATCTTCTTAACAACCCTTTCAATTTGGGTGGCAACTTTGAGTGATCTATGAACATGGACCCCTATATCCTTCTGTTCCTCCATACTGCCAAGAATCCTGCTTTTAACCCTGTATTTTGCATTCAAATTCGAACTTCCAAAATGAATCACTTCACACTTTTCCAGGTTGAACTCCACATGCCACTTCTCAGCCCAGTTCTGCATCCTGTCAATATCTTGTTACAACCTACAACAGCCCTTCACACGATCCATTGCTCCACCAAACTTTGTGTCATCAGCATACTTACTAACCCACCCTTCCATTTCCTTATCCAAGTTATTTATAAAAATCACAAAGAGCAGAGGTCCCAGAACAGAACCCTGCGGAACATGACTGAGCTTCAGGCTGAATACTTTCCATCTACTACCACCCTCTGTCTTCTATGGGCCAGACAATTCTATATCCAGACAGCCAAATTTCCCTGTATCCTATGCCTCCAAATGAGCCTATCATGGGGAAACTCAGCGAATGCCTTGCTAAAATCCATGTAGAGCACGTCAATGTGTTTTGTCACTTCCTCAAAGAATTCAATAAGGCTGCTCCTATGTCTTAATAAGAAACCTCAAAGCATTTTGAGGAAGAACCACGGTCCTTACTGTACTTGCATCAGATTTAATTCTACAACTGCTATCATCATCTTTCTTTCTCTACCATCAGCTGTGGGAAATTAAACTGCTTGGAGAGAAGAGGAGAGTTTGTTGTTGAAAGATGGAATACAGCCAATGCTCTGTAGTTCTATTATAGTTGTTGTCAAAGCTGGAGAGGTCCAAAATATTGTTGATGATTAACTATTTCAGCTGTCTGAATCTTTCCAAGGCTTATGAGGATGGATTATAAAGGCAGATTGCATAAAAGTGGTGGGTATCTCTCAATACTGTGTGAACTAATTCTAACTCGTCCTTGAAAACATTCAGTATTTTGGCTTCAACCTCTTTCTGTGACAGAGAATTCTACAAACTCATCATTCACTGGATGAAAACATTCCTCCTCATCTCAGTTCTAAATGACCTACATCATATCCTTAATCTGTGACATCACATTTTTAAAGAGTTGAATGGGGTAGCTGTTGAAACAATATATCCCCTGGCTAAGTAATCTGGAACAGTGCATTATATTCTCAGATTAAAAATCTGAAATAAAGTAAAATTCCTTCACAAAGTGGTTTGCCAATCTTTGTAGTTCTCTTCAGAGCAACAAATCCAGTCAGATGTGTCCTTTTAAGAAAATTGAATCTGTATGGGAACCTTTTTTGCCAAACATTAAGAAAATGTCTTTATTGCATTGTTTTGGATTGGAATATCAAAATGTTGAATTTTGGATCAGAACAATGGAAGTCAGCCTTCCATCTATAATAAAAACAGAAAGTGCTGGAAAAACTCAACATATCTGACAGCACCTGTAGATGGGGAAACAGAGTTAATGTTTCAAGTCCAACAACTATTCTTTGTAATATCCAATCCATTTGTTTAGCTTAGACTTCAGCCATTGCAAATGACCAAACCCTTTGATGAATACCATTCTCATGAAGCAATAGGATGGTGTGCAACTGCAATCTACATGTTCTCGACAGGAATTTGTTATGCAGTTCCATAACTGGAGTTGGACATTCTTGTGACCTATGCTCTAGCAATTACCTGATATGCATCTGCATTCAGTTATTAGGTATGCTATGATAAGGTTAACCAAGCTATTGCCTTATAGATGGTTGGTAGTATTTTTAGATTATAACAGTTTGTAAAATAATATTCTTTAAATGATGACCTAATGATCTTATGATTAAATTTTCACTTTTTTTTAAACTGTATAGGAATTGCAAACTGAACTTGGCCTAGACAATAAACCCTACTTTCGTCGTCCTATGGTTTATGTCTTTCCAAGTGCTGAGATGGAAACCAAATACTTGAGAAATGTACATAAGTATATTCCTGCTCTCAATCCTGATGATTATAAGGTACACATTCTGTAATCATTGTGGTGGATGTTAAGTTAGTTGTGTTCTTGATCAGGATGAATCGTGACTGCTGGAAGCTATTTAAACTAGTTAAAGGTTAATCTTAGCTTGGGGCCAAATACTGAACCATCTCCACCCAAGGATGCAATATGATACCCTACATTGTTGATTGACATTTACATATTTAGCATTAACCTTTTATACTGCATCTACTCCCCTTCAACTTTATAACTACACATTATTTACAGCATTCCACCCTATCAAGTCTCTATCTACATCTTTGGTTCACACAGATAATGTTTGCGGTAGTTTCACCAAACTCCCTGTGCGTGTGTCTTCTCTGGCTCAGAGGAAGTAGAAGAGGTCTTCTATTCTCCTCAAACTTTCAGTCAAAAATTGTAATTTTTTTTCAAAGCTGCCTCCTCCTTCTCCACAGAAATGAAAGCAGTATTAGTGGTTCCATCTGCTCTTTACAATAATTTTCTTTTTAATTCATTCCTGGGATGTGGACATTGCTGGCTATTTATTACCAGTTCCTGATGGTCAGAGGGTAATTAAGAGTCAACCACATAACTGTGGGTCTGGTGTCACATGTAGGTGAGATCAGGTAAGTGCAGCAGATTTCCTTTTCTAAAAGAAATTAGTAAATCTGATGGTGTCTTTTTTAAACAACCATCAACAGTGGTCAACAATCAACATGGTCATCATCAACTTTCTACTGAATTCAAATTTCACCATGGGATTCAAACTCATGGTCTCCAGAACATTTGCCTGGGATTCTGAATTGCTAGCCAAGTGACATTACCACCATACCATGGCGAGATTAAATTTGAATTGGTAGTCCATAATGTGCAAAAATCAAAGTTAATGTTTTTAGTACTATCTCAGCTGTAATCGTCCTGAAAGAAATAACTTCTGGAAATTGGTCTGTCATTTATAATGTAAGGATTTACTGTGTTTATTTTTGGGTGCTAGGCAGTCTAACACTTGAGTGAATACCTTCAAAAACTGGGACGATTAATAAAGATGCTGGTATGATCACATGTTGAGGGTTCCCAGCTACCGACACCTTCTGTAGTACTGCACTACATCCTCATAATGTTTTGGTCATGTAAAAATCCTGTTTATTGATGCTTATGTTTCTCTTATCTCTACATGTTCTGCCATAGGAATGTCATGTGCTACTCACAATATCTACTCATGATATTTAGGCAATACCATTATCTGATGAATAGCTATCCATTATCCATCTGCAGGTTTGTGAGGTCTCCACTTGCTCACCAAAACTATGTTTCTAATCTAATAGCATCCTAGAATTTCATCAACTTCATCATGAGTTTTCTTAATTAACTTATTTAACTCTGAATCTGCTATCTGCATTTCAAAATAATGAATAGGAGGTGCCGGTGTTGGACTGGGGTGGACAAAGTTACAAATCATACAACACCAGCTTCGGAGCGCCACTCCTTCATCAGGTGGTTGTGAAGAATAAGATCATGATCACAGAATTTATAGCCAAAGGAGTCCAGTGTCATGGAGATGTGATACATTAAACAATTTCAGATTAAATCTTTCATCTTTTAGAATGGGATATGATGGTTTCAGTTCTTTGATATATAAATCCAGGAACTTCTTTCAAATTACATTCTCAGGATAGCTCAGCTTTTCTAACAATGGGTATAAAGTCTAGGTGTCCCAATGTTGAGTCAGACTGACAAGCCCTCTGCATAGTTTTATAGAGTTTTACATGGATTCATGCAGTTTTTGAGCAAAATAAAATGTAATTTTGCAAAAACAAATTCACCCCATAAATTTATATGTGTGCACATGTAGGAGCGACAGAATGAGTGGGCATGTGAGTATGTGCATGTGGGTGTGAGTGCTTGTGTATATGTTTGTGTGTAAAGTTTGATTAAGTGTGTGTGTGTGTGTGTCATGGGGTGTGTATCTGTGAGAGGGTGCGTGTGTGGGTGTGAGTGCAGAGCGTGTATGTGTGTGCATATGTGAGAGGGTCTACGTGTGTGTGTGTGTGTGTCAGCTGTAGTGTGACATGAACTCAAGTCCTAGTTGAGGCCATTCCCAGCCGGGAAACACATCAGTAGTCCAGGACATTCGGCCTCGGACCTTTGGGTGACCATCCTCCAAGGCAGACTTCAGGACAAGCAACAACATAAAGTGGCTGAGCAGAGGCTGATAGCAAAGTTTGGTACCCCTGGGAAGAATGGCCTCAACTGGGACTTTGGGTTCATGTCACACTACAGCTGACCCCACTGTACAACACACACACACACACTCCTACATGCTCATACACCCATGTAGACCTTCTCTCATACACAAGGTCTCTCTCATATGCACACACACCCCACACTCTTACACCCACACACCCTCTCACAGACACATACCTTATCACACTCACACACACACTTAACCAAGCTCACACACACTCACACACAACCATAAACACAGACACACTCTATCACACGTACTCACACCCACACACACACACACACTCACTCTGCCGCTCCTTCATGTGCACACATATAAGTTTATGGGATGAATTTTAGTTTTTGCAGAATTACATTTTATTTTGATCAAAACTGTATGAATATATGTAAAACTCTGTAAAACTATGCAGAGGGCTTGTCAGCGTGATGCAACATTGGGACACAGACAGACTTCACACCTATTGTTAGAAAAGCTGAGTATACTTGAGAATGTTAAAAATCACACAACACCAGGTTATACTCCAACAAGTTTGGACAATAAATCTGTTGCACTATAACCCGATGTTCTGTGATTTTTAACTTTGTCCAACCCAGTCCAACATTGGCACCTCCAAGTCATATCTTGAGAATGGACAGTTCTAAAAGTTCTAGGATCTACATATCAAAGAACAGAAACCAGCATATCCCATTCTAAAAGTTGAAAGATTTAATCTGAAATTGTTTAATGTATCATATTTCCATGACACTGGACTCCTTTGCCTATAAATTCTGTGATTATGATCTTATTCTCCACAACCACCTGACGAAGGAGTGACGCTCCGAAAGCTAGTGCTTCCAAATAAACCTGTTGGACAATAACCCGGTGTTGTGTGACTTTAACTCAAATAATGAAGACAAGCCAAATACTTCTTTGAATTATCCCTTCTTTAAATAAGGATTCAGATACTCTAACTTCTGCTTGTTGTATTACTTTGATCTCTGTTAATAGTCTGTTTAGCTGTTGCTCTGTCACTGCACGCAATGAAAAACTACACGGAACTCATTTCTATAACCGTTTTGTCTCTTTATTCTCTTTCAGACTTTTTGTGAGGTGCTACAATTTTTACTCAAACCAAATCATTTCCTGAGATTAAATCAACAAGCAATTTCTTAATAACTCTAACTACCACTACTCCAGACAAGTCACAGTTGAACAATGGAAACTGGGATATACTTATCCCATTTATTAACACTTCCACTTTCATTTTATTGTCTGGATGGAAACCCATATATTTTTCTCATAAAGGAGTTTGAACAGATCCTGTATCCTTTAATATCCTAACAGGTTTGGCTGCAACATTTGAAGAAAAATAGGTTATCTTCCCTTTTGACTAAAATCATTTATATCTTCATCTACCTATTCAACTCTCCAGCACTAACATTAGTGTTTACCTCCAGTTAAAAGTACAGTTTAATGAGTGATATTTGTCTTTTAAGTTCCTTTTTCAGGCTCAGTCTTATGAACATATATAGGTCCTATGGCTTCCCTGGCTACTTCCAGCATCCTGAATAGAGTCCCATTTAATTACAATGGAAAACACTGAGACCTTTGATTTTCACCATCACTCTCAGTACCTTCCTTTCTGATCTGAGGAGGGAATCTTTGGTCATTTCAAGCTGTTCTTTCTTTACTCTGGATATTTATTTCTCTTGCACACTCCAAGCCTCTATTTTTATCAAATTTATGAGGGTGATGAAAGATAGGCCTAGTTTCATGTATTAGTTCATAATCATCTGCCATTACTGATGCCCGTGCAGCAGTTGCAATCCTTTTACCTTCAATGTGGTTTATGATTATAAGAGGTAGTACATTTTTAAATTCTTTCAAGAGAATAATGTCTCTGACAGTGTGGCTTCACTTCCCAATGATTGTATCCATCTGTCAAAATTATTTTACTTAACCCATTTCAAATGCAGGTTTGTCTTGACCGTTTCCGTGAATTTCAGAAGTTCTATCTGAATGCCTCTGCAACTAAATCAAAAGCACCCAAAGTAGTCTGCTTCACAGCATCATATTCCGTAGGAACCTCCTCTTATAATAAAACATAAGTATCCTTGCTCCTCCATTCAATTTACTTTTCACGAGCAATCAAACTACAGTTTGCAATTTTTTCGAACAACATAAAAATGCTTCCACACCCTTTTCCTTAAATTTTGATAGTGTCTGTACAAACTTAAACATTTCTTTACTGGGATTTATATTTAGAATTTTTCCCAATTTAGCCTTCTTTCACTTCTGTTATCTTCTTTTTCAACTGTCATTTTAAACTTAAATCATTTTTCTTTCATGCTCTCCCTTTAATTTCTATTTCCTGCCTTCTAATTTCCATTTCTATTTGTTTCAATTCCATCTCTCTCTTTCTTTTGTTTTCTGTTCACTCCTTGTCTTTCTCTGCCATCTCTACCTTTATTGTTTCTTCATGCTCAAACTTAATGTGAACTGATTTTGATGTCTTATTACTTGGACTACTGAGTAAAATATTGCACAACATTATAAAAGTTTCAGTGAACGTTCCCACTTCTGTCCTTAAGATGGAAGGGAGGTCATTGATGAAGCAACTGAAGACAGTTAGGCCAACTAATGTGAACTGATTTTGATGTCTTGTTACTTGGACTACTGAGTAAAATATTGCACCACATTATAAAAGTTTCAGTGAACGTTCCCACTTCTGTCCTTAAGATGGAAGGGAGGTCATTGATGAAGCAACTGAAGACAGTTAGGCCAACTACCCTAACCTGAAGAACTCATGCAGAGACATTCTGGAGCTGAGATGACTGACCATGAGACAGAACACCCCATGAGGGAATCTTTGGTCATTTCAAGCTGTTCTTTCTTTACTCTGGATATTTATTTCTCTTGCACACTCCAAGCCTCTATTTTTATCAAATTTATGAGGGTGATGAAAGCTAGGCCTAGTTTCATGTATTAGCTCATAATCATCTGCCATTACTGATGCCCGTGCAGCAGTTGCAATCCTTTTACCTTCAATGTGGTTAATGATTATAAGAGGTAGTAAGAAAGAAGCAATTGCTTCCTTTTCTTTCCTTCTCTGCCATGGCTCTGCCTTATCAGTAAGATATTTGGACTCAAAATATAATGTCTCATGATTGACTAATTGTTGCTATTTTGAACAATTGGTAGCAAATTCCTCTCAATTATGAATGTCAATGCTGCCATTATTCAAGTATATTTGTGGTGTATTTTTGCCTTCCCCTGGAACGCTGGCCATTTGAGAGTTGAATAAATAGGACATAGCAAGGGAGACTCTTTTTCCTATCCAGAGACAATGTCCAGTCCAGCGCAGTTGATTTTACAGGAGGATTGCCTGTAGAACTGGCTGATAGAAAAATACTAGTATTTGTTCGATGGTGCTCCCACTAAGTTTAGAAAACACAGCAAAGGCATTGCTGGAGGGTGTTTCTCTTGCTTTCTTTTCATGTAGCAGTCTATATCTCACTACCAAAGTGTCCTCAAGATTCTAATGTCATGTGGTCTCTTATATCACTGATTATGTAAACTAACTATTTACATATTAACCCTTTACAGTAAATACATCTAAAATTACAAGACTATTTACTGCCTATGGGAAGCAAAATAACTACATTACAGAATTATTTGTCATTATAAGCATGTTTATATAAGTAGACTACAGGGTGGAGAAAAGTTTGTTTTTTAAATCAATTATATGACCTTTTAAACTTATATAATGCGTTTCATTTACTTTGGAATAGGTTTCTCTAGTGCATGGATCATATACCTTTCATCATTGCTTGCAGGACAATGAAAAAGACAAAAAATGGGGTGCACTATACCGTTGTTTGCAAGTTGTCATCTCCTGGTTCAAATTTCAGGGATACATTGATAAACCTGTACCCACAGTTAAAGAGATTCGGGAAGTAAGATTAACTTTCTTTTATACTAAAATAAAACAAAGAACTGCAGATACTGGAAATCTGAAACAAAAACAGAAATTGCTGGAAAAATTCAGAACATCTGGCAGAATCTGTGGAGAGAAAACAGAGTTAACCAGATCTGAAGAAGGAGCACTCAACTCAAAATGTTAACTGAGCTTCTCCAGCAATTTCTACTTTTTTTTGTACATTTTTGCCTAGGCTTATTATCAGGATCATTGTAAAACACAAATTTAATGACCTAAAAATAACTTGTATAGCTTTTATTTGTTCATGGAATGTATGTGTCATTGGCTTGATTAGCATTTATTGCACACCTGTATTGAGAAGGTGGTGGTGAGCTGCCTTCTTGAACCACTGGAGTGCATTTGATGCAAATAAACCCAAAATTGCTGTTATAGAGTCACACCGTCACAGAAACAGACCCTTTGGTCCAATCAGTCCATGCCAAATATAACCACAAACTAAACTAGCCCTACCTGCCTGCACCTGACCCATATCCCTCTAAACCTTTTCTATTCATGTACCTATCCAAATATCTTTTAAATGTTGAAACTCTACCCATTTCCACCACTTCCTCAGGAAGTTCATTCTACATACGAATCACCATCTATGTAATACATTTGCCTCTCTTGTCTTTTTTCAAATTACTCTCCTCTCACCTTAAAAATGTGCCCACTAGTCTTGAAATTTCCCATCCTGGGGAAAAGACAACTTCCATTAACTCTATCTATCCCTCTACTTAATTTACAAACTTCTATCAGATTGCCTCTCAAACTCCTATGCTTCAGTGAAAAATGTCCCAGCCTATCCAGCCTTTCTTTATAACTCAAACCTTCCTTATCCAGCACCATCCTGTTAAATCTCTTCTGAACCCTCTCCAACTTAATAACGTCCCTCCTACAACTGGGCAACCAGAATTGGACACAGTATTCTAGAACAAGGCCTCACCAATTTGACTTCCCAACTCCAATACTCAAATGCCTGAGCAATGAAGGCAAGCATGCCAAATGCCTTTTTAAACAACTCTGTCTATATGTGATGCATATGTACCTGCACCCTTAGGTCCCTCTGTTCTACAACATTACCCAAGGCCCTAGAATTAATTGTTAAGCCCTACAAGGTTTGTTGAACCAAAATGCAAAACCTCACATTTATCCAGATTGACCAATTTGATCAAGATCCTCTTTTAGTATTATGAAACCTTCTTCACTGTCGACTATGACACCAATTTTGGTGTCGTCTGCAAACTTAATAACCATGCCATCTATATTCTTATCCAAATAACTTATAAAAATAACAAAGAAAAAGTGATCCCTTTGGAACACTGCTGGTCACAGACTTCCAGTCTGAAAAACAACTTTCCACCATTACTTTCTGTCTCCTACCATTAAGCCAATTATGTATCCAATTGGCAAGCCCATCCTGAATCCCACATGACCTAGCTTTACTAATATGTTGACCCAGTGACAGTGACAGTGAAGGAATTGAGATACTCTATCTAGGTGCAAATCAGTGCCTGACAATTCTCAGTGCATTCAGGGAACATTACAAGCTCCAAGAACATGGAGAAGATGCAAGAGAGGAGAGTACACCCAGAAGAGCTTTTCCACCCAAAGGAGGAGCTCCTTGTTCATTGCTATTCTGTATAGAGGGGAGTCAATGGAAATGTTTTTCTGTCACTTCTGTAATGACCTTCAGTACCACTACAAAGTAAGAGGAACTGATACACTGCACATCCCATCTAGTTTCTTACACATTTTATAGAATGAACTAAAATCATTTAAAATGACCCACTGCTTATTTCAGGTGGCCCCTGAGGATGCTTAGAGTACTATGGTAGTGGTAACATAGGTGGGGTGCACAATAGAAATAGATCCTCACCCCCATTTATTGGCAAAAATAGCATAAAGTAAAGGAACAGCTTTTTTTTTAATGTGGCCCACACCAAATATCAAGGCGACAGATCAGGCCCACCATTTAAATTAAGGTCAGAAGTCAGATGACACCAGGTCATAGACCAACAGGTTTATGTGAAATCAAAAGCTTTCAAAGTATTGTCCCTTCATTAGGTGAAGACTTCTGACGTTGTCGACCCCAGTACAACACCGGTACTTCCACATCATTTAAGTTGACTATTCTGATCTGTAAATTGAAAGAATCAGATCAATGCTTTGATTTGTACCTTTAACCATCTTCTAAATACTTTATGAAAGAATGAAGAAAGCTCAGATCATGAACACATTGGACATGTTTTCAGCTAAATTTTATTACACTAGACCAATAATTCCCACGGTATAACTTAGTTTCATTTCGCATTTTCAGATGTTGATAAAAATGGATGAAGAATTTGTCCCTATTGTGCTGGCAAATGAGTGGCTTGCACCTGATGAGATGTTACCATTTTTAGAGTTTTATAATATTTCATGCTCCAGCACTGAAGAACGGTAAGAAAAGCAGAAGTAATATAAAATTATCATTAATTATATTTTGGTCTGTCTTTCATTATAAGCCAAAGCCTAAATAGTCAGAAACAGCTGAAGACTGTTGTGAATACATATGTATTGTAAACCCAATGGAAAGGATTTACACTCCACCTTAATATCTCTTCATTTTAGTTTTATTTCAATACAGTTTAGTTTTATTTTACAAAATCATAGAAGTTTCAATACAAAAGACTACTTGAGAAGTTTTGTCTCTGCTAGCTATCCTCTTTAATCCAATTTCTCTACCTTTCTTCACATTTCTGATTGTACTCTCCCTTTAAGAATAGTTGCCTACTTACAGTCTCTGGTTGGAACGCCACTTGTGATGAAGCATTGTTCTAATACTCCTCTGTGAGAATGTTTTCTTACCATTTTGTTCTTAATATATTATCCAGCCCTATCAATTACTAACTCCTGGAAATAATTTTATATTTTTACCTTCTCAAAACCTTTCAGATTTTTTGAAAACATCTCATTAGATTCCATTCCTTTAACCTTGTCTTTTACTCTCTTTTTGGGATCTGGGTGTTGCCACCAAGGCTAGCATTTATAAACCTCACAGATTGCCCTTCACATGGTAATGTTGATCATTCTTGAACTACTGCAGTCTGTGTGATGAAGGTGTTCCTATTGTGCTATTAGAGGCTGGATTATTCACTGTGGGTAAATTCCTTGCATCCCACCTTAAATGTTGAGGCAGGCTTGTCTCCATTTGGCTCGCTCAGCCCACTTTGAATTTTTTTGGCTAACTGGCCTTTTGTTTTACAACAAGACTATCATGCCTCTCCATGATGAAGTTCTATCTCATAGAGCTGCCAGCCTCTGGAGTATAGGCAGCCACTAAGAACTGAAGCGACTGCTGATATTTTCGGAAGCCTGGGAGGAAGAGAAACCATGGGATCTTAACAGATCAGCCTGATTGGTGCGAGTGAAGGGGGTCGGCAGCATGTTGGTCAAAATTGAGGTAATTGGGGCAGAGTTGAACATGTGCAGCATGTGCAGGGTCTCCAATTCCCTACTGGAAAGCTTGGAAAAGAGGCAGGAGTGCCTTTGGCCTCTGCAAAGTGTGGTCTGTTTTCCCTTTCATCCCAACAGCCATGTCTCCAATCTCCCTACTCTAAGGCCCAGATCTATCATTCCCTTCCTCATGACTGCTAATCTCTTGCCCAAAACTAACAAAGATTATATAAAGGAAATTAAATGCTTTAATTTTAACAGGGCAAAGCCTGAGGAACCAATGGATCTTAGTACTCATTTCCAAAAACACGGAACTCCAGTTGTGATTTGGAAGACTGTGATGTGTAAGTTTGTGACTAAAGCCATGCTGATGTTAAATATAAATATTAATATATTAATAGAAAGAGAGATATTTACAGGTGAACTGTGGTGACATGTAAATTTCATGGTGCCCAGTCCCACATTAAATGTTCTCATGTAACCTTCTGCTTTTCACTTCAATAATTATGCAGCCAAGATGATCACATCTCACCTGTGCCCATGGATTAATGTCCTCAGTTCTGCAGACATTATTTCCCAGTAAGGACTCTCACTCACCTCATCCTCCAAAATGGCTAACCTTTATTGTCCTCCGCTTGGCCTACTTACTCACCAGCAGCACCTCACTACATAGAACATAGAACATTACAGCATAGTAAAGGCCTTTCAGCCCTCAATGCTGCACTGACCCGTGGAACCAATCTGAAACCTATCTATCCTCCACTATTCCATTTTCACCCATATGTTTATACAATGACCATTTAAATGCCTTTAGAGTTGGTAAATCTACTATTGTTGCAGGCAGTGCGTTCCACCCCCTACTACTCTCTGAGTAAAGAAACTACCTCTGACATCTGTCCTATATCTATCAAGCCTTAATTTAAAGCTATGTCCCCTCGTGCTAGCCATCACCATCTGTAGAAAAAGGCTCTCGCTGTCCACCATATCTAACCCTCTTAATATCTTACATGTCTCAACTAAGTCACCTCTCAACCTTCTTCTCTCTAATGAAAATAGCCTCAAGTCCCTCAGCCTTTCCTCATAAGACCTTCCTTCCATACCAGGCAACATCCAAGTAAATCCCCTCTGAATCCTTTCCAAAGCTTCCACATCCTTCCTATAATGCGATGACCAGAATGGTACGCAATACTCCAAATGCAGCCTCACCAGAGTTTTGTACAGCTTCAGCATGGCCTCGTGGCTCTGAAACTCAATTCCTCTACCAATAAAAGCTAACACATTGTATGCCTTCTTAACAACCCCATCAATCTGGGTGGTAACTTTCAGGGATCTATGTACATGGACACCGAGATCTCTCTGCTCATCCACACTACCAAGAATCTTACCATTAGCCCAGTACTCTTTTTATTCCTGTTGCTCTTTAAAAAATGAATCATCTCACACTTTTCCATATTAAACTCCATTTGCCACCTCTCAGCCCACTCTGCAGTTTATGTATGTCCCTCTGTAACTTACAACATCCTTCAGCACTATCCCACAACTCCACCGACCTTCGTGTCATCCGCAAATTTACTAACCCATCCTTCTACACCCTCATCTAGGCCATTGATAAAAATGACAAACAGTAGTGGCCTCAAATCTTACCCTTGCAGTACACCACTAGTAACTGAACTCCAGGATGAACATTTCCCATCAACCACCACCCTCTGTCTTCTTTCAGCTAGCCAATCTCTGATCCAAACCGCTAAATCACCCTCAATCCCATGCGTCTGTATTTTGTGCATTAGCCTACCATGGGGAATCTTACCAAATGCCTTTCTGAAATCCATATACACCATATCAACTTCTTTACGCTCAAAGAACTCAATAAGGTTTGAGAGACACGACCTACTCTTCACAAAACCTGTATTGACTAACCCTAATCAACTTATTTCTTTCTACATGATTATAATTCCTATCTCTTATAACCTTTTCCAACACTTTACCTGTAACCGAAGTAAGGTTTACTGGTCTATAATTACCAGGTTTGTCTTTACTCCCTTTCTTGAACAAGGGGACAAGATTTGCTATCCTCCAGTCTTCTGGCACTATTCCTGTAGACAATAATGACATAAGGATCAAAGCTGAATGCTCTGCAATCTCCTCCCTAGCTTCCCAGGTCATCCTAGAATAAATCCTATCCGGCCCAGGGGACTTAACTATTTTCACACTTTCCAGACCTCCTCCTTGTGAACCTCAATCCCACCTAGGCTAGTAGAGTGTATCTCAGTATTCTCCTCGACAACCTTGTCTTTTTCCAGTATGAATACTGACAAAAAATATTCATTTAACGCTTCCCCTATCTCCTCAGACTCCCAGCACAACTTCCCACTACTATCCTTGATTCAACCTAATCTTTCTCTCGTCATTCTTTTATTCCTGATATACCTTTAGAAAGCTTTAGGGTTTTCCTTGGTCCTACCTGCCAATGACTTCTCATAGCTCTCTCTTTAGGTCTTTTCTGGCTAACTTGTAACTCTCAAGCACCCTAACTGGGCCTTCACGTCTCATCCGAACATAAGCCTTCTTCTTTCTCTTGACAAGAGATTCAACTTCTTTAGTAAATCATGGCTCCTTCATTCAACTAATTCCTCTGCTTGATAGGTACACACTTATCAATGTAGTAGCTGTTCCTTAAATAAGCTCCACATTTGAATTGTGCCCATCCATTGCAGTTTCCTTCCCCATCCTATGCATCCTAATTCTTGCCAAATCACATCATAATTGCCTTTCTCCCAGCAATAACTCTTACCCTGCATTATATACCTATCCCTTTCCATCACTAAAGTAAATATAACCAAATTATGATCACTATCACCAAAGTGCTTGCCTACCTCCAAATCTAACACCAGGCCAGATTCATTATCCAGTATCAAATTCAATGTGGTCTCGCTCTTGTTGGCTTGTTGACATACTGTGTCAGGAAACCATCCTGCACTCAATAGACAAAAACTGACCCATCTAAAGTACTCGAAATATAGTTTTCCCAGTCAAATTTGGAAAGTTAAAGACCCCGAAACAACTACCCTGTTACACTAGCTCTTATCCAGAATCATCTTTGCTATCCTTTCCTCTAAATCTCTGGAACTATTCGGAGGCCTATAGAAAACTCCCAACAGGGTGACCTCTCCTTTCCTGTTTCTAACATTAGCCCATACTACCTCAACAGATGAGTCCTTAAATGTCCTTTTTGCCGCTGTAATACCATTCTTGACTAACAATACCACACCTCCCCCTCTTTTACCATCTTCTCTGTTCTTACTGAGACATCTAAACTCCGGAACCTGCCACAACCATTCTTGTCCCTGCTCTATCCATGTCTTCAAAGTGGCCACAACATCAAAGTCCCAGGTACCAACTACCTGTCCTGCATCACCACCATGTGCTTTTTCATCCACTTCCATCACAATCCCTCGCTTTGTCTCACTGCATGAAAAGTTGGCCTATACCAGGATCATGAGATCGAGGACTGGTGGGGGACTGGCAGATATCAGGGTCCTCAATTCGAACAAGGAGAACATTTTGGATTTGAAGGAGAGTTCATCCATTCACGTGCAGATGAGATGACATCAATAAACAACCAACCAGTGAGTTTCAATGTGCTGTGCTACTCTCCCATTACCACCAGCTAACTCATTCCTAATCTCCACAAGCTTTTGTTCATCTTCTCCAACTAATTCCCTTGAGGAGGAAGCCCGTGAACTCCCCGAAAACACACCAGGAAGGAGTTCACTTGCATGTTCTACTCACAATTTCACCTGGATATGTACCCTTTCTAAATTAGCCTCGGGTAAACAATAAAATGGGCACATCACTGACACATCTCCCCATATGGTGGTGGAAGAAATGGCCCAGGTCTCCGGCACTCAGAGGACTGCTGATCCCAGGAAGAAGGCGTAACTCTGTTCTCAGCCATTAATTACTTGGTCAAAGTGAACAGATAGGCACAGCAGTGTGTGACAATGTAAACTTCACAGCTTTGATAACTTCATAGACTGAAAGAATCAGCAATAATTCTTTCTGGAATAAACTGTTTCTCAAGATGAAAGGGACAAGGAGAAGCTGTTATATAGTAATTAAGAGCAACAGGCTTATTAACCATCCCTGGGAAGAAGGAGTTGAAATAACATAATCAAACTGTTTCCTGGGAGAAAGGAAATAACGTTGCTTGATAATCTGCTGCCTTGTGATAAATGGGCAATTAAGACTGTCAGAAGTAATGTCCTGAAGTAAAGGGGTTATTTGCACGAAAAGCTGTCTTTTAAACAGACAGTTAAGGCCAATTTAACAAGGAACAGGGGAGCTGCTTCTGATAATATGACAAGATTCAGACTTGACATCTCCAGAAGTATGATCAACTTCAGGGATGAAATAATCTCTTGAATAATGTCACACCACAAACTTGAAAAAAATTAATTTGTATAAAAATCCAACACCAGAATAATTCTGTAGTAGAGCTTCGAAGAATAACACTGCATAACGATCGAACCCTGGACACTTCCAGAGACAGGCACAGTTGATGGGATCATAGCTAAATTCCAGCATTAATCAGCTAATTGCCAAGTTAAGTTGTTAACTTGCTTACTTGTGGTGTCTTATTTTCGTTATTACATGCAGTCAAGTTTAAATCATTGTTTCAGTACTTGATTCTCTGCGAGATTTCTGAATAAGTAACCATATTAAAAGTGACTTGTGGTGATTTATCTACAATAGATGTCAGGCAGGTTATCTAGAGGCAGTTGATCCAACAACATTCTAACTATAGTGCTGGTTCTGGCTCGCTTGTGAATAATGTGTCTGTTGTTATCTTTGGACATCTTTGGACAAGAGAAACAACTGTTTTAAAACTAAGGATTGTTGAATGGGAAAGTAAGTAATTTGATATTCATTGTGAAAACTGTTTTCATAACTATGGATTACATCAGTGTATGCAAATGAACTAGAGCCAAGGGGTTGTTTACAGATGGAACTTTAGTTGGCAACAATAAGATTATTGATCAAGGACAAGTGAACAATTAGTGATAACAAAGACCTGCCAACAACCATGTGATTGGTTCACGGTAGACAGATTTGAATAACTGAAGCCAGGTCTAGCCAAACAGTGTCTGGCTGATATGCCTTATCATGGGTGTTTAGTAACCCAATCAAGCAAGGTATGAAGGACCTTGACCTCTTTCCGGTTGTCCCTTCTACTTAGGATGTGCCAGAAGGCACCCATAGGGAGGTGGTGAGATACAAAAGCAAGCAGAAACTTTTAAGGAGACTCCAGAAGTGCTTGGCCCCTCAACCTCTCCTCAACAGTGAGCCTAACGCCTGCAGCAGTACAATCTGAAGAGGATGATCCTGCAGTTGGGTTGAAGATTCTCAGCAGGTCAGGGCTCTCTCAAAAAGCTTGCAAGTTGTAGGTGTCCATTAGCTCTGACTTAAAGTAAATCAAGGGGCTGAATGGTCTACTTCTGTTTCTATGTTCCTGAATAGTTGAAGGGCTGAATTGGTGACATTGCTGGTTTTATTATACCAACTTGCATGGACAAAGAGTCAAGGAGATGCGGCCATAGACAATGCAGGACATTGTGCAGAACAAACAATTCAATGCAATCTGGTTGAGACGGGCATTCGGTAAGCTGCACCGCAAGGCTCCCATTCTGTTTTACCATCAGAAATTTGTGCCAACTAGCTTTTTGCAGGAGGAGAGGATAATTGAAAGTGGGATTATAAGTAGGATCCCTTTTACAACTTGCAAATGCATATAAATAAGGTAGTTGCCATTCAAGGGTAAGATTCTGAAGTTAGCCTTTAATGCTTGAGCGGAAAATAGGGGGAAAAATCAACATCAAGAATCTGACATTTTTCATTCTGGCTGTACTCTGTCACTATATTTATCATTACCCTCACTACATACACCAAACATGAAAAAATTGTGTCCCATTTGGGCATTTAAAAATCAATTTCGTTGAAAGAAAAAAATGACTTAATTAACTCAGCTAAAACAAATTACATTATCACATCAAAAAGAACTAGGTTAGAAAATGTATTAGAAAAGGTTTCACAGCAATGTCTCCAGAGAAGAGGATACCAGCTATGACTTTAAACAGCCCCAACACTGAGTAAAAGGCCTTTAGTTCTTATCCACACCTGGCCAGAACGCAAGCCATGAACTACTAATTTCCAGTTCCTGGACTATTACTTAGCTAAATCTATCATCCTCTACTCTGTGTTTGCTTTCCTGATTTTCATGTGTATGTGTGTCTGTTGTATGGGGATTGTGGAAGTATTTGAATATTTTTACTTAACTCACTTTTAGTGCAATAAACCTAACCCTGTACATGATAAACTCAAATCAGTCTGTCATAACTATCTCTTTACATCACAATGTAAACAGCTAAATATACACTGAATTAGCAAGTACAACTTCTTTTAAACAAAAGCCCAATTGTGGTTAAACAACGAGAGGGAAACAAAAAGTCTTAAGACATCGCCTCAGTGGTCATAACAGAAATTCGGTGACTAGCATCTGGATTGAACCCACTGACAAGCAAGAAAATTGAAAACAAAGAACTAATTGTTTCTTATCATTCATAGGATGAGGCTGTTGTTGGCTGAGTCAGCATTAATTGCCCATCCCTAGTTGCCTTTGAGAAGATGGTGGCAATTAATGCTGACTCAGCCAGCAACAGCCTCATCCTATGAATGATAAGAAACAATTAGTTCTTCATTTTCAATTTTCTTGCTTGTCAGTGAGTTCAATCCAGATGCTAGTCACCGAATTTCTGTTATGACTACTGAAGCGATGTCTGATTTCATGAACTGCTGCAGTTCTTGTAGTAGGTTAATCCATATATGGTTAGGGCTTGAGTTCCAAGATTTTGACCCAGCAACACTGAAGAAACAACGACGTATTTCTAAGTCAGGATAGTTAGTATCTTGGAAGGAAACTTGGAAGGTGCTGGACTTCCAATATAATTATTGTCCGTCTTCTTCTACATGGTCGTTGCTTCTGAAGATTCTATTCTAAGCAGCCTTGCAGAATGTCTGCAGTGCCCCATATAGTTGGTACATACTGCTGCTACGGGGTATTAGTTGTTTGTGGATGTGGTACCAATCAAATGAGCTATTTGGACCTGGATGGTTCTTCACTGTTGTTGGAACTGCACTTTTCTGGATAAGTAGACTGTGTTCCATCACATTGTTGACTTGGGCCTTGAAAATGGTGGATAGGCAGGGTGTGAGTTACTCTATACAGGATTCTCAGTCTCTTAGCTGTTCTTGTCAATAGTAAAATCCAGGATTTTGATAATAGAGGGATCAGCAATGGTAACATCACTAAATGTCAAGGAGTGACAGATCTCTCTTTTGTCCAAGAAATTCACTGCCTGGCACTTCTGTACTCTGATTATCACTTGCCACTTGCCAGACTAAGCCAACATAGTGTCCAGATCTTGATGCATTTTGACAGAGAATAAGAGAAGTCTAGATTAGAGTGGTGCTGGAAAAGCACAGCAGTTCAGGCAGACATCCAAGGAGCAGTAAAATCGACGTTTCGGGCAAAAGCCCTTCATCGGGAACCTAGAGAATAATAGAATCCGTACAGTGTGGAAGCAGGCCATTTGGCCCATTAAGTCTTTACCTACCCTCCAAAGGGCATCCCACACAGACACACCACTCTCCCTACCCTCTCCCTGTAATCCTGCATTTCCCATAGATAATCCACCTATCCTGTACATCGCTGGACATGGACTGCTTCTACATCAGAGGAATGGTGAAGGGTGTTGAACGTTGTGTAAACACCAATGAACAACCTCACTATTGACCTTACGTTGGAGGTAAGGTCATTGATGAAGCAACTGAAGGTGGCTTAGCCTGGAACATTACCCTGAGGAACTCCTGCAGGGATGTCCTGGAGCTGAGATAACTTATCCCAAACAGTCAAAACCATCTTCCTTTGTTCCAGGAATGACTCCAACCAGTGGACAGCTTTCCCCTGCTCTGCCATTCAATATGATCATGGCTGATGATCCAAGTTAACTTATCCAAAACTAACTAATGCATCTCTGCATCTTTCTTACAGTCCTCCTAACTCAACCCCCAATCAGCTTTGTGTCATCTGTAAACTTGAAGATATGACATTTAGTTATCTCATGTAAATCACTGGGATTAGCTGGGGTCCAAGCACTGATCCCTGTGGGTCCCAACTAGTCACTGGCTGCCATTTGGAAAAACAGCCAATTATTCCTACTCTTTGTTTGCTAACAGCCAACCAGTTTTCTATTCATATCTGTACATTACCTCAATCCCATACACTTTAGTTTATATGCTAATCTCTTATGTGGCACCTTATCAAAAGCCTTCAGAAGGTCCCAGTAAATGTCATCCATTAGTTCCCCCAATCAACTCTCCACATTTCATTCTCAAAGAATTCCGATAAATTTGTCAAACTTGACTTCCCTTTTGTAACTCCATGCTGACTCTGTCCAATTCTGTCACTGTTTCCCAAGTGCACTACTATTAGATACTTTAGAATGGACTTTAGCATTTTCTCTACTACTGACGTCAGACTAACTGGTCTATAATATCCCATTTTCTCTCTACCCAGGTCAAAAATTAGTAATATGTGGAAATATACATACAGGTCTTACTGGAACTCCATGCTGAAGTCCATGAATGGGTCAGATCAGTATGCATCATTTGCAAGTTTTTTTTTTCTGGAATAATGTATATGCATATGTGCGTTGCCTAATTCAATTGGTTGAATGGCTAGTTTGGTATGAAAAGTGATGCCAAAAGTGTGGCTTGAATTCCTGTATTGGCTGAGGTTATCATGAATATTCCACTTTCTCAATCTCACCCAATCCTTCAGGTTTGGTGGTGCTCAGGTTAAACCACCACCAGTTGGCTCTCTAATAAGAGAGCAGTCCTCTGGGACTATGGTGAGTTTATCTGTACTTTTATACATTTTCTATTATTTGCCACCTTGGAATGAAACACAACATATTGCAGCATTTCATTAGATGTGGTATTGAGTTCCCCCAAAGATGTGCTTATGTCAAATATTAATTTTTAATTCATCAACTGAAAACTAAGACTTGGATTTTTAAAAAATCAGTTTTGTTTTAAAAAATACTAACTTGCGTTAAGATGACTAACATTAATTATATCGTCACAGCATAGACAACCAATCTACGAGATCTATTTTAGACAATGGTTTCCCTCAGCCATCATAAACAACTTTCTTCCTGCTGTAACAAAGGTCGTGATGGAAAGCAGCCTACTGTGTTCAAACAGCTGAACAACATTCTCGTAAAGGGTTCAGAAAAGAATTACAAGGATGCTGCAGGAGTTCGAATGTTTGAGCTATAGGGAAAGGTGGAACACATTGGGGCTATTTTCTCTGTAGTATTGGAGGTTGAGGGGTGACCTTATAGAGGTTTATAAAATCATGAGGCACATGGATAGAGTGAGTAGCTAAGGACTTCTTCCTGGGGTAGGGGAGTCCAAAACCAGAGGGAATAGGTTTAAGGTGAGCGGAGAAAGATTTAAAAGTAACTTGAGGGCAAAATTTTCATGCAGAAGGTGATGTGAGTATGGAATGAACTGCCAGAGGAAGTGTACGACATTTAAAAGGCACCTGGATGGGTATATGAACAGGAAGGGTTTAGAGGGATATGCGCCAAATGCTGGCAAATGGAACCAGATTAATTTAGGATATCTGGTCGGCATGGACGAGTTGGACCGAAGGGTCTGTTTCCATGCTGTACATCTCTAAGACTCAATTATTGAAACAAACCATTCAGAAATTTGATTTCTTGGATAAATGTTAAGCTCATTTCAAGACAAATACATATTTAATTCAATTAATTCAGTTGTAACCTGGGGGTGCAATAATTATTTTTGAAAAATCGGCAGCTGAACAAACAGAAGAATATCAACAGCATTGAGAGAGGGAGAACTGCAGTGCTCTCTCACTCCCAATTTCCAATTAAAAAGACAATATAATAAACTTGTTTAGTAAATTTGATTGTTCTTTATCATCACGGTAGACAGAGAACTTTTTAAAAGAATAACCTCAATTTCCCAGTTGCATCTCCAGAGAAAAAGATACAAGTCACAATTTTAAACCGTTCAATACGGACAGTAAAATATTCAAATCCTTCTGCAGCTGACCAGACAGCAAGCTATAAACTGGGAACCTTTTTTTATATCCCTTTCGGGAACAGCTGTCTAATGAAAAAAATTATCCTCCGTAGGCTTTTATTCCTACTTTCCTTTCCTGTCAGGTTTACTCAAGATAGCAATAATCCAAAGCAGTTCCAACAACTGGATACATTCAATTGTACTTTATTAAAACAAGGTCTAATACAAAATATTGCAATAATACTAGTACACCACAAGCTTACACATACAATGCTTACAATTGCAAGTGACCTGGTTCGAGGAGACTTGTCTGAGGATCAGACTGAAACGGGTGATGAGCCTGCTCCCTCCCAACCTCCAGTCATTGATCAGATGAGCTAATTAGCTACCACTTTGAGGCACATTCTCTTATATTCCTTTCCTTGCATGCAGCCTGTGTGAGATCAAATCTTGACAGTGTCCAGTCCTCAGTGATTCATCAGATTGACTCGTAGCAAACATCACAAATCAACTATCTACCAGGTCACCCCTTAGTCTCCTATACTCCAAGGAAAAGAGCCCCAGCCTATCCAAACTCTCCTTATAACTCAAATTTTCCAGTCCTGCTAACATTTTTGAATTTTTTTTTGCACTTTTTTCAGTTTAATAACTTCCTTCCTATACCACGGTGACCAGAATTGTTTGCATTACTCAAATGTGGACTTATAACTGTAACATGATGTCCCAACTTCTGTACTCAGTTCTCTGACCAATTAAAGCAATCTATTTACTTTTTCTGGAAGAAGTTGTCTACAGGAGTAGTGCCAGAAGATTGGAGGCTAGCAAATGTGGTTCCCTTGTTCAAGAAGGGGAGTAGGGATAACCCTAGTAACTATAGGCCGGTGAGTCTCACTTCTGTTGTGGGCAAAGTCTTAGAGAGAATAGTAAGGGATAGGATTTATGCACATCTAGATAGGAATAATGTGATCAAGGATAGTCAACATGGTTTTGTGAAGGGCAGGTCGTGCCTCACAAACCTTATTGAATTCTTTGAAAAGGTGACGAAGGAGGTTGATGAGGGGAAAGCGGTAGATGTGGTATATATGGATTTTAGTAAGGCGTTTGATAAGGTTCCCCACGGTAGGCTACTGCAGAAAATACGGAGATATGGCATTGAGGGTGAGTTGGAGGTTTGGATTAGGAATTGGCTGGATGGAAGAAGACAGAGGGTAGTAGTTGATGGCAAAGTTTCTTCATGGAGTGCCGTCACTAGCGGTGTTCCGCAAGGATCTGTTTTGGGACCATTGCTGTTTGTCATTTTTATAAATGACATGGAAGAGGGGTTAGAAGGTTGGGTAAGCAAGTTTGCGGATGATACGAAAGACGGAGGAGTTGTTGACAGTGAGGAAGCATGTAGCAGGTTACAGCAGGATATAGAGAAGCTGCAGAGCTGGGCAGAAAGGTGGCAGATGGAATTCAATGTAGCTAAGTGCGAGGTGATTCACTTTGGGAAGAATAACAAAAAGATGGGGTACTGGGCTAATGGTCGGATACTTGGTAGTGTGGATGAGCAGAGGGATCTTGGTGTCCATGTACACAGATCTCTGAAAGTTGCCACCCAGGTAAATAGTGCGGTGAGGAAGGCATATGGCGTACTGGCTTTTATTGGTAGAGGAATTGAGTTCCGGAGTCCTGAGGTCATGATGCAGTTGTATAAAACTCTGGTCCGCCCGCATCTGGAATATTGTGTCAGGTATAGGACAGATGTTAGGGGTAGGTTCTTTACTCAGCGAGTCGTGAGTTCATGGAATGCCCTGCCAGTAGCAGTGGTGGACTCTCCCTCATTATGGGCATTTAAGCGGGCATTGGATAGGCATATGGAGGATAGTGGGCTAGTGTAGGTTAGGTGGGCTTGGATCGGCGCAACATCGAGGGCCGAAGGGCCTGTACTGCGCTGTATTCTTCTATGTTCTATGTTCTATGTAAGGATTATCTTCTGTTTTAACAAACCGTGACCCCAAGTCAGTCTGTTCAGGCTGCTCATATAAGCAATTTCCTTGCTTTTATGTCATTCCAAACATATGATATTTACACAGCATAACTCCATGATCACACTTTGTTCAGCTGATTAGTAGTTTAGTCCATCCCAAATTATAACACTTAATGTAAACACATAAATCCTTTCAGAAAACACTTAAGTCTCCATCTAACTGAATGATCTTTCAATAGGACAAGCTCATTTCTCATTTTGGCTGACCCAGCAAATTCAAAGTACCTGTAATCTGTATTTGCACTTGCAGTTTTCGAGTGTGGATTAACGTGTGCAGCAGTTTGTACAAAACATAGAAAATAGTAGCAGGAGTAGGCCATTCAGCCCTTTGAGCCACACCACCATTCAATATGATTATGGCTGATCATGCAATTTCAGTATCCCACTTCCAACTTTTCTCCATACCCCTCGATCCCTTTAGCCTCCTGAATATATCTAACGAACTGGCCTCAACAAATTTCTGTGGGAGAGTATTCCATAATTCACATCTCTGTGAGTGAAGAAGTTCTTCCTCATCTCAGTTCTGAATGGCTTACCCCTTATTCTTAGACTGTGGACCACTTGTTCTGGACTTCCCCAACAGTGGAAACATTCTTCCCACATCTAGCCTGTCCAGTTCCATCAGGATTTTGTTTGTTACTATAAGGTCCCTCCCTCACTCTTCTAGTTGATCCACTCTTTCTTCATGTGTCAGTTTTGCCATCTAAGGAATGAGTCTGGTGAATCTTTGCTGGATTCCCTCAATAGCAGAATGTCCTTCCTCAGACTAGGAGACCAAAACTGAACACAATACTTAAGGTGTTGCTTCACCAAAGCCCTGTGTAACTATAGCAAGACATCCCTACTTCGGTACTCAAATCCACCCGCTATGAAGGCCAGAATGCCATTAGCTTTCCTTACTGCCTGCTGAACCTATATGCCAACTTTCAGTGACTGTTCTACCATGACACCCAGGTCTCATTTCACCTCACCTTTTCCTAAACTGCCACCATTCAGATAATAAACTAACTTCCTATTTTGCCACCAAAGTGGATAACCTCACATTTATCCACAATTACTAAGTATAAGCCTATTCAGCCAGCCTGTCCAAGTAATCCTGTATCATCCCCCTCACAGCACACACTGCTTAGTGTCATCTGCAAATTTGGAAATATTGCATTCAATTCCTTCCTACAAATCATTAATCATATTGTGAACAGGTGAGATCCCAGCACTAAATCCTGCAATACCCCACTTGCCACTGCCTGCCACTCTGAAAAGGACTCATGTATTCCAACTTCCTTGCTTCCTGTCTGACAACCAGTTCTCTATCCATGTCAATCCATTACCTCTGATACCACGAACTTTAATTTTGCTTATTAATCTCTTGTGTGGGACCTTGTCAAAAGCCTTTTGAAAGTCCAGACACACAACGTTCACTGGTTCACAATTAACCACCCTACTGGTCACATCCTCAAAAGATTCCAGAAGATTTGTCAAGAATGATTTCCCTTTAGTGAATCCATGCAAACCTGGACAGGTTCTGTCACCGCTTTCCAAATGTTCATTTAATACATCCTTAATAATTGACTCCAGCATTTCCTCACCATCGATGGCAGGCTAATTGGCCTAAATTTCCGTTTTCTTTCTAAAATGGGGTTACATTTCAACTCAAACTCTTCCAGAGTTTATAGAATGTTGGAAAATGATCACTAATGCGTCCAATATGTCTAGGGCCAGTTTTGATATTTTGATATCTTTACCGTAGGTTGGTTTTATCATAATAAAACTAACTCCCTACTTGGTAAGCTCAAAGAAATAGTTCCAGCTAGTTACATATAATCACAGCATGTATACAGTTAAGTATACACCGAATTAGCAAATTAGAATTTTGAACAAAATTCCCTGTTGTGGTCAAATGTGAGGGACAGGAGGAGAGCCCTTTGACCCTGCCTCACCTGGTTGTAACAATTCCTTCTTCCTTAACTTTTGAAAGTTTTTTAAATCATGAATGAAAATGTATTTTTAAAATTGTATAACTTGAGGAACAGTTCTTTTGTTATGTGTCACACCAAAATGAATATATTTCAAGTGGCTCCACAAAAAGAAAAGCAGTTATTATACAGAAAAAATAAATTTGGACTTAAATATTGGGGAAAAAACAGCAATTCTTGGTATAAAAAAAAAGACAGGAACATTTGAAATAAGCATTTATGATTTATTTTACTATCTAATTTAAAAGTTGAATTTATTATCAAGTTGCAGAAAGCATACTGAATGTCAAGATGATGTGATGTAACTTATGTTGATTTTTTAACTACTGATGGTTTACTTTCTTGTTGCTGTTACTGAATAACAGTTGCTCAGCCTAAGGCATGCATTTTGCTGGGGATGGCAGTGAGCGAAGATCCAAGTGCGAGAAAAGTCCTTATCTTAGACACAATGTACAGACAAAGTGATGACTTGGCCAGGATAACTGAAGTGGTATGTATTGGAAAAGGAACAGCACAAATTATCTTCTGAACAGTATCTGAATTTGTAGAGTATGCTCCTGTTTAAAATAATTAGATTATCTTTCCCCTGTTTGTGAAATGTCAATGTCATTGGCAATTCCCATTCCTTATTCCAACAATGTTTCTTTCATTAGTTTAGGCTTCAAGATTATTAGTCGAGTAACATTATTTGGTGTTATTCAATTATCGATAATAATTATTTAGTTTATATTTATATTTTCAAAAAAAACACTTGGTCTTAAAGAAAGTCCATCTGAGAACTAAGCTCCATTTCCAATTCATTTCAGTGCTCCATTTTTGCTTTGCTTTGTTATGCCACTGCCAAAATCTGTTTACCCATTACCATGTTATTTCAAATTAAATCTTCTTAGAATGACAGAGTTTTACAGTACAGAAGGAGGTCATTTACTCCATTGTGTCCATACCAGCTCTCAAAAGAGCTACCCAATTAGTCTCTAGCCCTAGCTCCACAGCCTTCTATATTTAATACATTCAAACATATATCCAGCTTTCTTTTGAAACCTAGTACAGAATCCACCTCCATCAGTCTCCAGGCACGCATTCCAAATTCTAACAATTCCCTGAGTAAAGAGGCTTCTCCTCTTCTCACTGCTAGCTCTCTTGCTGACGATCTTGAAATTGTGATCCCTAGTTACTGACATATTGTGGGTTCTTATTGTGAGTTTGACTCGAAAGTTTAAATCGGTGGTTATCTTTCTTGTCCTTTTTTCAGTGAGGGATTACATTAGAATGTTCATTAGCAATTAGTAATTAAGATATTTGGGCTAGTGGTATGGAGTTGAAATCTCACTATGGCAACTAGGGAGCTCACACGCAAACTGGTGGAAGAACACCTCATCTCCCACTGCAGGAGCTTACAACCATATGGTCTTAACACAGGTTCCAAGTATCCCCACTGCTCGCCCCACCTCATCCCAGGCCCAGCCCTCCCTCTCCATTCCTCGCCCTTAACCTAACCCTACCTGTCCATCTTCCTTCCAACTATCAGTTCTACCCTTCCCACTGACCAATCACAGCCACTTCCTATCTGCACCTATGTATCACCATCCCACCCAACTTCCCCCAACTCCCCCCTACCCCCGTGTTTATTTCACAGTCCCCTACTCCTCCCTCACTCCTAATGAAAGGTTCTGTCCTGAAATGTCAACTCTCCTTGTCTCCTGATACTGCTTTTTCCAGCTCACTCTTTACCCAAGCTAAATCCAATCACCTGGAAAACAAAGCTCCTATTGTGATGAAACTACTGGATTGTCCTAAAAAATTATATCTAATTTGCTGATGTCTTTTCAGAAAGGAAAGATGTCTTCCTTGCCTTATCTAGTTGGCATGGGACTCCAGCTTACAGCAGTGAGCAGTTTTGGTCCCACTTTTCAAAGGAAAATATCATTTTATTGGAGGCTGTACAGAAAATATTCAGTAGTATGATTCCTTGTATGGAAGGATTGTCTGATAAGCAAAGCCCAACAAGTTAGCACTCTACTCACTGGAGTTTATAAGAATGAGAAGTGCTCTCATTGAAATGTATAGGATTCTTGAGGCCCTTAACAGAATAAATGCTGAGAGGATGTTTCCCCTTATAGGACAGTCTAGGACCAGAGGAGTTAGTTGTAGAATTAAGGAGTACCAATTTAAGGCCAAGATGAGGAGGAATTTCTTTTCTCCGAGGGTGTGAGTCTTTGGAACCCTTGCCACAAAAAGCTGTGAGAGCAGAGACCTTGTGTATGTTTAAGACTGTGATAGACTCTTGATCAATCAGGGTACCAAAGATTATGTGGAAAATGCAGGAAAGTGGATCTGAGGAAAGACGTTGGATCAGCTTGATCCTACTAAATGGTGGAGCAGGCTCAAAGGGCTGAACAGCCTACTCCTGTTTCTATTTCTTATAGGTGGCTGTTTCATAGTTACCTTCTGTATTAGCCTAGCAAATTACTGTATTGTATTGTATTCAAGATGGTGGTGCTAAACCATCATCTTCTCAAGAGTAATTAGGGGATGGGTAATAATTGCATACCCTAACATCTATATTTCATTTTTTAAAATGTTGTAAAGGAAAATACAGATTTACACAGTTGTACAGGCCTTAAATTTTAAGTTCTAGAAACTGTTTTAAAATTAAACACAATAATCAACACTGCACATAAAGGTCCAAGCCCAACAAAATATTCGGCCAAAATGCGCAAATGCAACAGTACAGTAAGCTACAGGTATCTGTAAGGTGTGTCCAGCATGGATCCTGGATGCCTCTTTTGAAACTGCATAAATATGACACACAATGAACTTCTGACTTAGATTGTGCAAAGGCACTCCAAACTCATGCAAAATGGGCACAGCACATTACTCTTCTAGGCCTGAATGAATTGTCAGTATCTTTTCCCTAATGGCAAGCTTTTCTTGTTGCATCTGTCCTCTTAAGGACTTATTTCGAACTGAGTCTAACCAATCTCTATAAACTCAAAATACAAGACTCATTTGCCTCAAAGTTCTGCACAGTAACATTATTGACATTGGTCATGATGGATCAATTCACTCAGTTGGCTGGACAGTTGGTTTACAATACAGAGTGACACCAAGAGCATTGATTCAATTCCCATGCTGGCTGAGGTTACCAATAAAGGACCTTCCTTCTTCGCCTCTCCCCTCCCTGAGATATGGTGACCCTCAGGTTAAATCAGCACCAGTCATCTCTCTCTAATAAGACAGCAGATTTATGATCAAGTAGAATACAGTGATTTTACCTCCTATCGTCATACAAATCTTTCCCAATGTCCTCAGGATCTGTTAACTAATTCTTGTATTTCTGTTATCTGGTCTGACCTATATGTGACTCAAAACCAAAAGTAATGTGGTTGACTTTTAACCCAGAAGGTCCAGAAAGCACCTTCAGTTTGAGGGCAATTAGGGATATGTTGCAAATGCTGGCCTTGCCAGTGACATCCACATTCCATGAAAGGATTATTTCAAACAGAACTGCAAAGTCAGATGTTTAAGTAACGTCCACATCCAGCAACTGTGGCTGTTGGTCAGGTCTTTATAGAATCATAGAATCCCTACAGTGTGGAAGCAGGCCATTCAGTCCATCAAGTCCACACCAACCCTCTGTAGAGCATCCTAACCCAGGTCCCATGCCCCCGCCCCCATCCCTATAAATCTACATTTACCTAGCCTGCACATCCCTTGGACATCATGGGCAATTTAGCATGGCCTATTCACCTAACCTGCACATCTTTGGATTGGGGGAGGGAATAAATCCACACAGACATAGGGAGAATGTGCAAACTCCACACAGACACCCAACAGTAGAATCAAACCCAAGTCCCTGTTGCTATGACAGAGCAATGCTAACGACTGGGCCACTATGCTACCCCTTGTACTAATGTATTATTATGTATGCCTTTGTGCATACTTTAAAAAAAAATTACATTTTAGTGTTGTACTGCATCAAGGACAAATTTTAAGAATTGGCAGATGTAAAATAATTATGCAGAAGTCTTCTTTTAACAAATCAAGGGGCAGCTTCCTCTAAGTACCAATTCTAAACATTCCTTCTCTACCACCAACACCATCACCAATCCCTATTCCTACGATTGCTTTTTTCCAGGATCTACACCTGGTTAAACTTTGTTCATCTGTAATTAGGTAGGATGAATCTACTACTGAAATTCACATTTTTTTTTTAAAAATGTTGTGTATTTCAGGCTGTTAGCTGGCAAGGGAAAGAATTCTGGACTGAAATGGAGCAGTTTGGATTAATCCTGCCTAAGCGACCAGAGGGTGTTTAAAGCTAACATTACAAGATCTCATCAACTTATAGACATAGGTCTGGAAAGGAACAGAATTTTCAAATGCACAGAACCCTTACAATTATTGTGTGCCTCAAACTAAGCAAGAACTTGAATGTTGAGTATAGGTGTTTCATGTAGTGCTGCAATAAAAACAAGCAGATACCATATTCACTATTTTGTTGCTCCATTTGCAGGATTGTTGGAAGGACAAAGATCACCCATACTTTACGGGGAACAGTTGATTGAAATTCACTATGATTTCTTAAATATTTATCAGAAATATTAATCTATCTGATTTTTAAAATAACATTAAATTTATGGACTCAAGGAAACGTGTGAAATGCAAGAATCATAACTACTGTAAGGTGTAGAGATCCATCTCGATATTTTTTAGCCCTTTGACATTGTAGAGTTATCTATAGCAAACTTAGCTCAAAAATATAAGCTTACTAGGATAACAATTATCTAGACATCTTTTGTGCTAAATATTTATTTGACTGCAGGGAGTCGGACTACAGGAATGGAAGGGCTCAGGAAAACCAGAAAACAGAATTCCTCACACAATGACATCACCAATCAATTCTCTATCTGGCATTAACCAGCTTAGCTTCCAATTGATGAGGAACTGACTGGTGAAGCCTGTACGATGACTGTATTGGGAATGGACACAGGAGGGGCAATTATGAAATAAATAGGGAATAATAATCAAAAGAATTACAATGCTAGAAATTAGAAACAAAAGCAGAAATTGCTGGGAAAGCCCAGTAGGTTTAGCAGCAACTGTAGAAAGGAATCACTGTTAATGTTATGGGTCCAGTGACCCTTCCTCACAACTGAATAGGCAAATGGTTTCATTCTGGATGGTCAATCGTGTGAATGGAAGTTAGAGAGCTTGTGATTGTGTAGCATCCCCACTCCATGGTGGAGAAATGTCCAAGGCCTCTGTGGGGAAAAAGTCATGGAAAGAAATCAGAGGTGAGCCCTTAGACTTCATTCATTTTGGAGGTAAATCTTGCAAAATTCTCTCAAGGTAAATTTGTAAATTGAGTTAGTAGTTAGGAAGGCAAATGCAATGATGTTATTTATTTTGACAGGATTTGAATATAAAAGCAGAGATGTACTTCTGAGGCTCTATAAGGCTCTGGTCAGACCACATTTGGAGTACCGTGTGCAGTTTTGGGCCCCATATCTCTGGAAGAATGTACTGGCCCTGGGTCATGTGCAGAGGGTGTTCATGAGAATGGTCCTAGGAATGAAAAGCTTAACATATGAGGAACGTTGGAGGACTCTGAGTTTATATTCAATGGAGTTTAGAAGGGTGTGGAGGGATTTAATTGAAACTTACAGAATACTGAATGGCCTGGACAGAGCAGATGTTGGGGAGATGGTTCCATTTGTAATGAAGGTGTCGGTATGTACTGGACCTATAAGAGAGAGTTGAAGCTGGCATAGACCTAGAGACACATAGAATGTGCTGAAATATTTTAAAAGGTAACACTTGGTTGTGAAACAAATAGCTGGATCTGCATTGCCATAGTACACAACAAATTTAAATTTTGCCAATCAGTTTAAATTATGCCCAACGATACCAAAATCCAATCAAATTTGAATTTTAATGTTTTGGATGACACCAAACCAATGAGACGCTCCGATGTTTCAGGGCATATAAAATCAGGTATTTTGAACAGTTAGCCAGAGTGGCAAAGAGCACCAACAAACACAGATGGCCTGCAGAATTGTTCTCTGAAAGGTACCTTTTCATATGAAAGTTGTGAAACAGAAATCCGAAGAAAATACCCAGGAAAGTATAGATGAAGTTGCCAAGGGAACAGCGACAATTGGCTGGTTTTGAAATTTGTTTTTTTTTTCTGTAAACTTAATCAGGGGATTTTATTGGATCAGTATATTGGTGTAGAGTGGGAGGTAAATAAATTGATCAGACAACGGATGATTACCATGTAAATAGTTATTGTTTAGTGTTCTTGTGTTTCTTGGAGTTAAAGAATAAATCGTTAATTTTTTCGTTACATCCAGGGATTTTTGTAGTTCTTGGTTACTCATACTTTAATGAGGCATGGTGAGCATTTCTGTGGGTCTGGTTCAAATTAACAAAAGGGTTTACCCCATGTTGTAACAGTTTAAGGGCTCATGTCTCTGATTTGAACAGGTTTAGACAGATCCAGTCTGAGATTTGGACAGATTTAAATAGATTTGGGGTAGAAAAAAACCCAATAGATTTAAACTCTTGATGGCTAGTGTCCTCGGTCTTTAAATAAAATGTAGATGAGGCAGTTTGTTTAATTTCAGTTACTTGTGGTTGGTTAAATTAAAAGTGAGGAAAATGACTCTTAAAAGTGCTAAAGGTGTTCTGGGATTTGAAGATGACTCCCAAATGTGTCAAGAAAGTTTAGCAAGAAAAGACCATACTCTTAGCAAAGAGGCTAGAATTGCATTGAACCAAGGACAACAGTAAAACAGAAATTGTAAGGGAATTACTTGAACACGTAGGCGTGTCAGAGAAACAGACAAGTGTAACAGAGTTAGAAAAACTTAAACTACAATTGAGGAAAATGGAGTTAGAAGATAAACAAAGAGAGAGAGAGATGAAAGAGAGAAGGAGAGAGAGAGAGGAAAAAGAAAGAGGAAAGATTCTTAGCTGAACAAACAGACAGAAAGAGAAGAAAGGGAGAGAGATAGAGAGAATTTGAACTTGAGAAGTTGCGACTTAGTCAGCAGAATTAAATTAACAGGATGGAGATTAAAAGAGAAGGTAGTGATATATACAAATATGTCAAAACTCTGCCACATATTGATGAGAAAGATGTTGAAGCCTTCTTTATTTCATTTGAAAAATTGGCTGGGCAGATGGAGTAAAGATTAGAGTTGTGCTGGAAAAGCACAGCAGGTCAGGCAGCATCCGAGGAGCAGGAAAATCGATGTTTTGGGCAAAAGCCCTTCATCAGGAAGGGTCCGAGGACTTGTGAATAATGCTAGTTCAGACTAAACTGGTAGGCAGAGCTAGTGAAGTATTTGCAACACTGTCAGATAAGGGGTCAAGAGATTATGAAAAGGTTAAACAGGCTATTTTAAGTTTTTGTGAACTGGTACCAGAAGCATATAAACAGCGGTTCAGAAACATAAAGAAGGAACCAGGTCAGACTTACATTGAGTTCGAAAGAATTAAACATAGTCATTTTGCTAGATGGGTGCGGGCCTTAAAAATAGATAAGACATATGAGGCTCTAAGAGAGATAATTCTGCTGGAGTGTTTAAAAACTCACTTCCAGGATGTTCGGGAAGTGAGAAGAGCAGCAGAGTTAGCAGATGAATACGTTGGTGCATATGACAAGCTTCTGGTAAAAGTTTCATCCTGTGAGGGATAGAAGTTGGAAGAATGAGAGATCCTACACTACGAAACAAAGAGTAGAGAACACTGGTAAATGTTTATCACAGGATTAAAAAAGAAGCCCAAGAGGATGGAAAGGAGGTGAAAGGCCTCAGGTGTTTCCACTGTGGTGAAGTCGGACACATAAAGTCACAGTGTGGTAAAAGAAACTAAGCCAATGGCATTAGCGAAAATGGTAAATTAAACCCCAAGAAAAGTCAAAGAACTGCAGAAGAGTGCACAGCCTATGCATTGGAGTGCCTGATGTCTATAATGAATTCGCCTCTGTGAGTAAAGTTTACTCAGAAGGAACAGGGGGAGAAGGGCAAGAAGTTATAATTTTAAGATTTACAGGATCTAACCAGTCTCTAATAGTGAGAGATGAACAGATTTGCAGTCTTTCTGACCTGTTATCCGAGAGAGTAATAATGTGTGGGATAGATGGAAAGACATTTAGCATTCCCCTATGTAACATCAGGTTGGAGTGCCAAGTAAAGTCTGGGGAAGTAACAGTGGGAGTGATTGACAGAGTGTCAGTTCCAGGAATCCAGTTTGTTCTTGGGAATGATTTAGGAGGGTCCAAGGTGGGGTAATACCCCTTGTTGTGGAAAAGCCCAAGGAAGACCGAGAAACTGAAGAGTTAAAAGAAAATTATCCTGGTATTTTCCCAGACTGTGTAGTAACAAGATCCCACTATTGTAAGTCACAGCAGGAAGCAAAATCTAAAGAGAAAGATGAAGGAGATGAGGTTCAGTGGGCACAACGGTGCAGGAAAAACCTGAACAGGCAGAGGGTCAGACAGAAATGATTAGTCCTGAAAGGCTAATGGACTTGCAACAGCAAGACAAGACGATAAAAGATATATATAATATATATATCGATGCAAGCTCCGAAAAGGAGGCAGAGGATGGTCCTGAGGGTTATTATCTGAAAGATAGAATCCTAAGACAAAAATGGAGACCATAGCAGGTTAGTACAGAGGAGATATGGGCTGAAATGCACCAGCTTGTGTTGTCAGTAGCATATAGGCAGAAGGTATTGCAGGTAGCACATGAACTACCTGTAGGATGTCACCTAAGGGGACTAAAGACTCAGGCTAAGGTACAGAAACATTTTTATTGGCCTGGAATGCACAAGGATGTGATTAACTTTTGCCGTTTGTGTCATACATATCAAATGGTAGGTAAGGCACAGGTGGTGATAAAACCAGCACCTTTGTTACCAATTCCCGCATTCGAAGAACCTTTCACATGGGTTATAATTGATTGGATAGATCCCCTCCCAAGAACTAAAAGTGGGGACCAGTACCTGTTAACCATAATGGATGTGCCAACCAGATTTTCGGAGGCAATTCCATTATGGAACATTAAGGCAAGAAGAGTGGTAGAGGAGTTCGTAGCTTTCTTCACACGGTATGAGCTACCCAGAGAGTTTCAGTCAGACCAAGGACCTAATTTTACTGTTACGCTGTTTAAGGAAGTGATGGATAATTTAGGTATACAGCACTTTGAATCTAGTGCGTACCATCCTGAATCCCAGGGAGCTTTAGAAAGATGGCATTAGACCCTGAATACCATGTTGAGAACATACTGTCAGGATTACCCGAATAATTGGGATAAAGGTATCCCAATCGTATTGTTTGTCATTAGAGATGCCCCAAATGAATCTACTCCCTTTGAGTTAATATTCGGACATGAAGTGAAAGGCACTTTGAAATTAATTAAAGAGAAATTGACAGGAACAAAATCTGAGGTCTCACACGTGGATTATGTATCAGAGGTGAGGAGAGAATTAAATCGAGTAGGTGAATTAGCTAAACAGCACCTAAAGGGAGCACAGTATAGAATGAAGCAGGTGGCAGATAAAAACTCTGAGACTCGGACGTTTTCCCATGGGGATGACCTGTTACTATTGTTACTAGTGATAGGAGATCCATTCAAAGCCAAGTTTAGCCCTATCAAATTGAGAAAAAGTTGAGTCAGGTGAACCACCTGGTAAAGATGGCAGATACAAGAAAACTGTATCAGATATGTCATGTGAATATGTTGAAACTTTATTTTCATGGAAAGAAAGCACTGGAGAAACAGGTGTTAGTTACTGATCCACAAAATGAGGAATCAAATCCAGATATTGTCTTTAAAGCATTCAAAGAATGTAACAGGATTGTGATCCATGTACACAACTGTCTCTGACACATCATTTGTGACATAAACTTTAAAATGTTGTAAGTCCAGTGCTAAACTCAGTCGTTCTTTTTCAATCATCGAGTATTTTTTCCGGTGGGTGTTGAGTTTCTTTGAAAAGCAACCAACTGGCAGTTCAATTCCATCATCATTTTCCTGTAGCAGTACAGCTCCAAATATGTTAAACAATGAGGAAGTCCTTGAGGAATGGGATAGCTTGGTAAACTATTTGTCTCAGGAGCAAAGAATGCAGTTGAAAGGTTTGTTACAGCAGTATGAGGACATATGTAAGAATAAGATGGGGAGGACTAATGCTATTGTGCATGAGGTAAACATAGGCAATACTGTTCCGATTAAATAACACCCCTATCAGCTTAATCCTCTCAAAGCCAGACAAGTCCAGAAAGAAGTGGAGGCCATGCTCAATGAAGATATCATCAAACCAAGTCAGCACAAGTGAAGTTTACCAATGGTCTTAGTACCCAAACCTGATGGGACTCAACGACTTTGCATGTATTTTCAGGAGGTCAACACTGTAATAAAATCAGACTCATACCCAATACCGAGATTGGAGGTCTGTATTGAAAAAATTGGACAAGCCAGTTACATCACAAAGTTGGATTTACTGCAATGTATTGGTAGGTACTTTTATCAGAGAAGGCAAAAGAAATTTCTGTGTTTGTAACCCCAAATGGGCTATATCAATCCAAAGTGATACCCTTTGAAATGAAGAACACAGGTGCCACATTCCAAAGACTCTCAAACAGAGTTTTGCTGGGTTAACATACTTATGCCACAAGATTCCAAAATCTAATCAAATTTAAATTTTAATGTTTTGGATGACATAAAACCATTGAGACAGCCCAATGTTTTGAGGTATATAAAATCAGGTATTTTGAACAGTTGGCCACAGCAGTAAAGAGCACAACAAACACAGACGGCCTGCAGAATCGCTCTCTGAAAGGTACCTTTCATATGAAAGTTGTGAAGCAGAAGACTGAAGAAAAGACCCAGGAAAGTACAGATGAAGTTGTCAAGGGAACAGCGACAACTGGCTGGTTTTGAAATTTAATATTGTGTTGTAAACTTAATTGGGGGGTGTGGAATTCATCCAATCAGTATATTGTTGGAGAGTAGGAGATAGATAAATTGATTAGACAAAGGAAGATTACAGTGTAGACAGTTGTTGTTTAATGTTCTTGTGTTTCTTGGAGTTAAAGAATAAATTGTTATTTTGTTCTTTACATAGATGGATTTTTTTAGTTCTTGGTCACTCATACTTTAATCGATTACGAGGCGAGGTGAGCTTTTCTGTAGGTCTGGTTTAAATTAGCAAAAGCGTTTACCCCATGTTGTAACACATTGGTAGGACAGACTAGGACCCGAGGGCATAGCCTTAAATTAAAGGGAAGACCTTTTAGAATGGAGATAAGGAGAAAGGTCTTCACTGACAGAGTGGTGAATCTATGGAATTCTTTGCCACAGAAGGCTGTGGAGGCCAGGTCATTGAGTTTATTTAAGAGTAGATTAGAGTGAAGTAGTGTAGAGTAGAGTAGCTTTTATTTGTCATTTCTACCATATAAAACTGATACAGTAAAAACTAGACAGTATTCCTCCAGTACTGAGGGTGCTACATGGACAGCACAAACTACACAATTGTACACTGCATCAAGTGCTTAAGAAATGCAAAACACACAAGTTACAGAGTAACAGAAGAATGATGAAAATAGACATTTTTCTAGCAGTAATACAAAAGAATTTCAGATGGGTAAGAGTCCGATTATACTGTGTTAAGGAGCCTGATGGCTTGCGGGAAGAAATCGTTGCACAGTCTGGCTAGGAGAGACCGTGGAGAGGGAGAAGAGTTTCAGTGAGGGGAGTATGGGGTCTTCCACAATGCTTTTAGCCTTTCCGATGCAGCATGTGGAGTACATGTATGTAATGGAGTAAAGAGAGACGCCGATGATCTTCTCAGCTGTCCTCACTATCTGTTGTAGGATCTTACGATCTGAGACAGTACACTTCCTGAACCAGGCAGTGATGCAGCAGGAGATAGATAGGTTCATGATTGTGAATGGGATCAAGGGCTATGGGAAGAAAGCGGGAGAATGGATATGGAGAAACTTATCAATCCTGATTGAATGGTGGAGCAGACTCGATGGACTGAATGGCCTAATTTCTGCTCCTATGTCTTATGGTCTTCTAGTCTTATTTTAAGTTATGTACAAAAGAAGTAAGGGTGATGTGAAACAAAAGAACCTTTCTCACAGTAAGTAGTTAATGTATGGAAACGACTACCTGGAAATGTGGTGAAGCCAGGTTGATTTGAAGCATTCACAAGGGTGTTACATGCCCTTTCTGCACTGTAACCAATTTGTGATTCTGTGATAAAGGCACTCAGCTTCTAGATCTATGCGCATTTCCTCTGGATGTGGCTCTTGGGTTTACCGATGCTCAAGAGATCAAGCTGCCTGGTATCATAGTTTAAAAAGTGAACCAGACGGAGTCCCACAGCTCCATAATTAACCTGCCTCCTTATGGTTGGTTGACCATCAGCTGTCAACCTTTCATGATCAATTAAAGTCAAAAGTGGACAGTATGGCGTGGATTTGAGTTGGAAATCTTATTTTCTTCACAATTTAAACCCCAGCATATAAACCCATTCAATTTCTTGGGTTAAAATTCCCCCTTTATGTCCCAAACCATATTGATCAGGTAGACCTTAATGCAGACTGAAGAAAGAGTTCAAAGAAGAGTCATATTGGATTTGTGATGATAACTGTTCCTTTCACCACAGATGCTGACAGATTGAGATCTACAGTGACTGCGCAAAAGTAAGGATCGAAGATGCTGGAGATCAGAGTCGAAAAGTGTGGCACTGGAAAAGCACAGCAGGTCAGGCGGCATCTGAGGAGCAGGAGAGTCAATGTTTTGGGTATAAGCACTGCATGCTTATGCCCAAAACGTTGACTCTCCTGCTCCTCGGATAATGCCTGACAGCTGTGCTTTTCCAGCACCACACATTTCGACTGAGTCTTTTCAGTACTTATTGTTTTTACTTCAGATCTCAAGCATCTGTAGTATTTTCTTTGATATTAATGAAGAAATCTTTATTAGTGCAACCCTCAAACATCAAAAACACACCCAAACATATCAATAATTGAGAGATTTTAAAAAAAGAAGATAGTACATTGAGTAATTTTCATTTTGGGCTGCACAACATCAGCACCGGTGAAGCCTTTAACAGGCATGGGCTGCACTGTAAACCACTTCCAATGCTTTTTGTACAATATCCTGTGCTAGGCTCAGCACTGGCATGGACAAAGAATAGAATCATAAAACCATACATACAGAAGAGCCCTTTGGACATCTAATCTGTACTGCCAAAAATACACTAACTACCTACACTAGTCTCACTTTCCCATCCTCGGATGATAGCCTTGAATGTTGTGACACTAAGTGCTCATCCAGGGACTTTTTAAAGGTTGTGAGATTTACGATGTAAACTACCCTCCCAGACAGTGCATTCCAGACATCCACCACTCTCTGGGTGACAAGATTTTTCCTCAAATGCCCTCTCAACCTCCTGCTTTTCACTTTAAAATTATATCCTCTTCGTTTCATGAGATCAGATATGATTGTGAAATCATCCTATCACCTGCTCAGCTTCAGGAAAGGATTTTTTTAAAATGCCAATGCTACTTGCAAGATGAGCATTTGTTGGCCATCCTTCTTAAAGAAAATATCATTGGATTAACTTGCGATAAATCAGGTCACCTTATTATACGTGATTGGTCTTTCTTGTAATGAAGGCTGTACTATTTCTTTAAAAAAACATATAAATAATGTGTAATTTTCAAATGTAATAGCGCAACTTCATCACGGAACACAGAAGCTTCAATCTCTGTGTTGCTGGATAGAATTGCGTCAAGGTACCTTAATTCAATAAACTAATGAACCTTGCTTTTTGAATAGACTGCATTTGTCAATTCCTTTGACCGATCTCGAACCAAGAGGCCCCTCCTGAGGGGACATAGATCTTCATTTTGGTGCCACGACACGTTTCGGCTCAGACAGATTGTGAACAGCGGTGTAAGATTTAAATGTCCTTCACTATTGAGTGTTGAGGAATTCGGCCGGTCAGAACGTTTGGTTTTCCTCTCATTCAAGTGGTGTCTGATGTGACCCCTCGCCTTTTATTTTCCAGTCCAGCCCGAAAGGATCGGTCTTAGCAATGGTTGAGTCTGTGGGACTTGTTAAATGTTTAAAAAGGGGGAAGAGATTAATTGAAGTTGAGGGTGCTTTGGTCTTCGAAAATTGCTGAACTCTGAGGGGAGGGTTGAAATCTGAATTCCCAAGCTTTGTTAATTTTTAGTTTAAAAAATATTCTTTCTCCCGGAGCTTCGTTGATTTCAGAAGTAAAAAAAATCGATCTCCCGAGATTTGTTATTTTCCGGTGTTTTCTTTTTTAAAAAAAACTTCGATCACTTAAACTTCATTTATTTTCAGGTTTGGGTTGTGATAACTTCGTTACTTTTCGGTTTAAAAAAACTCAGAGTGCTTTAACTTCGTTTATTTTCGGGTTTTTAAAAAAAAACTCCATTTGCTTTAACTTCATTATTTTCGGGTTTGTGACTGATCGTTTGAACTTCGTCTTTTTTCGGAAACTCGAATTGCTTTGATTTCGTTTTTTGGGTTCGTGTCATTTTATCTTCGTTTATTTTCATCCTTTTTTTAAAAAAAATCTTCGATCATTTGAACTTCGTTGTTTTCGTTTTTAAAAAAACTCCGATCGTTTGAACTTCGCATTTTTTTTCGTTTTTTAAAAAAAACTCAGACGGTTTGAGCTTTGTTTATTTTCCGTTTTTTTAACAAAAACTTTGATGTGGGATATAGGTAGTGTTACTTCTGCTACAATAATTGCTTACGCAAGGTAAATGAACTAACCTACACCAGTGTACAATTGTTTCAGCAAAGAGCCGAGTTAGCTAAAATGTGCATACAAGAATGAAACTATGTGAAGGAAATACATAATTGCTTTGGAGTTAGCTAAAATGTGCGTACAAGAATGGAACATGCCTGCAAACAATGGAAGATGTTACAGACAAATAGATAAGGAGTAAAAAGAACAGAGTTATGCCAACTCGGCATATTGCCCCCATGTAGGCACTAAAACGAGTCAAGTTAGCTGCAAATAAGGGATAGGGTAAATAAGAGTAAGGGTCGCCTGGCTTGGGGTCGGGGGAGAAGTAAACAAGGGTGGAGCACAGCTAGGCAGGGGCAGAACACAGTAAGGAATAGTGATAGGTTTGACACGTAATATGGTAAAAACAATGACTGCAGATGCTGGAAACCAGATTCTGGATCAGTGGTGCTGGAAGAGCACAGCAATTCAGGCAGCATCCGAAGACAGGCAAAATCGACGTTTCGGGCAAAAGCCCTTCATCAGGAATAAAGGCAGAGAGCCTGAAGCGTGGAGAGATAAGCTAGAGGAGGGTGGGGGTGGGG
>NC_057711.1:26518877-26521380 GCF_004010195.1 Chiloscyllium plagiosum | reverse complement strand
GAGGAGCGCTGGTTATGGGGGTGGGTAGATAAAAGTTTGTTGTACTTAGTTTTTGATGTTTGAGATGGAATTGAAATACTGTTTGTTGAGAGTATGGATTCTCCTGAGGATGTAGTACAGAGTGGGTCCTTTGCAATTCTGAGAGAGTGTGGCCCTCAGCTGAGGGAGGGCAGACTGTAGAGAGGTTAGGTACTGGCGCATTGCTGCAAGCGTGGAGCGGAGGATCTTGATGGAGAACCGTTGCTGGTGTTTTTGAATCTGTAATCTGTACTGTTTGTCCTGTTCGGGTCCGAACTCTGCTGGTTTAAAGGTGGTCCGGAGTCTGTGTGGGGTGACACGTAATATGTTAGCCCAATGAGGTAAACGGGGAAGTACCAAGAGAGACTCAATTAACTGTATAAATTGTGGAGAAATTTTTGGATCGGGGTGCCTACTTGTTAGACACCCGTCTTTCAAGAACATTTCAATAAAATTCGCTGCTTCAGAATTTGACTCGGACTGAAATTTATTATATTGTGAGATTTGTTTCTCACGGTCTTCCTTTCTTTTTAGGTTTTAAAAAAAACTTCGAGATCGTTTGAATTTTTTTTATTCTCAGGCTTTAAAAAGATCGGATGTCTGTATTTTCAGCAGTTTTCGAAGACTGTTGCCCTCAACAGTTTCAATATAGGAAATTATTAACTTTTGGTATTTGAGGTTACAGGGGGCAAGAGGACCCTGATATTTGAAGTTACAGGGGGCGAGAGGCCCCTGGTATTTGAGGTTTCAGGGGGCAAGAGGCCCCTGGTATTTGAGGTTAGAAGGGGCAAGAGGCCCCAGGTATTTGGGGTTTCAGGGGGCAAAAGGCCCCAGTATTTGAGGTTACAGGGGGCAAAAGGCACCTGGTAAGGTTACAGGGGGCAAGAGGCCCCTGGCATTTGAGGTTAGAGGGGGCAAGAGGCCCTGGTATTTGAGGTTACAGGGAGCAAGAGGCCCCTGATATTTCAAGACACAGAGGCAAGAGGCCTCTGGTATTTGAAGTTACAGGGGGCAAGAGGCCCTCAGTATTTGTGTTTACAGGGGGCAATTGGCCTCTGGTATTTGCAGTTACAGGGGCAAGAGGCCCCTGGTATTTGTTATGGGGGCAAGAGGCCCCAGTATTTGAGGTTTCAGGGGACAAGAGGCCTCTGGTATTTGAGGTTTCAGGGGGCAAGAGGCCCCTGGTATTTGAGGTTAGAAGGGGCAAGAGGCCCCAGGTATTTGGGGTTTCAGGGGGCAAAAGGCCCCAGTATTTGAGGTTACAGGGGGTAAGAGGCCCCTGGTATTTGAGGTTTCGGGGCGAGACCCCTTGTATTTGAGGTTCGGGGGTGAGACCCCTGGTATTTGAGGTTAGAGGGGTCAAGATACCCCTGGTATTTGAGGATTGAGGGGGTATGGCTACTGATATTTGAAGTTACAAGGGGAAAGTGGCCCCTGGTATTTCAGGTTACAGGGGGCAAGAGGCACCTGGCATTTGAGGTCTCGGGGCAAGAGGCCCCAGTATTTGAGGTTAGTGGGGGCAAGAGGCCACTGGCATTTGAGGTTAAAGGGGGCACGAGGCCACTGATATTTGAGGCAACACGGGGCATGAGACTCCTGGTACTGGAGGTAACAGGGGCAAGAGGCCCCTGATATTTGAAGTTACAGGGGGCAAAAGGCCCCTGATATTTGAAGTTACAGGAGCAAGAGGTCTCTGGCATTTGAGGTTACAGGGGCAAGAGGCCCCTGATATTTGTGGTTACAGAGGGCAAGAGGCCTCTGGTATTTGGTTACAGGGGGCAAGAGGCCCCCTGTATTTGTGGTTACAGGGGGCAAGAGGCCCCTGGTATTTGCAGTTACAGGGGCAAGAGGCCCCTGATATTTCAAGATACAGGGGCAAGAGGCCTCTGGTATTTGAAGTTACAGGGGCCAATTGGCCCTCAGTATTTGTGGTTACAGGGGGCAATAGGCCCCTGGCATTTGCAGTTACAGGGGCAAGAGGCCCCTGGTATTTGAGGTTAGAGGGGGCAAGAGGCCCCTGGTGGGCGAGGCTCCTGATATTTGAAGTTACAAGGGGAAAGTGGCCCCTGGTATTTCAGGTTACAGGGGGCAAGAGGCCCCTGGCATTTCAGGTTACAGGGGGCAAGAGGCCCCTGATATTTCGATACAGTGGCAAGAGGCCTCTGGTATTTGAAGTTACAGGGGGCAAGAGGCTCCCAGTATTTGTGGTTACAGGGGGCAATAGGCCGCTGGTATGCAGTTATGGGGGCAAGAGGCACCTGGCATTTGAGGTCTCAGGGGGCAAGAGGTCCCTGGTATTTGAGGTTAGTTTGGGCAAGAGGCCATTGGCATTTGAGGTTACAGGGGGAAAGAGGCCCCTGATATTTGAGGCAACACGGGGCAAGAGACTCCTGGTACTTGAGGTAACAGGGGCAAGAGGCCCCTGATATTTCAAGATACAGGGGCAAGAGGCCTCTGGTATTTGAAGTTACAGGGGGCAAGAGGC
>NC_057711.1:26503695-26518478 GCF_004010195.1 Chiloscyllium plagiosum | reverse complement strand
AGGGGGCAAGAGGCCCCTGGTATTTGAGGTTAGAAGGGACAAGAGGCCCTAGGTATTTGAGGTTTCAGGGGGCGAGACCCCTGGTATTTGAGGTTAGAGGGGGCAAGAGGCCCCTGGTATTTGAGGTTAGAAGGGACAAGAGGCCCTAGGTATTTGAGGTTTCAGGGGGCGAGACCCCTGGTATTTGAGGTTAGAGGGGGCAAGAGGCCCCTGGTATTTGAGGTTTCGTGGGCGAGGCTCCTGATATTTGAAGTTACAAGGGGAAAGTGGCCCCTGGTATTTCAGGTTACAGGGGGCAAGAGGCCCCTGGCATTTCAGGTTACAGGGGGCAAGAGGCCCCTGATATTTCAAGATACAGTGGCAAGAGGCCTCTGGTATTTGAAGTTACGGGGGCAAGAGGCTCCCAGTATTTGTGGTTACAGGGGGCAATAGGCCCCTGGTATGCAGTTATGGGGGCAAGAGGCCTCTGGCATTTGGGTTACAGGGGGCAAGCCCCAGTATTTGAGGTTACAGGGGGCAATAGGCCCCTGGTATTTGAGGTTTCAGTGGGCAAGAGGCCCCTGGTTATTTGAGGTTAGAAGGGGCAAGAGGCCCCAGGTATTTGGGGTTTCAGGGGGCAAGAGGACCCAGTATTTGAGGTTTTGGGGCAAGAGGCCCCTGGTATTTGAGGTTTCAGGGGGCGAGGCTACTGATATTTGAAGTAACAAGGGGAAAGCGGCCCCTGGTATTTCAGGTTACAGGGGGCAAGAGGCACCTGGCATTTGAGGTCTCAGGGGGCAAGAGGTCCCTGGTATTTGAGGTTAGTTTGGGCAAGAGGCCATTGGCATTTGAGGTTACAGGGGGAAAGAGGCCCCTGATATTTGAGGCAACACGGGGCAAGAGACTCCTGGTACTTGAGGTAACAGGGGCAAGAGGCCCCTGATATTTGAAGTTACAGGGGGCAAGAGGCCTCTGGCATTTGAGGTTACAGGGGGCAAGAGGCCCCTGATATTTGTGGTTACAGGGGGCAAGAGGCCTCTGGTATTTGAAGTTACAGTGGACAAGAGGCTCCCAGTATTTGTGGTTACAGGGGGCAATAGGCCTCTGGTATTTGCAGTTACGGGGGCAAGAGGCCCCTGATATTTGAAGTTACAGGGGGCAAGAGGCCTCTGGCATTTGAGGTTACGAGGGCAAGAGGCCCCTGATATTTGTGGTTACAGGGGGCAAGAGGCCTTTGGTATTTGAAGTTACAGGGGGCAAGAGGCCCCCAGTATTTGTGGTTTCAGAGGGGGAATAGGCCCCTGGTATTTGCAGAACGGGGGCAAGAGGCCCCTGGCATTTGAGGTTACAGGGGGCAAGTGGCCCCAGTATTTGAGGTTACAGGGGGCAAGAGGCCCCTGGTATTTGAGGTTTCAGGGGGCAAGAGGCCCCTGGTATTTGAGGTTAGAAGGGGCAAGAGGCCCCAGGTATTTGAAGTTTCAGGGGGCAAGAGGCCCCAGTATTTGAGGTTTCGGGGGCGAGGCTCCTGATATTTGAAGTTACAAGGGGAAAGTGGCCCCTGGTATTTCAGGTTACAGGGGGCAAGAGGCCCCTGGCATTTGAGGTTAGAGGGGGCAAGAGGCCCCTGGTATTTGAGGTTATAGGGAGCAAGAGGCCCCTAATATTTCAAGATACAGGGGGCAAGAGGCCTCTGGTATTTGAAGTTACAGGGGGCAAGAGGCCCTCAGTATTTGTGGTTACAGGGGGAAATAGGCCCCTGGTATTTGCAGTTACAGGGGCAAGAGGCCCCTGGTATTTGGGGTTACTGGGCGCAAGAGGCCCCAGTATTTGAGGTTTCAGGGGACAACAGGCCCCTGGTATTTGAGGTTTCAGGGGGCATGAGCCCCCTGGTATTTGAGGTTAGAAGGGGCAAGAGGCCCCAGGCATTTGGGGTTTCAGGGGGCAAGAGGCCCCAGTATTTGAGGTTTTGGGGTAAGAGGCCCCTGGTATTTGAGATTTCAGGGGGCGAGACCCCTGGTATTTGAGGTTAGAGGGGGCAAGAGGCCCCTGGTATTTGAGGTTTCGTGGGCGAGGCTCCTGATATTTGAAGTTACAAGGGGAAAGTGGCCCCTGGTATTTCAGGTTACAGGGGGCAAGAGGCCCCTGGCATTTGAGGTTAGAGGGGGCAAGAGGCCCCAGGTATTTGTGGTTACGGGGGCAAGAGGCCCCTGATATTTGTGGTTACGGGGGCAAGAGGCCTCTGGTATTTGAAGTTACAGTGGGCAAGAGGCCCCCAGTATTTGTGGTTACAGGGGGCAAGAGGCCCCTGGTATTTGCAGTTACAGGGGCAAGAGGTCCCTGATATTTCAAGATACAGGGGCAAGAGGACTCTGGTATTTGAAGTTACAGGGGCCAATTGGCACAGTATTTGTGGTTACAGGGGGCAATAGGCCCCTGGCATTTGCAGTTACAGGGGCAAGAGGCCCCTGGCATTTGGGGTTACAGGGGGCAAGAGGCCCCAGTATTTGAGGTTTCAGGGCACAAGGCACCCCTGGTATTTGAGGTTTCAGGGGGCAAGAGGCCCCTGGTATTTGAGGTTAGAAGGGGCAAGAGGCCCCAGGTATTTGGGTTTTCAGGGGGCAAGAGGCCCAGTATTTGAGGTTTTGCGGCAATAGGCCCCTAGTATTTGAAGTTACAGGGGCCATTTGGCCCTCAGTATTTGTGGTTACAGGGGGCAATAGGCCCCTGGCATTTGCAGTTACAGGGGCAGGAGGCCCTGGCATTTGGGGTTACAGGGGGCAAGAGGCCCCAGTATTTGAGGTTTCAGGGCACAAGACGCCCCTGGTATTTGAGGTTTCAGGGGGCAAGAGGCCCCAGGTATTTGAGGTTTCAGGGGGCGAGACCCCTGGTATTTGAGGTTAGAGGGGGCAAGAGGCCCCTGGTATTTGAGATTTCATGGGCGAGGCTCCTGATATTTGAAGTTACAAGGGGAAAGTGGCCCCTGGTATTTCAGGTTACAGGGGGCAAGAGGCCCCTGGCATTTGAGGTTAGAGGGGGCAAGAGGCCCCTGGTATTTGAGGTTACAGGGAGCAAGAGACCCCTGATATCTTGAAATATCAGGGGGCTCTTGCCCCCTGTAACCTGAAATACCAGGGGCCTCTTGTCCCCTGAAACCTCAAATACTGGGGCAAGAGGCCCCAGTATTTGAGGTTTCAGGGGACAAGAGGCCCCTGGTATTTGAGGTTTCCGGGGGAAAGAGGGCCCTGGTGTTTGAGGTTAGAAGGGGCAAGAGGCCCCAGGTATTTGGGGTTTCAGGGGGCTAGAGGCCCCAGTATTTGAGGTTTTGGGGCAAGAGGCCCCTGGTATTTGAGGTTTCAGGGGGCGAGACCCCTGGTATTTGAGGTTAGAGGGGGCAAGAGGACCCTGGTATTTGAGGTTTCGGAGGCGAGGCTCCTGATATTTGAAGTTACAAGGGGAAAGCGGCCCCTGGTATTTCAGGTTACAGGGGGCAAGAGGTCCCTGGCATTTGAGGTTACAAGGGGCAAGAGGCCCCTGGTATTTGAAGTTACAGGGGGCAAGAGGCCCCTGGTATTTGTGGTTACAGGGAGCTAGAGGCCCCTGATATTTCAAGGTACAGGGGCAAGAGGCCTCTGGTATTTGAAGTTACAGGGGGCATGAGGCTCCCAGTATTTGTGGTTACAGGGGGCAATAGGCCCCTGGTATTTACAGTTATGGGGGAAAGAGGCCTCTGGCATTTGGGGTTACAGGGGGCAAGAGGCCCCTGGTATTTGAGGTTTCAGGGGGCAAGAGGCCCCAGGTATTTGGGGTTTCAGGGGGCAAAAGGCCTCTGGTATTTGAGGTTTCGGGGCGAGGACCCTTGTATTTGAGGTTTCGGGGGCGAGACCCCTGGTATTTGAGGTTAGAGGGGTCAAGAGGCCCCTGATATTTGAGGTTTCAGGGGATGAGGCTACTGATATTTGAAGTTACAAGGGGAAAACGGCCCCTGGTATTTCAGGTTACGGGGGCAAGAGGCCCCTGGCATTTGAGGTTACAGGGGGCAAGAGGCCCCTGGCATTTGGGGTTACGGGGGCAAGAGGCCCCAGTATTTGAGGTTTCAGGGGACAACAGGCCCCTGGTATTTGAGGTTTCAGCAGGCAAGAGGCCCCAGGCATTTGGGGTTTCAGGGGGCAAGAGGCCCCAGTATTTGAGGTTTTGGGGTAAGAGGCCCCTGGTATTTGAGATTTCAGGGGGCGAGACCCCTGGTATTTGAGGTTAGAGGGGGCAAGAGGCCCCTGTTATTTGAGGTTTCGTGTGTGAGGCTCCTGATATTTGAAGTTACAAGGGGAAAGTGGCCCCTGGTATTTCAGGTTACAGGGGGCAAGAGGCCCCTGGCATTTGAGGTTAGAGGGGACAAGAGGCCCCTGGTATTTGAGGTTACAGGGAGCAAGAGCCCCCTGATATTTCAAGATACAGGGGCAAGAGGCCCCAGTATTTGAGGTTTCAGGGGACAAGAGGCCCCTGGTATTTGAGATTTCAGGGGGCAAGAGGCCCCAGGTATTTGGGGTTTCAGGGGGCTAGAGGCCCCAGTATTTGAGGTTACAGGGGGCAAGAGGCCTCTGGTATTTGAGGGTTCGGGGCGAGACCCCTGGTATTTGAGGTTAGAGGGGTCAAGAGGCCCCTGATATTTGAGGTTTCAGGGGGTGAGGCTACTGATATTTGAAGTTACAAGGGGAAAACGGCCCCTGGTATTTCAGGTTACAGGGGGCAAGAGGCCCCTGGCATTTGAGGTTAGAGGGGGCAAGAGGCCCCTGGTATTTGAGGTTACAGGGAGCAAGAGCCCCCTGATATTTCAAAATACAGGGGCAAGAAGCCCCAGTATTTGAGGTTTCAGGGGACAAGAGGCCCCTGGTATTTGAGGTTTCAGGGGGCAAGAGGCCCCTGGTGTTTGAGGTTAGAAGGGGCAAGAGGCCCCAGGTATTTGGGGTTTTGGGGGCGAGGCTCCTGATATTTGAAGTTACAAGGGGAAAGCGGCCCCTGGTATTTCAGGTTACAGGGGGCAAGAGGTCCCTGGCATTTGAGGTTACAAGGGGCAAGAGGCCCCTGGTATTTGAAGTTACAGGGGGCAAGAGGCCCCTGGTATTTGTGGTTACAGGGAGCTAGAGGCCCCTGATATTTCAAGATACAGGAGCAAGAGGCCTCTGGTATTTGAAGTTACAGGGGGCAAGAGGCTCCCAGTATTTGTGGTTACAGGGGGCAATAGGCCCCTGGTATTTACAGTTACGGGGGAAAGAGGCCTCTGGCATTTGGGGTTACAGGGGGCAAGAGGCCCCAGTATTTGAGGTTAGAAGGGGCAAGAGGCTCCAGGTATTTGAGATTTCAGGGGGCAAAAGGCCCCAGTATTTGAGGTTACAGGGGGCAAGAGGCCTCTGGTATTTGAGGTTTCGGGGCGAGGCCCCTTGTATTTGAGGTTTCAGGGGCGAGACTCCTGGTATTTGAGGTTAGAGGGGTCAAGAGGCCCCTGATATTTGAGGTTTCAGGGGGTGAGGCTACTGATATTTGAAGTTACAAGGGGAAAACGGCCCCTGGTATTTCAGGTTACAGGGGGCAAGTGGCACCTGTCATTTGAGGTTTCAGGGGGCAAGAGGTCCCTGGTATTTGAGGTTAGAGGGGGCAAGAGGACCCTGGTATTTGAGGTTTCGGAGGCGAGGCTCCTGTTTTTTTTAAATAAGAAAGAAATATCACTAAATTTTATAATGAAAGTTTTTTTAATAGAAAGGTTTGATAATTGATTAGCATCTGTGGAAGTTTGATCACTGGGTAATATTTTTTAAAATTAGTTGGCATAAAACTGAAGTACCTTTGAAGTGGATAATTACGTATACAGAACAGATGATTCATCGTCAACGTTAGTGAAATTATATGAAAAGGTCTGAAGCCTTTAGAAAACTGTATGGAGTCTAAATAAAACATTGGGTGATGAAAAATATCATTAGGAGTCCCTAAATCTGTTCAGTTGGTTAAATCAGCTCAGCAATTAATTTAGCAACATAACATGGGAGTGGGAACGAAAGAGTTAATTGGACTATGGTGACAGTTTTGTGATGAGAGGCACAAAGAATCAGTTTTGTGCTCGTGGCAGGATACTGCCACCAAATTACGGATTAAGTTAACTGCAAATGGTGCTATGAAGTCTGTTGAGGTTCTTAAAAGTGAAGTGCTCAAGCAAAATAAATACAGAAACAAAAGGAGAAGTCACAAGTGACTGGTAAACAAACATAATTGCGCAATTCAATTGTTAGCCTTAGTTTTAATGAGGAAGACAATGATAATTCGGATTTAGATGAGTGGTGTTGTTTTATATAGTATTATATAATTTTTTTTGCAGCTCCCATTTCAGACTCTTCCTTACAGGCTGATCGGTCTTTGGAATTTATAGCTGTTTCACTTAATTCTCAATAACTTTACTGGTGTAGTCCAGGAACAACATTGACAAGATAATAATCTCGCTGGTGTATCTGTTGTATTGTTGTTGTTGTACCTGTTGTATCTGTTCAGCTTGGCTCGTCTTGCTTTGTTGCTTTTTTGTTCGCTTTGGTGATTGTTCTTTGTTTATGGAATATGGAGGGTGGCCGTTATTCTTTCTTGATGTGTTAAAAAATAAGGCTGCCCAGTGGTAACAATTCTTCCACACTTGGTTAAGCAATGATCCCACAGCCAGGATCTATCAGACAAAACTGAGATATGGTGTGTGTGTGTGTGAGAGAGAGAGAGAGAGAGAGAGAGAGAAAAGAGCTGTACAGCTAATAGAAAGTTTAACCCTTTGTGATTCAGTTTGAATGCACATTTGTTTGTTTGTTCCCTGGAACTTGAGATCCGGGACTGTTTTGAATCTGATTTCTATTATGGAAATATAACATGATTTCTTTTAAGGTTAAGGATTTTACAGTGATTATGAAATAAAATATTAACTCCTGTTCCTTTTACAGGTCATGAGTGCCTTACTATCAGTTTCTAACTAATCTCTTTTATCCTTACATAAAAGCCAACCTTATTCAATTTCAAATCTGCTTAATGAGGAGGAAAACATTATAACCTTTTTATTGTGTTTCAGACTCGTTTGTTTCCACTTAATTTTAAGACTGATGAGTTTCATTGGTGATTATGATGTGCCAGCCGTAGCTTTATTCAGAAAGTCCCCTCCCTCAATGACAGTTGAAGTTTCAGTTCAACATTAGATTGTAATAAATCATCAAAAAAAATTTTATGGTTAATGTCTGTGTCCTTGGATTCGGCCATTTTTTATGCATTAGTAGTTTTTTTTAACTTGAATAGACAAATCCTCTTAAGGCAGCTCTGGTTATTTGACCTATAGCATTGCAATTGAGCAATGACTGGTCAGGACTACTTAAGAAAACTAATTTTGGATTTCAATTAAGGGACTAAAACCGGGCAATTATATTGGATTTCAAAGTTGGGAACTGTAGGCATTTTACATTTTAAATATTAAATACTGAATAAATGAATTTCCAATTTATATGTAATATATAAATATATATTTAGAAATGATATAAGAAAATAAAATGTTTTATGTTACTCAGATATATTATAAAAAATGACCACAGATATATTACCACAGAGGAGATCTACTCTCAAAAACAAGACATTGAGAACTCAGCTCTGTTGATCCTCCAATGTCCACAAAAATAATTGAAAACTTACTTATTTTCCATAATCTTCTTCAGATGTATCCACACTCAGTAATGCATAAAGTACGCGTGGTACCACTCCACTCAGTGCTCTCTCCAAAATTCAAGCTGAATTCCATCCATATCATTAGGTGTCCCTAATGAAGAAAAAGGACTACTGCCTTACTTAAGCAGGCACTGCTATTACCCAGCATTCCAACCTTTGGAAAATAGGGACAGCCAAACATATCAAGGAATAGGTTGGTATATCAATCATTATTTCTTTTGCAGCATCACTGCCCCATTTCATGGAGTTGGCAAGCTCCATAATGTCACAGCTATGTGATACAATGACTAGGACAAGTGAATGAGACACCTATTTAGTTATTCTCCTCTTGTAATTTTTGATTAGCTGAAAATTCAAATCCTAAAATTAGCTTTCAGAATATGACAAGTAAGATTCCAAAATATATAGTTAGGAACAGGTTTTAAAGTTAGACAAGCATAAATTAATAAATTGGTTAAATGAGGTTAAAATGTCAATAGAGACAAGGAGATCAACTACAGAAGGGAAGAGGATGATGCAATAAGGAGGATAAAGTAGCAGAGTACAGTTTTTAAAATGTTTTAGTCACTTGTTGGGTTTCCACCCTGAATTAAAGATAATGATTATTTTATTTATTATTAGAAATATTTATTATTAATTATATATTATTATTTAAATTATTAATATTTATAATAAATCAATTGAATTAGCCTGAATCAATATTAATTAGCAGGATTCCTTCACACATTCTCAGTGACCTGTTATATTGATTCATGGCTAATTTAAAACATGACTGCATTAATTCATTGTTAATTAAAGAATGGAAAGCTACATTACTGGCCAGTTGAAGAAAGTTTGCATATGATTGGGGGATAGGGATAGATATAAATATGGCAGATGAAACTCCCAAAACTTGGGGAGGTGATTGTGAATGGTTATATAATATGTATATTAAAAAAATAGAAATAACATGAGAAGACAATGTAAGGCCACTAAGGTTGAGGAACATATAAACAAGGTTAAAGCAACAATACTGTAAAATAAAAAAATCTTAGATTCTACTCGGAATCCCGAGCCTATGTCTGGCATACTGACCCTTTTTGAGAATTGGGCTTTCGTTCCTGTATACATGCTGAGCCCTGTGGCTATGTGGTTGGCATTGCTGCCTTGCGGTGCCAGAGTCCCGGGTTTAATGCCAGCCTTGGATGGCTGTCTGTGTGGAATTTGCACATTCTCCCTGTGTCTGTGTGGGTTTCCACCGGGTGCTCCAGTTTCTTTCCACAGTCCAAAAATTTGCATGTCAGGTGAATTGGCCATGCTAAATTGCCCTTAGTGTTAGATGCATTAGTCAGAGGGAGATGGGTTTAGGTGGTTTATTCTTCATAGGATTGGTGCGGACTTGTTAGGCCTGTTTCCACACTCTAGGAAATTGAATCATCTCCTGATTGTCGCCAGCCTTAGTTTAAAGCATCCACTCATTTAAACTTTTCCTTCTTTTTGAAAATGAAGCATTCAGTCTTCATAGCCGATATCATGGGGATGAATGACTTGCGCCATCCTAAATAAGGTCCCATCCCAGGTACTAAAGTAAAAATAATGAACTGACTGCAAGACAGAACGGCCAAATTTGCTCAGTATGTCCAAGTGTGACACGGATACAAATGCAGTAAAATTCTAGGAGTAGCCTGAATACGAATGGCTTGTGTTACAAGTCTGAAAGATGCGCCTATCTGTCTGATGGAAGTGACAAACAATTGAACAATAATCAAGAAGCTCAATTACCTTTATTTAACCCTATGCTTTTGCAATGTTTTCTGGCTGGAGTTACTGACATGATCCAGACCAACAGTATAAACCAGTCCAGGAATTTCCTGTCACAAATGAGGTGAGAGCTGGTTTTCCTTTGGGATGGCCAGAACCAGACTGAACCATGATGCAAGTTACAGGTAAAACAAATTATATTCAGCATCCTCGTGATCCCAAATGCCGTATGCCATCCCTGGTAGGGTTGATTGGAACCAAGATACCCACTGGGGGCGGAACCTACCTCATGTACCTACCTGACGACCACTGCTGGACAACGCTTTCCTGAGGGGACCCTGAAAATGGGGACAGGCAGGCCACAACATTTAACCTTTGTGACTGGCAACAAGATATCAAAAAAGAAACCCAGGGGCAAATGCCTGGCCCTTGCTTTAACTGTTGAAATGTGGCCAACGTGGAGTAATGTGTCTTTAATGTTACCTCGGAGCTGACGTTGGGAATCGACAGGCTTTCATCCTATCGAAAGGAAAATCTACTAATATACAGTGTCTCTTTATTGTGTTTTTGATATGATCCACGATTTTGGAGCCTTGTGGGAACATTGAAGATTTTTAACTCCAAAGGGGGGCAGCGTTATAGTAATGATATTTTGTCCAATCAATCTGACAGTTATCAAGATATCTGGCTCATGCTGATGAAAATGATACTATTTATAAAGTGATGGGCAAGTATATGCAGCTGCCAAGCAGTTAGCCTTACAACTCAAACCTCTGATCCCATAGGGTCCCTAGCAAAACCCGTTTAGACACAGTATAAGGATGGGTATGCCAGACCTGGGTAAGGCGCAAAATCACGGGGGAATTATACTGTCTGTTCAGTGCCAATTCACAATGTAGAGGTTGATTTCTCTATTGCTTAGAGACTGTAATCATACAGGTTTAGTGTTTGGATTGTTTTCAATATTGTTTTGAAATTTGGAAGTAATTTGCAAATTTCCATTTCTGAAATATTTACAGGCTCTTTGTACTACAATATACTACTGGCTGAATTATCAAGTGATTTGATCTCATACATGGACGCTAAGCCTAAATATCTTTGCTTTGTGTATGGAGCTTGTAAGAATACACACTGGTCGATTTGATTTATTTTTGGATTGGGCTGTTAGATCTAAGAAGGGATGTCTGGCTGAGCTATTATCTTCACTTAGATATTTAATACTGAACAGTAATGGTTTATAATTTTAGGAAAGTAGGGAGTGCAGATGCTGGAGATCAGAGTTGAGATTGTGGTGCTGGAAAGGCACAGCAGGTCAGACAGCATCCTAGAAGCAGGAGAATCGAGGTTTTGGGCATAAGCCCTTCATCAGCTCTACTCTATCTGCCAATTTGGCTCCGACTTCCCTATCTGTGGAATCCGTTATCACAAAAGGCCAGGGAGGCTGGTTCACTGAGTATATTCAAAATAAGATTGATATATTTTTAAATATTAAAGGCACCAAGCGATATTGAATGGGAAAATGTCATTGAGACAGAAGATCAACTACATTCATACTGAATAGCGGAGCAGGCACCAAATGGCTGACTTATGCTCCTAGTTTCTATGCTTATAACTATTGTGAGGTGGCTACAGATCTGGCTTGGGCACAAAAACCAGCCAAGATTACTTAGGTGAATGTCTTAGTGCTATATTACAGAATGTAGAATTCTATTAAATAAATGGAAGTTGTCACCGTACAACTGCAAAATTTAAAAGGCATTTGGGTGGGTTATGAATAGGAAGGGTTTGGAGGGATATGGGTCAGGTGCTGGCAGGTGGGACTAGATTGGATTGGGATATCTGGTCGGCATGGTCGGGTTGGACCGAAGGGTCTGTTTCCATGCTGTACATCTCTATGACTCTATAGGACTAGATTGGATTGGGATATCTGGTCGGCATGGACGGGTTGGACCAAAGGGTTTGTTTCTGTGCTATACATCTCTATGACTCTGTGGGACCAGGAGTATGCCAGTTGATCAAGCGGTCAGCATAATCAATGTAAAAATGCGCACTAAGCAATAGAAATGTAATGCAGAGGGTATATATATCACTGTTATACTTTACAGCATAAAATGCAACTTTGTCTTAAATAAATCTTAGCGCAGATAGCCTTCTCATTTGCACCCTCAACTGATTCTTCAGACATTGCAGAGATCACGATAACACTGCAAACCTATTGTATTTTAGATATATAATTTTTTGCTGGTTTATTGAGTATGAATGCTTAAGTTGCTAATTAAAATGTTTGCTGTAATTTTAAGTTTTCCACCTCTACTCTATCTGCCAATTTAGCCCAGAGTTCCCTATCTGACTCAGATAGCAGGAGTTGGGGAATTTTTCAGTTTGAATGGTGAATCGCAGGAACTTTTTGGAATGCTTAGTTTGGCTCTCTAGACTGACTCAACACATCACATTCACCATGCCGAGTCTATGACAAATCATATCAATCAATGCCCCACTACACCCACCCTACTGGCCTCTCAGAATCTTCATGCCAACTCAGACAATCCACCCATTCACCTGATCCTGTATCCACCATGGGCAGACCTCTGGAGTCACACTGTAATGAAACAAAATAAGAACAAAATCTAATGCAAGCCTGAACAATGTGTGATCGGGTGGGAAATCGCAGCAAAGCCTACCTCAACATCATGAAGAACTCACTACGCCTGGTGAGCAATCCTCAGTCAAGTCAAACAAGATAGCCTTCAGTCACAGGTTCCTGGCATAGTAAATCAAAGCCTCCAAGACTAGTCCAGGGGCTTGGAGACTGTCAACTGCTTGGAGTGGTCAGAGTCAGGATTTCTCCTAATAAGGTGCCAAGAGTAAGCGGCATACCGCCAGTCTTGATTCTTTCAATTTTATGATGGGCTGTTTTCTTCCTAGAATGAAAGGCAGAAATTAAGGGAGATAAAAATGGATGAGACAGCTATTGATTTTGGCGCAGATGAGGAGACTGGTATGATTGAGCTTTACTAGTCCAGTAACATTATGCCACTATGCTATCATAGCATAGGGTAGGCAATTGCCTAGCGGTATTATCATGAGACGATTAATCCAGACACTCAGTTAATGTTGTGGGGACCTGACAGATGACTGAATTTGAATTCAATAAAAAAAAATCTGGAATTAATGATGACCGTGAATCATTGTCGATTGTCAGGAAAATCCCATCTGATGGGGAAGGAAATCTGCCACCCTCACCTGATCTAGTCTACATGTGTCTCCACATCCACAACAATGTGCTTGTCTCTCAATTGCCCTCTGAAATGGTTTAGTAAGTCATCCAGTTGTACCAACTGCTACAAAGCCTCAAAGAAATGAAATCAGATGGATTACCTGGCATCGACCTAGGCAACGGAAAAGACAACTGGAGAAACAGTCCTGTCAACTCTGCAACATCCTCCTTACTAATATCTGAGGATTAGGGTCAAAATTGGGAGAGCTGTGTCGCAGCCTGACATAGTCATTCTCACAGAATCATACCTTACAAATAATGTCCCAGGCACCACTACCACCATCCCTTTATATGTCCTGTCCCACCGGCAGGACAGGCACAGCAGAGGTAGCAGCAAACTAGTATACAGCAAGAATGGAGCTGCCCTGGGAGTCCTCAACATTGATTAAAGGATATAGCTGTTACATTGGATCTGCAGCAAGTGGTGAGGGAACAAACTGAAAAATAGAATGGCCTGAAGATAGATAATTCACCTGGACCAGATGGACAACACCCCAGGGATCTAAGGGAGATAGCTGAAAAGATAGTGGAGGCATTAGTAGTGATCTTTCAGTAATCGCTAAGAGTCATAGAGGGTCCCAGAAGACTCGAAAATCACTAACATGACACTTCTGTTTAAAAAGGGAGTAAGGCAAAAGATGGAAAATTATAGATCGATTAGCTTAACTTCGGTCGTGAATAAGATACTGGAATCCATTGTAAAGGATCAAATTTCTGAATACTTGAAAATGTGTGGTAAAATAAGGCAAAGTCAGCATGGTTTCATCAAAGGAGGTCATGCCTGACAAATCTGCTAGAATTCTTTAAGGAAGTAATGAGGAGGTTAGGCCAAGGAGAACCAATGAATGTTATTTACCTGGACTTAAAGAAGGCCTTTGACAAGATGCCACACAGGAGGCTACTGAGTAAGAAAAGGGCCCATGCTGTTAGAGGCAAGCTGTTAGCATGGATAGAAGCCTGGCGTTCTAGCAGAAAGCAAAGGGTGGGAATAAAAGTATCTTTTCAGGATGGCTGCCGGTGATAAATGATGTTCTGCAAGGCTCAGTGTTGGGACTACAACATTTCACTTTATACATTAATGATCTAGATGAAGGAACTGAAGGCATTCTGGCTATGTTTGCAGAAGATACAAAGATAGGTAGAGGGACAGTAGCATTGAGGAAGCGGGGAGGCTGCAGAAAGATTTAAACAGGTTAGGAGAGTGGGCAAAGAAGTGGCAGATAGAGTACAACATGGGAAAATGTGAGGTGATACACTTTTGTCAGAAGAATTGAGGCATAGGCAATTTTCTAAATGAGGCTAAAATTCAGAAGTCTGAAGTGCAAAGAGACTTGGGAGTTCTAGTCTAGGATTCTCTCAAGGTAAACTTGCAGGTTGAGTCGGTAGTTAGGAAGGCAAATGCAATGATGATACTTATTTTGATAAGACTTGACTATAAAAGCAGTGATAGAACATAGAACATAGAACATAGAAGAATACAGCGCAGTACAGGCCCTTTGGCCCTCGATGTTGCGCCGATCCAAGCCCACCTAACCTATACTAACCCACTATCCTCCATATACCTATCCAATGCCCGCTTAAATGCCCATAAAGAGGGAGAGTCCACCACTGCTACTGGCAGGGCATTCCATGAACTTACGACTCGCTGAGTGAAGAACCTACCCCTAACTTCAGTCCTATATCTACCCCCCCTTAATTTAAAGCTATGCCCCCTTGTAATACCCGACTCCATACGCGGGAAAAGGTTCACACTGTCAACCCTATCTAACCCCCTAATCATCTTGTACACCTCAATCAAGTCACCCCTAAACCTTCTTTTCTCTAATGAAAACAGCCCCAAGTGTCTCAGTCTTTCCTCATACGATCTTCCTTCCATACCAGGCAACATCCTGGTAAACCTCCTCTGCACCCGTTCCAGTGCCTCCACATCCTTCCTATAATATGGCGACCAAAACTGCACACAATATTCCAGATGCGGCCGCACCAAAGTCTTATACAACTGCATCATTATTTACCAACTCTTGTACTCAATACCCCGTTCAATGAAGGAAAACTT
>NC_057711.1:26422342-26502586 GCF_004010195.1 Chiloscyllium plagiosum | reverse complement strand
ACAAGGGTACCACATTTGCTATCCTCCAGTCTTCTGGGACTACTCCTGTAGACAAAGAGGACATAAAAATCAAGGCCAATGGCTCTGCAATCTCCTCCCTTGCTTCCCAGAGAATCCTAGGATAAATGCCATCAGGCTCAGGGGACTTATCTATTTTCACCTTTTCCAGGATTTCCAACACCTCTTCTCTACATACCTCAAAGCCATCCATTCTACTTATTTGTGCCTCAGTATTCTCATCGACAACAATGCCCTGTTCCTGAGTGAATACTGAAGAAAAGTATTCATTCAGTGTCTCCGCAATCTCTTCTGCCTCCACACGCAACTTCCCCCTACTATCCTTGACTGGACCTATTCCTACCCTAGTCATTCTTTTATTCCTAACATACCTATAGAAAGCCTTGGGGTTTTCCCTAATCCTATCGACTAAGGACCTTTCATGTCCCCTCCTTGCTGCTTTTAGCTCTCTCTTCAGGTCCTTCCTGGCTACCCTATAACTCTCAATCGCCCCAATTGAACCTTCACGTCTCATCTTGAGATAGGCCGCCCTCTTCCATTTAACAAGGGATTCCAATTCCTTATTAAACCACGGCTCCCTCGCACGACCCTTTCCTCCCTGCCTGACAGGTACATAATTATCAAGGACACTCAATAGTTGCTCCTTGAACAAGCTCCACATATCATTTACACTCTTGCCTTGGGGTCTACTTTTCCAAGCCACACATCCTAAGTCATGCCTCACCGCATCATAATTTCCCTGACCCCAGCTATAACTCTTGCCCTGTAGTACACACTTATCCCTCTCCATCACGAGTGTAAAAATCACCGAATTATGGTCACTATCCCCAAAGTGCTGCTCACCTACTAATTCTAACACCTGGCCTGGTTCGTTACCCAGAACCAAATCCAGTATGGCCTCACCTCTTGTTGGCCTCTTGATGTATACTTCTGAGACTTTATAAGGCTGGTCAGACTACATTTGGAATATTGTGCGTAGCTTTGGGCCCCATATCTCAGGAATGATGTACTGACCCTGAAGCATGTTCAGAGAACGTTTACGAAAATAGTCCCAGGAATGAAAAGCTTAACATATGAGGAAGTTTGAGGATTCTTGGTTTTTCCTTGATCGAGTTGAGAAGGATGAGGGGGGATCTAATTGAAACTTACAGAATATTGAATGGCCTGGACAGAGTGGACAGTGGGAAAACATTTCCATTGGTAGGAGAGACTAGAACTTGAGGACACAGCCTTAGAGTAAAAGGAAGACCTTTTAGAATGGAGATCAGGAGAAATGTCTTCAGCCAGAAGGTGGTGAATCTATGGAGTTCATTGCCACAGAAAGCTATGGAGACCAGGTCATTGAATGTATTTAAGACTGAGATAGATAGGTTCCTGATTGTCAAAGGCTATAGGGAGAAAGTGGAAGAAGGGGGATTGAGAAACTTATCAGCAATGATTGAATGGCGAAGCAGACTTGATGGACTGAATGGTCTAACTTCAGTTCTTATATCTTATGGTATAAACAAGAGGGAAAAATGTACTTGACCTCATCTGCCAGCTGCCGATGCACCTGTCTATGACGGTATCAGTAAAAGTGACCATTGCACAGTCCTTGTGGAGATGAAGTTCCATCTTCGCATTGAGAATACCCTCCATTGTGTACAGAGACAGATTTTGCTAAATGACACAGACTTTGAACCGTTCTAGTAACTCAAGACTAGGCATCCCTGAGGTGCTGTGTACCATCAACAGCAGCAGAATTGTGCTCCAGCATAATCTGTCAACTCATGGCCTGTCATAACCCCCCATTCAACCAGGTAAACTGTAGCGGTTCAAGAAGGCAGCTCACCACCACCCTCTCAAGGACAACTATGGACGGGCAATAAATACTGGTCAGCAAGTGACACCCACATCCTACAAATGAATTTTAAAAACTATGCTATCATTTGCTTCCTACTGCTCACTTCTGATATAAGGTTCCATTTGCGTTAACTGCTTACTCCCTAACCTACAATTAGAGTTAAGGATTCATAACAGTTCAGAAGGAGACTATTCAACTGATTATACCCACATGAGCCCCTATCTCACTCCCTTAGCCTTTTTCTCCACTGTCCTGAAATTACTTATCCAATTGACTTTTGAAGGCTTTGATTAAAGCCTGCATGGATCTTCTAGTAAATATAGTTGGTACATTACACATCCTAAGCAAAAGGTTTTTCTGGAGTCACCATAGTGTTTTTCTGTCAATTATCTAAAACCTGGTAGTCTTCAGTTCTCACTCTTTCCATCAATATGAATGGTATTCCCTACCTATGCTGTTGAGACTCCTTTTGATTTTGACTGATTCTATGAAATGTTGCAAGTTTTTTATCCCTCATGGGAGTCACTGTATTTTTTTGTCAAGTTGCATTTTTGCCCAACCATTTTCAAAGTGCAATTGAGAGTCAAACCACATGGCTGTGGGTCCCGAGTCACATGTAGGCCAGACCAGGTGAGAATTGCAGATTTCCTTCCCTGAAAGACATGAGTCAGCCAGATGAAAATTGGCATGTTTCATGGACATCAGTAGATTCTTAATTCCAATTTTTTTTTACTGAGTTCAAATTTTATTATCTGCCTGATGGGAATTGAACCTGCACCCTGAGGACATTAGCTGAATTTCCAGATTAATAGTCTGTCAATAATACCACTGGGTATTGCCTCCTTGAAAAATCAGTCATATGCTGAAGATCTCATTGGTCGCATTGGAACGCCATTCTTGGGAGACATTTCCATAAACTTTCAGTCTGGCATCTTCCATAATGTGTAATGGAAAGACAACAGAACACTTCAGCAGAGGTCGCTTGACACAAGTTCAATGCAACATCCTATGTTTTTTTTCTACCACAAAAATAAATCCGAGAATCCGATCTGCTTTGTTACTCTCTGAGAGGTGAAATCTTCAATAGTTGGTGCACACGGACATCTCTCTGCTGCACCACAACAGTAGTGTAAGCCTTATTTTATATGTCCTGTAAAGGATAATCGCACGTACTCCCACATGACGGTTTGGCCGACAGCCGGGGCCTGGTCTCCAAGTCGCCCCGCATAAAGATGGTCGACTGGCGACTGGTTTCCCCAGTAACGGCGCGGGACGTTGGGTGACGTGGCGGCTGCAGGTTGGGACCGACGGTTGAGGAACCATCCTTCTCGGCGGTGAAAATGGTGAGTCTCAGCCACTCGTAATATGACACAGCTGGGTCGGAGACTTTTTTTTTCTGCCTACGCCGGATAATAAAATCTAAATCTCTTCATTCTGGGCCTCGAACCTTTGTACAGGGTTCAAGTTGTACTCGTGTCCTGCCGCTGGCCTCTTGCCGCATGAACGCCCAGGCCATGTCCCCATCGTAAATAGAAATCCCAATGCCCAATTCATAGAGAGCCTAATACCCCTTTTTGTAAACAGATATCCTAATGGCCAGGATAGTGTCTCCTTCATAAAGAGGGGACCTAATACCCAGGACAGTGCCCTCTTCATAAATTGGGAACCTAATGCTCAGGATGGTGTGAAGATGGGGAGCTTGATGTCCAGGACAGTGTGGAAATGGAAGCTTGAAAGCCAGGAGTGTGTGGAACAGAGAGCCTGATGCCTAAGTTGGTGTGTACTAAGAAGAGTCTGATGTGCATAACCCACTGCCCTCTTCAAAAGTAGGATTCTGTGCTGTTCATAAATAGAGCCTGGTCTCCAGGAAGGTGTGTAAATAGCCTAATGCTGGAGACATGTTCCCTTTGTAAATAGAAATGTCCTCTTCATAAATAGGAAGTCTGATGCCCATGACCATATGTAAGTAGTCTGATCTCCAGCACACTGCCCTCTGCATAAGTAGAGAACTTAATACCCAGGACAGTGTGTAAATAGAGAACATTGTGACAATGCTGCCTCTTTATCAAGGTTATGTTGTCCTTAGTTATTTTTTCAGAGATGTCGTAAAAGACACAAACTCCAAAAAATCTAAGTTGAAGGGTTTTGGGGCCAATTTGACTGCAGCTAGCAGACACTGTCTCGGTCAAGAGGCTATCAAGTTTTAAAAAAAGACTTGTACAATTCAAGGGGAGTTCTCCGAGCTCAGCTTTGCTCTGGTTTGGTTTGGTTTGGTTTTAGCACAGGTGTTGAAAAAGCTGCTAGAACCCAAAGAAGCAGGTCTAGGCTGATCCTCCTGTCCCTTTGGCTTGTCTCCTGTAAGACCCTGTGTTTGAGTTTACCTTTTGTCCCAAGGGGTGTTTATGGGGATTGTTGCAAGTTTTGGGAACAGCATCATGAAGTTGGGATAATCTGTTGGGTTTTCGGATAGGTTAAGTTCTTCAGTATTCTGTTCTCTTTTGTCTGTTTCTCATTAGGTAATCTTGTAAATAAATTCTGTTTTGTTTAAAACTAAGTGGTTTGACCAGCTGCATCTCTCCTGGAATATCCACTGTACACCTGCTTAAAACAACGAGCAAAGTTAGAGTCTGGGCTACTTTCGTAAAATGTTTTGAGAAGGTCTGGACTCGTCCATAACAACCCATTGCCTAGGACTGTGTCCTCTTCATAAATTAGGAGCTTGCCACTCAGGACAGTGAGTAAGTAGAGAGCCTAATGGCCAGGACGGTGTGGAAATGGGGAATTTGATGTCCAAGACCGTGTAGAAAAGGAGGACTCCATGTCCAGGACCATGTGGAATCGGAGAGCTTATTGCCTGGGACAGTATGGAAATGGGCGCTTCATGCTTGGGACAGTATGGAAATGGGGAGCTTGATGCCATAGACGGTGTGGAAATGGGGAGCTTGATGCCCAAGATGGTGTGGAAATGGGGAACTTGATGTTTGTGAATACAGGCATTGATGCCCCAGACAGTGTCTTTATCGTGAATGGAAAGGCTGATGCCCAAGACTTTTAAAAATTCGCTCGTGAGACATCGGCATCGCCAACTGGTCAGCATTGATTTCCTGTCTGTAATTGCCCTACAGAAGATGGTAGCGAGCTCCTTTCTTGAACTGCTGAAATCCCTGGTCCTGCAATGCCCTTAGTGATGGAATTTCAGGATTTTGACTCCAGCAACAGTGAAGAAACACAAATATATTTCTAAGTCAGGTGAGTGGCTTGAAGGGGAACTTAGCCATGGTGGTGTTCCCATATATCTCCTGCCTTGTCCTTTTAGGGGGAAGTAGTTTGGAAGGTGCTGTTTAATTTTCTGCAGTGCATCTTTGAACATTGCAATGAGCATTGGTGGTGGTGAGAGTGGATGATTGTAGATGTGATGCCAGTCAAGTGGGCAGCTTTGTCCCGGATGGTGTCCAGCTTCTTGAATCTTGTTGAAGCTGCACCCATCCAGGTAAGTAGGGAGTATTCTATCGCACTCCTGATTTGTGCCTTGTAGATAGTGGGCAAGCTTTAGGAAGTCAAGAAGTAAGTTACTCACTGAAATATTCTTAGCCCCTGACATACTTTTCTAACTACTGTATTTACATGGCGAGGTAAAGTTGGCTTACTGGTCATAGGTGCTCATCCAGGATGTTGATAGCAGAGGATTCAATGATGCTAACACCATTGAATATCAAGGGGCAGTGGTTAGATTGTCAGTTTATTGGAGTTGGCCATTGCCTGAAAATTGTATGGCATGAATGTTACTTGCCACTTATCAACCCAAGACTGGTTATTGTCCAAGACTTAATGCATTTGAACCTGGGCTGAAAATGTGTTGCTGGAAAAGCGCAGCAGGTCAGGCAGCATCCAAGGAACAGGAGAATCGACGTTTCGGGCATAAGCCCTTCTTCGGGCATAAGCCGATTCTCCTGTACCTTGGATGCTGCCTGACCTGCTGCGCTTTTCCAGCAACACATTTTCAGCTCTGATCTCCAGCATCTGCAGCCCTCACTTTCTCCTGCATTTGAACCTGGCCAGCTTCAGTACTTACGAATGGTACTGAACACTGTGCAATGTCGGTGAACATCACAACATCTGACCTTTATAAAGGAGGGAAAGTCATTGAAGCAGCTGAAGATGGTTGGACTGAAGACACTACCCTGAGGAACTCTTGCAGATATGTCCTGGAGCTGAGATGACTGACCTAAAATTACCACAACTATCTTTATGTGCCAGGTATGGCTCTTACCAACAAAGAGCTTGTCCCCATGCATCTGCTCCCTTCTAGGTAGTAATGGTTGTGCATTTAGTGGGTGATGAATTTCTGCCGTGAGTTTTTTAGATTGTACACATTGCTGTGAGCTTTGGTGGTGAATGGAGAGGATATTTGTGGATGTGCTGCAAATCATGTGGGCAGCTTTGTGCTGGATGGTATCAAGGTTCTTAGTGTTGTTGGAGCTGCACCTATTCAGACAGATGGAGAGTATTCCATCACACTCCTGACTTGTGCCTTGTAGCTGGAGGGCAGGCTTTGGGGAGTAAAGCTGAGTCACTCATTGCAGTATTCCTAGCCTTTGACCTGTTCTTGTAGCCACTGTGATTATGTAGTGAGTCTTGTTCTACCTGCCTATCTCCTTTTCCACCTATCCACTCCACCCTCTCCTCCCTGACCTATCACCTTCATCCCCTCCCCCATTCGCCCATTGTACTCTATGCTACTTTCTCCCCTCCCCCACCCTCCTCTAGCTTATCTCTCCACGCTCCAGGCTCACTGCCTTTATTCCTGATGAAGGGCTTTTGCCCGAAACGTTGATTTCGAAGCTCCTTGGATGCTGCCTGAACTGCTGTGCTCTTCCAGCACCACTAATCCAGAATCTGGTTTCCAGCATCTGCAGTCATTGTTTTTACCATGTAGTGAGTCCAGCTGAGTTTCTGGTCAGTGGTAATCCACAAGAAGATTTTGTGTTTTTTAGTAATGGTAACATCATTGAATGTAAAGAGACTGTGATTACATTGTGTGTTATTGGAGATGTTCATTGCCTGGCTATTGTGGAGACTCTGCCCAAAGTGATTATTTAGTTGTCTACTACTGTGGACAACAAGATGTGGCAGCACTGCAGAGCTGATATCTCATCTGTTGGTTGTCAGATCACCTAGCTCTGTCTGTCACTTGCTACTTACGCTGTTTGGCACACGAGTAGTCATGTTTGGTCGCATCACTGGGCTGACTTGTCATTTTGAGTATGCCAGATCCTGCTCCTAACATACATTCTGCACTGCCATTGAACCAGGGTTGATCTTCTGGCTTGATGGTAAAGAATGATTCGGGGCCATGTCAGGCCATGCTGACCGGTTACAGATTATGTTGGAGTACAATTCTACTGTTAATGGCTCACAGTGAGTCATAGATACTCAGTCTTCAGTTGCCAGATCTGTTCGAAGTCTGTCCTATTTAGCAAAGTGCCCACACAACATGATGAAGTTAAAAGTCACACAACACCAGGCTATAGTACAACAGGTTTATTTGGAAGCACTAGCTTTCGTGGTGCTGCCTCTTCATCCACCTGATGAACAGGCAGCGCCTCAAAAGCCAGTGCTTCCAAATAAACCTATTGTACTATAACTTGGTTTTGTGTGATTTTTAACTTTGTCCACTCCAGTCCAACACCAGCACCTCTAAACCATGAACACAATGAAGGATATTCTCAATGTGAAAGTGGGACTTCATCTCGACAAAAACTATGCAGTGGTCATTCTTACCAATACTGTGATGGGCAAATGCAGCTGGCAGATTGGTTAGGATGAGGTCAAGTAAGTTTTTCCCTCTCGTTGTTGCTTCAACACCTGCTCCAGACGCAATCTAACATTTATGTCCTTTTAGGACCTGATGAGCTTGATCAGCACAATCGCTGCTGAGCCACACTTGCTGCTGGACATTGAAACCCCCAGTCAGAGTGCACTTTGTGCCTTTGACGCTCTCAGTGCTTGAAGCATTGTTCAACTTAGAGGCCTACTGATTTATCAGCTGAGGGAGGATAGTGCATGGTAATCTGCAGGAGATTTTCTTATTCATGTTTAATCTGAAGCCATGAATTGCATGGTATTTGGAGTCAATGTTGAGGACTCCGACCTGAATGAGTACCACTTTGCTGTCACCCACCCCCAGTCCTGAGGAAGGGTTACACCCAAAACATTGACTTCTCCACCTCCTGATTCTGCCTGGCTTTCTGTGTTCTTCCAGCCTCCTGTTTGTCCATCTTGGTTTCCAGCATCTGCAAATGTTTTTGCCACTTAATGGTCTTTGAGACAACTCTCCAATTTTGGCACTAGCCTCAGATGTTAGTAAAAAGGACTTGGCAGGATTGACAGCGCTGTTTCTGCCTTTGTCTTTTCTGGTGCCTAGGTCAATACCAGGTGTTCTGTCCGGTTTCATTTCTTTGTTGAGACTTCATAGCAATTGATACAGCATTGCAGAGGGTGGTTGAGAGTCATTGCTATTACTGTGGAGTCATGTGTAGGTCAGACCAGAGGAATTAGTGAACCAGGTGGCAAAATAATGGTTTCAAAGTCAACAATAGATTTTTAATTCCAGATTTTTTTTTATTGAATTCAAATTCCACCATCCGCTGTGATGGGAATTGAACATGGGTTCTCAGATCATTAGGTTAGTTTTCTGCAATAATTGTCAAACAATAATACCACGAGGCCATTGCCTCCCCATCATGAATAGAGAACCTAAAGCCCAGGAGACTTTCACTTTGTAGATAAAGAGCCTGATGCCAAGGCTGATGTGTGAATAGAGAGTGGAAATCAGGTTGGTGTGTGCATAGAAAGTCTCATGCCCAGGACAGTATCCTCGTCATGAATGCAGAGCCTCATGCATAGGACAGTGTGCAAATACAGAGCCTGATGCCTAGGAATCTCTCCCTTTCGTAAAGAGATAGCCGAATGCTCAGGGCACTACTTGTATATTACAGAGAAACCTCGATTATTCAAACGAGATGGGTGGGCACTATTTCGTTCAGATAATTGATTTATTCGGTTAATTGATTCAATGCCTCTCCTCTGGAGCTCGGAGCTTTCTGACCTTTCCTTTCTCCTTGCTCCCTCTCTCTGTCTCAGGGTTTGTTTCTGAGCAGAGATACACTTGTGTGTAAGAGGCCTGCAGCATTGCTGAAGGCTCCTGCACCCCTCATCAGTTCAATGGGATTGACACAGCGAGCACTTGCTAAGTCCTCTCCCTGTTCAGGAGACTAGGCATCAGCACATTACGCATGTGCCCCCACCCCCGTCCAACCCCTAACCCTGTCCAACCCTGGGTCACCCCCTCACCCCTGGCCATCTGGGGGTGGGGGGGGGTGGGGGGGAGGAGTCTCCATCGATGTCCAGGACTGTTCTCTGCAGCATTTTAGTAAACCAAGTTCGTTTTTAATCTTATAAACAAAAGACGCGATCAGTGTTGGAAACACCTCTTTTATGTAGTGTTTCTATCGGGACCTTGAGATCTCCTTCAGATAATATTCGGATAATTGAGGTTACTCTGTAAATAGTGTGCCTAACACACTCTTTACAGTCTTCAGCAGAGATAGTCAACATATTGTAATGTTGGGGGTGTGTAGTGTAAATATTTTAATATTGTTTTAAGACTTGGATTTTGACCTAGTGATAAGTGGATTTTAGTCTCTGTGTATGAGAGAGAGGGTTCCTGAAGGCTTATTGGGAATCTGTTTCCATTGAGAAAGAATTATGACTAAACATTTGAAGAACTTTAGTCTATTGTTAATTAGAAGGGTCAGGAATTGATTTGAAACAAAAATAGAGATTGTTAGGAAAGCTCAGCATGTCTGGCAGCATCTGTGGAGAGAAATCAGAGTTAATTTTTCGAGTGACGCTTCCTTAGAACCCAAATGTTAACTGTGATTTCTCTCCACAGATGCTACCAGGTATGCTGAGCTTTTCCAGCAATCTCCATATTCTTGTTTCTGATTTTACAGCATCCACAATTCTTTCAGTTTGTATCAGGGATTGATTGAGTTGCTTAGGGGAAACACCCATCGCTGCACACCTCCTGGCATCAGTTTGCAGATATGCTGATTGAAGTTGGATGTTTTTCTGGACCAAAGAATTAGTTCAGATAAGTTAGAAATACACCACATCAGTGTAATGGTTGAGATTAAAAGTTTCAGACTATAAATGGGTAGTGAGAACCATGACGTTATTTGAACTAATGATGGAAGTCTAAATTCAATGGTGTGAATACATCAGAAGAGTCGACATCTCTATTCACACACCAGCCTGGACATCTTTATCTAAACAGTGGAAGTCTCCTGGGCTTTAGGTTCTCTATTCACGATGGGGGAGGGGGTATTACTGCTGGATGATTATTGCAGAAACTAACCTCAAGACCCAGAATTAAGAGCAATAGCTAAGTCAAACTACAGATGTAATAAAGAAGAAAATTCTGTCTATTCGAGTACAGTGCACTATGCTATAATGCGTCTTTTGTCAGTATAACATGATAAATTGGGGACACTGTTTTTAAAGCATGTGTTGGCTGTAACATGATTGCCACCACATTATGCGATTTTTCTGTAACACGGGGTTGCATAAGAACGCAACCGTGGTATTATTAGAAGAACTATCTGTACTATAAAGAATTAAAAACAGAAGTTGCTGCAAGCTCAGCAGATCTGGCAGCATCTGTGGAGAGAAATCCAAAGTAAACATTTTGCGTCCAGTGACCCTTCCTCAGAATGGATGAAAGCAAGGAAAATAATGATTTTTATGCAGGAGATAGGGTGGGAGTAGGGGGTAACGATAGATGGAGATAGAGCCCAAAGAATGAGAGAAGAACAGTTGAACAGACAAAGGACTGGATAATGATCAGGCTCGGAGGATGATTAGCTGTTAATGGAGACCATTAGTGGCTAACAATAGGCTGTATGTCAAAACAGACCAAGTAATAGCAAGGCCTGGTGTGTGGGCATTGGGGTAATGACATTGGACAGCTCAAGCCCCATAATTGTTGAACTTAATATTGAGTCCGGAAAGCTGTAGAGTTAACAAATGGAAAATGACTTGCTGTTCTTCCAGTTTGCACTGAGCTTTGCTGGAGCACTGCAGGAAGCCTGCAGGAGATGTTGGCCAGGGAATAAGGTGGTGTATTGAAGTGGCATGCAGCTGGAACCTAAGAGGCTTTTTTGCAGACAGAACGTAGATAATCTATGAAGCAGACACTCAGTCTGCACTTCAATTCTCCAATGTAGCGGAGACCATAATGAGAGCACCAAGTGTAGTAAACTAGATTAAGTGAAATGCAGGTAAAGCGGAGCTTCATCTGGAAGGTGTATTTGGGCTTTTGGATACTGAGGAGGGAGGAAGCAAACAGACAGGTGTTGCACATGTAGTTGTAGAGGAAGGTGCCATGAGGCTGTGGAGGGTATTGAGAGTTAAGGAGGTGTGGACTAGGGTGTCCTGGAGCGAACGGTCCCTGTGAAAGCCTGAGAAGGGAAAGGAGGGGAATATATGGCTGGTGGTGGCATCCTGCTGGAGGTTGTGGAAATGATGGCTAATGGTCCTCTGGATGTGATGCAGGTGGGATGGTAAGTAAGGGCAAGGGGAACCCTATTGCTGTTGTGGGAGGGAAGAGAGGAGGTGAGGATCAAAGTGTGGAAGATGGGGTAGACCCGGCTGAGGGCTTTTTCAACTATAGTCTTGGGGAATACTCAGTTGAAAAAGAAGGTGGAATTTTGAAGGCATCTTTGTTAAAATTGGCATCATCAGAACAGAGGAGAAAGTGAGGACTGCAGATGCTGGAGATCAGAGCTTAAAAATGTGTTGCTGGAAAAGCGCAGCAGGTCAGGCAGCATCAAAGGAACAGGAGAATTGACATTTCGGGCATAAGCCCGATGATTCTTCTGGTCCTTTGATGCTGCCTGACCTGCTGTGCTTTTCCAGCAACACATTTTTAAACCATCATCAGACTAAAGCAGCAGAGCCGGAGGAACTGGAAAAATGGAATGGAGAATGGAAGCAGGGTATGAGGATGTATAGTCGAAGTAACTGTGGGAATTGTTTGGATTGTAATGAATATTGGTGCCCAGTCTACCCCTAGAAATGGAAACAGAGGTGTCAAGGAAGGGAAGGGAGGTGTGGCCACACTTGGAATATTGTGTACAGTTCTGGTCGCCCCATTACAAGAAGGATGTGGAAGCATTGGAAAAGGTGCAGAGGAGATTTACCAAGATGTTTCCTGGTCTGGAGGGAAGTCTTATGAGGAAAGGCTGAAAGACTTGGGTATGTTCTCATTGGAAAGAAGAAGGCTAAAGGGGGATTTGATTGAGACATACAAGATGATCAGAGGATTAGATAGGGTAGACAGTGAAAAACTTTTTCCTAGGATGATGACGTCAGCTTGTACGAGAGGGCATAACTACAAATTGAGGGGTGATAGATTTAAGACAGATGTCAGAGGCAAGTTCTCTACGCAGAGAGTGGTAAGGGCGTGGAATCCCCTACCTACTAACGTAGTCAACTCAGCCACATTAGAGAGATTTAAACAAACCTTTGATAAGCACATGAATGATTTTGGGATAGTGTAGGGGGATGAGCTGAGAGTAGTTCACAGGTCGGCGCAACATCGAGGACCGAAGGGCCTGTTCTGCACTGTATTGTTCTATGTTCTAGAGATGGAACAAGTGAAAGTGACGGCAGGGTGGAAATTGGAAGCAAAATCAACAAATGTTTCCAATTTTGGGCAAGAGAAGGAAGCAGTACCGATGATGTCTGATGTCATCAATATACCAGAAAAAGAGCTGTGGATGGGGGCTGGAACAAGGAGTGTTCCATGTACGCCACAAAGAGACAGGCGGGTACACATGGCCACCCTCTGAACTGAAGAAAATGAGAGGAGTTAAAAGTGAAGTGGTTCAGGATGAGGACAAGCTTGGCCACGTGGAGGAGGGTAGTGGTGGATGTGGATTGTTCATGTCTTTTTTTCAGGAAGAAGTGGAGAGCCCTGGGATCCTCCTGATAGGGGTTGGATGTGTAAAGGGTTGCACGTCCATGGTAAAGAGGAGGTGGTCTGACCCTGCAAACAGGAAATTCTGAAACTAACGCATCACAGGAATTTCAGAGGACAGGGACTGGTCAAGAGGAGGAAAAGTCTGAGACAAGGTAGGAAGAGATGAGTTCTGTGGAGCAGGAGCAGGCAGAAACAATGGGTCTGCCGGGATATTTCTGTTTGTGGATTTAGGGAAGCAAGTTGAAGTGAGCTGAGAGAGACTATCAGCTTACAACCACTGTGGGGGAGATCACTTCATGAAATAAGGTTGGTGTCTGTGCTGAGCACAATGGCCTGATGTTCAATGGTGATGTCATGGATAAAAGGAAGTATCTGAGAGTTAGTGCTCAGTCTCTGCAATGTAGAGGTCAGTAAGCCAGACAACAACAGTACCACCCATATGAACAGACTTAATTACAAAGTCAGAGTTGGATCTGAGAACATGGACTGCAGTCAGTTCCTGGGAGAAACTTGCTTCTGATTTCCAACATCTGCTGTTCTTTAGGTTTTTATTGAACTATAAAGGTTTTATTTTGGGATGAAGAGTATTTTATTTTTCACTGTGTTCTGAAATATTTCAAATTATATATAAATAACTTAGTCTATTCTATTTTATCATTCCTTTTGCATGGTAAACTTCTGTTTTATTGTTGAAACCATATCTGTAACATTGTGTGCTTGTTTTTCTATGAAAGACCAGCTTGTTAAATAAAAAAGAATATAAACTATTAGCTGAGGAGAAAGTAAGGACTGCAGATGCTGGAGATCAGAGCTGAAAATGTGTTGCTGGAAAAGCGTTCTTCCTGACCTCTCCGCCCCCACCCCAGTCTGACCTATCACCCTCACCTTGACCTCTTTCCACCTATCGCATTTCCGACGCCCCTCCCCCAAGTCCCTCCTCCCTACCTTTTATCTTAGCCTGCTGGACAAACTTTCCTCATTCCTGAAGAAGGGCTTATGCCCGAAACGGCGATTCTCCTGTTCCCTGGATGCTGCCTGACCTGCTGCGCTTTTCCAGGTTCACATAAACTATTAGCTGTCAAACAAGACATCAATGTGGAATCTGATCTATTCAGTAATGACACCTACTGGGAGCATAAAAGTATAGACTTCTCCATTTGAGAGGAGGAGAAAGTGAGGACTGCAGATGCTAGAGATCAGAGTCCAAGAGTGTGGTGCTGGAAAAGCACAGCCGGTCAGACAGCATCCGAGGATTGGGAGAGTTGATGTTTCGAGCACAGGTTCTTCATCAGGAATGAGGGGGTGGCCTAAGTGGGCTAAGAGATAAATGGGAGGGGGTTGGGGCTGGAGGGAAGGTAGGAATGCAATAGGTAGATGAAGGAGGGGTGAAGGTGATAGGTCAGAGAGGAGGGTGGAGCGGATAGGTGGGAAGGAAGGTGGACAGGTAGGACAGTTCAAGAGGGCAGTGCTGAGATGGAAGCTTAGATCTGGGAAAAGGTGGCGGAGGGGAAATGACGAAACTGATGATATCCACATTGATTCCCTGTGGTTGGAGGGTTCCAAGGCGGAAGATGTGGTGTTCTTCGTCCAGGCATTGAGTGGCTTGATTGGCGGTGGAGGGAGCCCTGGACTTGCATGTCACTAGTGGAGTTAGAGGGGAATTTAAAGTGCTCAGCCACAGGGTGAAAAAACCTGCGCCCACACCACCCCCCTCAGCTCCATCGAAGGCCCAAAGAATCCTTTCACATCCGACAGAGATTTACCTGTACTTGCACAAACATCATCTACTGTGTCCGTTGCTCCTGATGAGGTCTCCTCTACATTAGGGAGACAGAGCACCAACTTCCAGAATGTTTCAGGGAACGTCTCGGGGGGACACGCAATAAACAGCCCCACCGGCCTGTGGCTGAACAATTTAAATCCCCCTCCCATTCCTCCAAGGACAAGCAAGTTCTGGGCCGCCTCCACTGCCAAACACTAGCAACCCGATGCCTGGAGGAGGAATGCCTCATCTTCCACTTCAGGAGTCTCCAACCATACAGCATCAATGTTGATTTCACCAGTTTCCTCATTTCCCTTTCACCCACCTTATCCCTGATCCAACCTTCCAACATGGCACCGCCGTTATGAACTGTCCTACCTGTCCATCTTCCTTCCCACCTATCTGCTCCACCCTCCTCTTCGAACCTATCATCTTCACCCCCACATTCATTTACCTATTGGATTCCCATTCACCTCTTTCCCGCCCCCCCCACCACCACCACCCCTAATTTATCACTCGGCTCCCTTGGGCCACCCCTCATTCCTGATGAGGAGCTTATGCTTGAAATGTCGAATCTCCTGCTCCTCGGATGCTGCCTGAGCAGTTCTCCATTTGAGAGCCTAATGCCCAGGGCACTGACCTCTTGCTTAATTTGAGACCTATGTTACCCCAGACACTGAGCCCTTCAGTTGATAAACTGCTTTTTAACCTGTTAAACAAAGAATTATTTACCTGGAATTCTAAATTCAAGGTACAGGACACAAGACTTAAATGTTAAATGATATTTTAGTGCATAGACCCTGTCAGATCTGACACACATTTCCAGGATTTCCTGTCCATATTTCACAACAGGACATTTATTGTTGAAGTGCTTCATAGCATCATAGAATTCAGAGGGGACAAACTTGGAGGGCTCATCCACTGAGGCAAAGCGGGTGGAACTTAAAAATATTCACTATGATGGGATTATATTATAGGCCCCCTCACCCCCCCAACTGCCGTCGAGACATTGAGGAACAAGTACCATATATACTCGAGTAATAGTTGATCTCATGCAAATGTTGATGCCTTATTTTTGGCCAAATAATCTGGAATTTTCCATATATCTCATGTAAAAGTCATCCTTAATTCTTCACAGATAACAGATCAACATTTATGAGTAAGTGTGGTGGCCGTCATGTCCCGCTCAGGCCTTGCAGTCGGTTGTTCCATTCTGCTCCCAGCCTTCCAGTCCTCTGGCAGTAATGTTCCGTTCCAGGTTTTCAGAACTACCGTAATTCGTTTTTATTCCCTTTATTCGTTGGGCTTCTGCTAATGATATGGTATGAATTCTGACGGGCATGAATTTCACAGTATTTGGGCAGATTGTGGAAGGATGACAAGGCTTAGACAGGGCAAAATTTGTTAGGTGCACCAAGGTGGTTTCTTTAAATGGTATGTGAATAGTCCAACTAGAGGATGGGCCATACTGGACGTACTGGATGATGAACCTGGCCAGGTGACTGACCCTTCAGTGGGAGAGCAGTTTGGAAACAGTGATCACAACTTGTAAGTTTTAAGATAGCTATGAATAAGGATAAGTCAGGATCTTGTGGCAGATTGCTAAATTGGGGGAGAGCAAATTACATAAGTATTAGGCAGGAGCTAGGGACCACCCTCCCAATCCCTAATAACATTTTATACTATATAATGTATCCAGTCACAGATTTTCACCTGGATTGCAGTTTTTCGCACATTTATTCTATTATTCCTACTATGCTCAGAGGAGCATAAGACCTTTTCTTTCAGCTTTAAATCTCAGAAATAAGTAAATTAAACTGTCTACTCATGATGATTGATCACTATATAGAGTCGAGGAACATTGAAAATGGTTTAGGCACATTGAAGAATATTGCTGAGAATCTTACTGATGCACTGTGTAAATTTATATTCCATGGTCCCGAATGGCTTTTTCCCATGAAATGTTAGGACAAAATAAAATTTCCTCACTGCTTTAGTGATGCTTAGAAATAGGAGTATGAGTTCCTGGGGTATATGAAATTCCATCCGATAGTAAGAATGTGCAGCTGCAGACGAAACAGAGTCAGGGAATAGTGATGACCAAGAAGGGCTGTGCAACATGCACAAAAATGTTCATTGCATTATTTTGACAAATGGATTACTTTGTTTGAAACAATTTATTTCAGGTGCCACTTGATACTGATGATCTGTTGTTTCGAATAAGAGGGGGACTTTATTTGGATGGAATCCTCAACAAAACCGATGGTGCGTATGTTACCTATTAGATCTATTTTGAAATTTGAATTTAATGTATTCTTCTAAAGTAGATTGTTTTGCACCATTGAGTAACTAAGAATTTTTTGCTCCACTTTAGCAATGTTAATTTTTTGTGCTCTAATTCTGAATTCATTTCTTATTTTTATTTCAGATTAGAGGCTGTTGTGGAAAATTTCAGTTTCTTTGTGCTAACTATTTATTAGTTTGCATCTCTGATATTTCTTTTAGAGTTACCCGTTTGGGCAGTCTCAGTTTGTCATCAATTCTCATTCCTCTTTCATGACAGTTTCACCATTTCTTTTGCTCAAAAATAATAGTGAAAATTTGTTCTAACCATTTGTTTCCTTGGTTGTCTATAAACATGTTATAATTGATAAGACTCTGACCAGTTCCAATAAAGGCAGATTATGAGAGGTTAGAAATTCAGCAGGTACCTGGTTTATTAGAATGACACAAAGAGCCAAGGATAAGAAATACCTATTTGATCCACCAAGCCCTTGTTATTTAATATTTCTACAGAAAATACTGGAAGCACACAGCATATCAGTTTGGCACCTCTGAAGAGGGCAGCCTGGTTACAATTTGATCCTTTTTTTTAAATCTTGACTGCCATGTGCTGTACTGTTATTTTAAGTGGACGAAAAGAGACTTTCACAGGAGTTTAGATTTGGTAAATCAAGACTTGGGTACAAAGACATTTTTATTATGTGCAGCACTGTATTCTATACTGACACAAAAGTGATTTATCTAAATTCATTATTTTTAATGACAAATTACATTCAAATGTAGAAGGCCTATTTATGTCATTAGTTTTCTCCATGCGTAAATGGCTTTACAGGAGTTTCCTGCTGTCCCAGGATCGACATAAGTTTCCATCATGACAAATTGCTTATCTGGATATAGGTTTCCTCGCTGAACTAGCAGGTTTGTTTTCAGACGTTTCGTCACCATACTAGATAACATCTTCAGTGAGCCTCTGGATGAAGCACTGGTGGTGTAGCCTGCTTTCTATTTATGTGTTTTGGTTTCCTTGGGTTGGTGATTTCAGTCAGTTGAAGTTAAAAAGTTTTTTGTCTTATCCTGTAGATAATGTGGACAATCTCTATACGATAAATGGAAGCACTATACCCATGATTGAACTGATTAGTGATTTACAGAAGAAAATCTCTATATGCTTCCATTCATCATAGAGATTGTCCACATTATCTACAGGATAGACAGAAAACTTTTCAACTTCAACTGACTGAAATCCAAAAAGAAAACCATATTAACCTTGCTTGTGGAAATTCAGTATGCAGCTGGCAACATCACTCCTGCACTGTTTAGACTGTTGCTACATTAGACTAACAGGCAGAAAACTACACATCAGGATACATGTACATCAACTTGTCACAAAAAGACATGACCCACTCTCACTAGTATCCTTGCATACGGATGAGGAAGGACATCACTTCGACTGGGACAACACATCCATCCTAGGACAAGCCGAACAGAGACACGCATGAAAATTCCTAGAAGCATGGCATTCCAACCAGAACTCTTATCAACAAACAAATTGAGTTGGATTCCATTTACCACCCCTTGAGAAAAAGAACAGGAAATTACATCACCATAGGAAATGATGTCACCACAGGAAATGGCATCGCTAACCCAAGGAAACCGAAACACATAAATAGAAAGCAGGCTACACCACCAGTGCTTCATCCAGAGGCTCACTGAAGATGTTATCTAGTATGGTGACAAAACGTCTGAAAACAAACCTGCCAGTTCTGCATTTAAAAATAAACTAATATACTAAAGTAATTAGTTACTGCTAAAATGCACAACAACATATTGTATAATTTTGCAAGAACTGAAATCAATCCACAAGGCACTAATGTACCATGTTCAAAAGCATTTTTCATCAGCATCTCTGGGTGCATTAACTGAATATTCTCTTTTAATGGATGCACAATTCAGCCTTTCACAATTGCTCTCATGATAATATAGTTTACATGGAATGTGTGGAACTCACATCCCTGGGGTGGTGGAGTCCAGAACTAGAGGGCATAGGTTTAGATTGACAGGGGAAAGATATAAAAGGGACCTAAGGGGCAACGTTTTCACGCAGTGGGTGGTGTGTGTATGGAATGAGCTGCCAGAGGTGGTGGAGGCTAGAACTATTGCACCATTTAAAAGGCATCTAGATGGGTATATAAATAGAAAGGGTCTGGAGGGATATGGGCCGGGTGCTGGCAAGTGGGACTAGATTAGGCTGGGATATCTAGTCAGCATGGACGAGTTGGACCGAAGGATCTGTTTCCATGCTGTACATCTCAGTGACTCTATGACTCTAAATCTAATATACCTTTTATACGAATATATAGACTACTAGGTGTAGCGAACAGGATACTGATTCAGTGAAATCCTATGGTTTTTTTTTAAATCAATTGTAATTTTAAAAAATACTTCCAAACTTATTTGTTTGGCAGTGAAGTACATTTGAGATATGGTCACGGAAGTCTATCTGTTGTCACATAAAAAGCAGTGACCAGATAATTTGTTTTAGTGATGCTTGTAAACTACAAAGGTTGGTCAAGGTATTGAAAGAATTTTAGTACAATTCTTTGAATGTGGTCAAAGGATCTTTTTATTCTAGCCTCAGGGAAGGTTCTAATTTTGTAGAAGGGAGGGGGAGTAAACAAGTGGATCTTCTTTGAAGATCAAGGACTGGGCACAGATTTCTTCCTGGCAGGCTACCTGTACATTCATCAAGGTTGAAAATATTTCTGCCCAAGCAAAGGAATCTACCACTGAATACAAGTGCAAAACACTCATACTCTGAATGGTTTGCAGGGGTAACTGCAACAGCAGCCTGGTGCATCACAAGTAAGAGGTGCAACTTCAATGACTGATACCAAGGACTGATGACATTACTAAGCCCATCTCTTCTGCCATTGTCTTTTTGCTTTTTATAGTAACTTGATCCACTCAGTCATTTTATCACATCCTCCCCTCTAGGACCTTTTTGCACAATACAATATCTGCTCTTTCACCTCTCTTCTCACCATCCAAGACCCTAATCACTCCTTCCAAGTGAAACAGTGATTTACCTGTACAATTTTCAGTTTAGTGAGTTGTCACTACATTAGAAACACCAAGTGTAGACTGGGTGATTACTTTGTGAAACACCTCTGTTCAATTCACAAATATGAATTTGTAATTCCTGTCGCTTGTCATTTAAGTTCTTCATCTTGGTCCAACTCTGAATCTTTTTGTCCATGACCTATCTTGGTCTCTTCCTGCTTTGTTCAGATGTTTATTATACAATTATTCATATCTAATCTGGACAGAGCCTTTGACTATACATATCACCATACTGTTTTGCATCAAATGATCTTATGTTAGTGTGGTGACAATGGGTGATTAAGTATCACAAATCATGTCATTGCTCTTCCTACCCTTTCCTATTTCCATTGGTTTCAGTAAACAACTTTCCTTCTGTTCTGATGAAAGATGATCAACCTGATACAATAACTGAGGAATTTTTACCTTCGTTGTGGTGGGAGGAAGGGCACATAATGGAGTAAGGCGAAAGTGAGGACTGCAGATGCTGGAGATTCGAGCAGAGAGTGCGGTGCTGGAAGAGCACAGCAGGTCAGGCAACATCCGAAGAGCGGGAAAATCGACCTTTCAATATGAATAGGAAGGGTTTGGAGGGATATGGGCCGGGTGCTGGAAGGTGGGACTAGATTGGGTTGGGACAAGTTGGACCAAAGGGTCTGTTTCCATGCTGTACATCTCTGACTCTATCAGGAAGTTGACAATGATAGGATACCTGGCCCCTTCCTAATATCTCAGAAACCAACTTTCAGGCAAGATGATTTATGGATGATTTCTGGACATAATACCCTCCAGTCCTGGTCAAATCCTTACAAATCTTTTCTGCACCTTTTCTAAATTAATAATATTCTTCCTATAGCAGGGCAAACAGATCTGTATGCAGTACTCCAAAAGTGGCCTCATCAATGTCCTGTAGAGCAGCAGCATAATGTCCCAACTCCTATAGTCAGTGTTGTGATGAATGAAGGCAAGCATGCCAAACAACTGTTTCATCACCTTGTCTACCTGTGATGCCACTTTCAAAGAACTATGTACCTGAGGTGCTTCTTAAAACCTAGCTCTCTGAAAGGCATTTGCAAGTCTGGTGTAAAATCTCCTAATGTTGTTTGTCAAATTGTATTTTATAATGCTCTTAAAGGGCCTGGGGATATCTTAGTGCTTTAAAGTCAGTTGTTGATTTTGTTTTATTTCTTGTGCATTGATATCTGTGCTGGAAATGTGTTGCTGGAAAAGCGCAGCAGGTCAGGCAGCATCCAGGGAACAGGAGAATCGACGTTTCGGGCATAAGCCCTTCTTCAGGAATGAGAAAAGTTTGTCCAGCAGGCTAAGATAAAAGGTAAAAAGTGAGGTCTGCAGATGCTGGAGATCAGCGATGGAAATGTGTTGCTGGAAAAGCGCAGCAGGTGTCAGGCAGCATCTAGGGAACAGGAGAATCGACGTTTCGGGCATTAGCCCTTCTTCAGGGCTATTGCATCCTCTATTGCATCATCTATTGCATCCTCTGCACCCGATGTGGCCTCCTCTATATTGGGGAGACAGGCCGGCTACTTGCGGAGCGTTTCAGAGAACACCTCTGGGACACCCGGACCAACCAACCCAACCACCCTGTGGATCAACATTTCAACTCCCCCTCCCACTCCACCAAAGATATGCAGGACCTCTTTCCACCTATCACATTTCCGACGCCCCTCCCCCAAGTCCCTCCTCCCTACCTTTTATCTTAGCCTGCTGGACAAACTTTCCTCATTCCTGAAGAAGGGCTTATGCCCGAAACGTGAATTCTCCTGTTCCCTGGATGCTGCCTGACCTGCTGCGCTTTTCCAGCAACACATTTCCAGCTCTGATCTCCAGCATCTGCAGACCTCACTTTCTCCTCATTGATATCTGTGACCATCTAGTTGAACATTTATTGCCCATCGCTAATTGCTCTGGAGAAGAAGATAATAACTCCTTTCTTGAACCACTTCAATCCTTGAGGTGTCGGGACATGTTGTGATACTGCTGTTTTAATACTGCAAGAGTGAAATAACAGTTATATAGTTCCAAGTTAGGATGGTGTGTAGTTTGGAAGGGAACTTGGAGGTGGTGGTGTTCCCATGCATTTGCTGTCCTTTTTCTTCGGGATTGTTAAGGTTGAGTTAGGATGGTACTGTTGAGCCATGCATCTTGTAGATGGTGAATGATTTGGTCAATGTGCAGCATCAATGAAGGGAGTGAAATTGGAGATGATGGATAGGTTGCCAATCAAACTAGCTTTTTTTGACCTATATAGTGTCAAACTTAGTGAGTGTCATTTGGAGCTACATTCATTCAAACAAATGAAGAGTATTTCCTCGCACACCTGGCTTGTGCTTTATAGATGGTGGACAGGCATGGACAGGTGAGTTTACAAGCCTCTGACCTGCTTTTGTAGCCACAGTGTTTGTATTGTTGATTCACTTCAGTTTTTGATCCATGCTAAGCCTCAAGATGTTAACAGTGGAGGATTCAGCAATTGTAATGACCCTGAATGTCAGGGGGCAATGGTTCAATTCTCTCTCATCGAGGATAGTTATTGTCTGACGCTTGTGTGCCATAGAACTGTTATGCAATTTATAAATATGAGTATTGACATCTACAGAACTTGTAACATTGTTTCTTTTTTGATATCAGAGATCGGAATTAAAGAAGGCTTGTCAGAAGCCATAAAGAATTTGATTGCGAAAGTGAATTCACAGTCTTTCGTCTTATTTGGTTGGGAGAGTTCTCTATATGTTTGGCCAAAATCCCATTTGAACACTTTGCCTACAGAACTGCAAGAGGACAGCACCTGCAAAAGCATCTTAAAACTTGTGCCGTAAGTAGCAGAGTGGAATGTATGTTTTGGGGGTGGACATGAGATTTTGAGTTAGACTTATGGCGTTAATGTTAAACTTCTGAATATCCATTTTGTTTCCTGGTATAGATTTGATCCTTTGAAGTTTTGATTGTGTCTGGAGACTCTTTGAGCCATGTAACTTTAGCAGTAAAATAGAACCCTTCTGATGAAGGGTGACTGGACCCAAAATGTGAACTCTGCTTTCCCTCCACAGATATTGCCAGACCTGCTGAGTTTTCCAGCAATTTCTGATTTTAATTCTAATTTCCAGCATCTGCAGTACTTTTTTGTTTGAACAGTACAATAAAATTGTCTGCAGTTATGCCCCAGGGTGGGCTAGAAGTAAGCATAATTTGATATGTTAAATTGCAAGTCTCAAACAAAGACAGCATCACCTTTATTGCTGCCCTCTCCAGTTCTGGCCTCTTGAGTGTTTCTGGTTTTCGTCTTTGGTGGGCCTGCACTTGGCTGCCTAGAAACTCTGAATTTTTCTTGCTCTAAAATGCTCTTTTTGTACTTCTATTTCTTCCTTTCTGGTCATGATTTGGAGATGCCAGTATTGGACTGGGGTGTACAAAGTTAAAAATCATACAACACCAGGTTATAGTCCAACAGGTTTAATTGGAAGCACACTAGCTTTCGGAGCGACGCTCCTTCATCAGGTGGTAGTGGAGGGCTCAATCCTAACACACGGAATTTATAGCAAAAATTTACAGTGTGATGTAACTGAAATTATACATTGAAAAATTGATTGTCTGTTAAGCCTTTCGTCTGTTAGAATACAGTGATAGTTTCACTTCTTGCATGTATAAATCACAAAGCCTTTTTTAAAAAATGTTGCATTCTCGGGTTAGCTGTTAACAATGGGTGATAGCTAGACAATATGTTGAAGGTGTTGGCCCCCTGTGTTCTCTGCCTATGCCATGATATTTAGATTGATTCTAATCTAAGATGTGAGATAACGGAGTTTTACATAAATTCATGCAGTTTTTGATTAACAATCAATTTTTCAATGTATAATTTCAGTTAAATCACACTGTAAATTTTTGCTATAAATTCCGTGTGTTAGGATTGAACCCTCCACTACCATCTGATGAAGGAGCGTCGCTCCGAAAGCTCGTGTGCTTCCAATTAAACCTGTTGGACTATAACCTGGTGTTGTGTGATTTTTCCGTGTGTTAGGATTGAGCCCTCCACTACCATCTGATGAAGGAGCGTCGCTCAGAAAGCTCGTGTGCTTCCAATTAAACCTGTTGGACTATAACCTGGTGTTGTGTGATTTTTAACTTCCTTTCTGGTGTTACTTTAAACCAACCTCCTTGACCAATATCTCCTTGGTGTCAAATTTGATAGTGGTCCTGTGAAATACCTTGTGTCTTTCACAGAGTAAACTATCACCATAAGAATGCAGGTTTCTGCAATGTGAATTTTTTTTGAGAATATATGTAGCTTTATGCCAAATAATACTATTGGCTCATTGAGTGACAGATTAATTAGGATTTGGAGTTTTGAATCAAAAGCCAAACTTTTGTAATTTGCAGATGTTATCAAATTGGGAGTACTAACGTTGCTTCTAATGAATTTTCGGAGAACATTAATGAAGTTGCAGAATGGCTAAATAATTAGCAAGTTAAGTTCAAAGCATATAAATGTGTGACACAGTAATATGATTAGAGAGGGAACTTCTTACAAAATGAGAAAGTTCTGTCTGAGGTAGATAATGACTGGAATCTCGGAGTACAAATACATCAATCATTAAATGTGTGTAATGTGTTAGCAAAGCAAGTGATGCACAAGGTGCAAGTGGAGGAGGTGGGCTGAACCTGAGGTTTGTCCACACCAGTCAGCGTTCATTCTTTCTTTTCTCTTCTTTTTAGCTCTTTTTATTTTTTTCTTCGTTTTCTTTTCTTTTTAAGTCTGGCAATCACTGGTGAAGGAGAAGGCCCCTGGCAGCAGCACCAGGGTGATCTGGACACCGTTCCACTCCAGCCGGGTTCTCCCGGTGATTGAGGAGCAGGTGCTGGGCTGACTCCACTGGCCCGGACTTGGAAGCTAGGCTGAGAATGCAGGTCCGCAGCTAGGAATGGGCGCCTAAAGGGGAAGTCGCAGTCTCAGTATGGTTTAATGGTCTTGTCCCAGCATATCTCATCCTGGTGTAAAGGATTTATTCCTGTGTGGAGGTCTTCTTCATCTTCTACATCCAGGTATTCCAGTGGCCTGGCAAGAGGTCTCGGCCAAGCATGACGGTCTTCTTTGGTGGAGGCTTCCAACCCAATATTCCAGAGGCGTGACGTGGCGGTCTTGTCCCGGCATGGTGTTCTCGTTCTGGAATGGCAGTCTTGTCCTAGCTACATTTACAGGGCCTTCCATTGTTCCTTACTCTGCTTTCCCCAAGCCCAGGAGCAGTTAACTGTGATGAACTTTTGTCTTAATTTTACTTTATTTTGATTATTATATATGATTTTTGTCATTAATATAGGCATTATGGTTGGGAGACTTATAAAACTTTTCAATGTATTTTTTATGTAAAAGTACATGTGACAAATAAATTTCCATTCTGTTCTATTCCATTCCATTCCATTCCGTTCTGATTTATTCTGTAAAATAGCAAAACAAGCCCCATCTTTTAAATCTAGAAGGGCAGAATAAAAAAGTAGAGAAGTTATGCTAAATCCACATAGGTCAAATCTTTTGAGTGCTACATGCAGTTCTGATTGTAGTATTGTTTAAAAAAAAATACATAGATGCACTGATGAGGGTGCTGACTGCCTGTGTCTCTTCTGTGGTATGTGCACACCTGAGTGCCCCTGAAGAGAGAGCACACAGTGTCCATTGATACGATTTAGGATTTTCACAACCTGTGGCTCCGGAGGGGTTAATTTTAAATTTAAGTTTGATACAATTTACAATACTGCTTTAAGAGGCTATCAGGTAGGTTAATATTTTACTTTGCTCAAAAGTAAATATCCAACCAAAGTTTACTATAATGGAATATTTCACCGTAGAACCCTGCAAGTTTCTGCTAGTTTGTATTGTTTTTCAGACACTGTGCCATGTCATTGAAAGACGAGCATTGGAAATACAGGGAATGGTGTAAGATTGTTTTATTTATGTGATATAAAAGCTACAGTTGCGAAAAAAACTGAGAGATTGTCCTCTCCAATCCAAATAAATTTTAAGCATGATAAGTCTCAAATACTTCCAAACTGAACAACCTCTCTGGCAATGGAAATTAGTTTGTACAATTATGGAGTCAAATAGCTTTAGATTTGAATTATTGTTGGAGATTTTGAAAAATTAAATATCATTTATTAGCTTTCTCTTTTTCTTATTGCTCTCTCTCGAAGCCTTTCTTTGCCATTCATGATTTCACACTGTGTATCTGATTTGCTATTGGTTCAGACATTAACTTTTCATTCTGGTTGTTGAGGAACTGCTATTCAAGGTTGACAATAGACAATAGGTGCAGGAGTAGGCCATTCTGTCCTTCGAGCCTGCACCACCATTCAATATGATCATGGCTGATCATCCTTAATCAGTATCTTGTTCCTGCCTTATCTCCATAACCCTTGATTCCACTATCCTTGAGAGCTCTATCCAACTCTTTCTTTAAATGAATCCAGAGACTGGGCCTCCACAGCCCTCTGGGGAAGCGCATTCCACACAGCCACCACTCTCTGGGTGAAAAAGTTTCTCCTCATCTCTTGTCCTAAATGGTCTACCCTGTATTTTTAAGCTGTGTCCTCTGGTTTGGCACTCACCCATCAGCGGAAACATGTTTCCTGCCGCCAGAGTGTCCAAACCTTTAATAATCTTATATGTCTCAATCAGATTCCCTCTCAGTCTTCTAAACTCAAGGGTATACAAGCCCAGTCGCTCAAATCTTTCAGTGTAAGGTAGTCCCGCCATTTCGGGAATTGACCTCGTGAACTTACGCTGCACTCCCTCTATAGCCAGAATGTCTTTCCTCACACCTGGAGTATTGTGTGCAGTTCTGGTCTCACCCAGGGCCCTGTACAGCTGCAGAAAAACCTCTTTGCTTCTGTACTCAATCCCTCTTGTTATGAAGGCCAGCATGCTATTAGCCTTCTTCACTACCTGCTGTACCAGCATGCTTACCTTCATTGACTGGTGTGCAAGAACACCCAGATCTCTCTGTACTGCCCCTTTACCTAAATTGATTCCATTTAGGTAGTAATCTGCCTTCCTGTTCTTGCCACCAAAGTGAATAACCATACATTTATCCACATTAAACTGCATCTGCCATGCATCTGACCACTCACCTAACTTTGTCCAGGTCACCCTGTAATCTCCTAACATCCTCATGACATTTCACCCTGCCACCCAGCTTAGTATCATCAGCAAATTTGCTAATGTTATTACTAATACCATCTTCTATATCATTAACGTATATTGTAAAAAGCTGCGGTCCTAGTACTGATCCCTGTGGTACCCCACTGGTCACTGCCTGCCATTCCGAAATGGAGCCGTTTATCACTATTCTTTGTTTCCTATCAGCCAACCAGCTTTAAACCCAAGTTAGTACTTTGCCCCCAATACCATGCGCCCTAATTTTGCTCACTAACCTCCCATGTGGGACTTTATCAAAAGCTTTCTGAAAGTCCAGGTACACCACATCTACTGGATCTCCCTTGTCCATCTTCAGAGTTACATCCTCAAAAAATTCCAGAAGATTAGTCAAGCAGGACTTTCCCTTCATAAATCCATGCTGACTCTGACCTATCATGTTACTACTATCCAGATGTGTCGTAATGTCATCTTTTATAATAGACTCCAGCATATTTCCCACCACTAAGTTCAGACTAACTGGTCTACAATTTTCTGCTTTCTCTCTCCCACTTTTCTTAAAAAGTGGTATAACATTAGCCACCCTCCAATCCCAAATCTATCGAACTCTGAAAAATAATCACCAACGCATCCACGATTTCTCGAGCCACCTCCTTCAGTACCCTGGGATGTAGACCATCAGGCCCCGGGGACTTATCAACCTTCAGACCTAACAGTCTCTCCAACACCAATTCCTGGCAAATATAAATTCCCTTAAGTTCAGGTTGAGATAGACCTATTTTCAATCAGTAAGAAAATTAAGGACTATGTGGAAAAGGCAGGAAAGTGAGTTGATTATTGGATCAGCCATAATCTCATTGAATGGTGGGAGTATATTCGGTGGGCTGAATGGCCCCGTCTGCACCTATGTCTTGTTTTGTCTTACCTATTCACTAAGTTCTGGCTAATCCAAGATGGAGGATGGGAAAAATTTCTGGCTGTAACAGGCTGCTCCCTTTTTGAGTTGTTTTAGGTGTTGAAGGTGATTTCCTCAAAATCCAGAAGCAGCAATTTTTTTTATATGCTGTCGCATTGTTTTGGAACTTTGGAGAAAAAAAGTCAAAACAACGGCACTTTTAAAAGGGAGAGGAACAGACATGGTCAGGTCAGTGCAGGAGAGTGAGAAAGAAACCTACACTGCTAACTGACACAGCAGTGAACCTGCGCAGTTACTGTCTTTGCTGTTGAATTCATGTATCGCTAGACATCAGAGTGCGTCTAGGAAAAGGAACAAACAGTGAAATTCATAACTGACCTTGGAGGAACCTGTTTTGGAGAGGTCACAGCACAGATAAGTGAATAGTTTTAAGTATAGCCTTGCTGTAAATTTACAATAGTGAACAGAGTGGTTCTTTCTTGATTTATATGTTTTATTGAGATATGTCTCTTGATTAAATTTAAAAATATAAGCCATAAGTATTAAGTTAGCCTAGAGCAGTGTTTTGTAGAGGAATAAAATGGTACTATTTTCTGGGTCTGTGGATTGTAAGAAGCAAAAATGGACCTTTATAGAGTGATATGCTCTTCTTGTCGGATGTGGGAGTTTAGGGAGAATTTATGTTACTGAGGATCATATCTGCAATAAATCCCGTTGGTTGCAAATCGTATCAGATTGAATGGATCGGTTGGAGCGACAGTTAGAAGCAATGAGGAATTTACAAGAGCAAGGGGGTGTGATTGTTGGCAGTTATAGGAAGGGAGAAAAGTTGCAGATACAGTCACATAGATGGGTTAATTCCAGGAAAGATAAGAGGTAGTTAAGTAGTGCAGGAGTCTTCTGTGGCTATCCCCAACAAGTATGCTGTTTTGGAAAATGTAAGGGGTGATGGATTCTCAGGGGAATGTAACATGGACAGCCAAGTTTCCGGTATCGAGACTAGCTCTAATGCAATTAAGGGTACGTCAGGTTCCATGAGATCGATTTATGTTAGGGGAGTCTCTAGTCCCAGGCACAGAATGACGTTTCTGTGCAAGCAGCGAAAAATCAGAATGGTGTGTTCCTTCCCAGGTGCCAGGATCAAGAATGTCTCAGAGAGGAAAGAAAATGTTCTCAAGGGGGTGAGTACCCAGCAGGAGGTCATTGTACACATTGGAACCAATAACATAGGAAGGGAAAAGGATGGGATTCTGAAGGGAGAATATAGAGGGTTTAGCAGGAATTTAAAAAAGAGGTCCTCGAGAGTATTAATGTTTGGATTACTCCCGGTGCTACAAGTTAATGAGGGTAGAAATAGGAGGATCAAGCAGATGAATGTATAGCTGAGGAGCTGGTGTATCGGAGAAAGGTTCACATTTTTGGATCATTGGAATCTCTTCTGGGGGAGAAATGACCTGTATAAGAAGAACAGATTGCACCTGAAATAAAAGGGGACTAATATACTGGCAGGGAGATTTGATAGAGCTGCTTGAGAGGAGTTAAACTGGTAAGGTGGGGTTTGGGACCCAGGGAGCTGGTGAGGAAAGAAATCAATCGGAGACTGGTACAGTTGAGAAAAGAAGTGAGTCAAACAGTCAGGGCAGGCAGGGACAAAGCAGAGAACAAATTAGGACTGATAAATTAAACTGCATTTATTTCAATGCAAGAGGCCTAACAGGGAAGGCAGATGAATCCAGGACATGGTTAGGAACATCGGACTGGGATATCCTAGCAATTACAGAAACGTGGCTCAGGGATGGACAGGACTGGCAGCTTAATATTCCAGGATACAAATACTGCAGGAAGGACAGAAATGGAGGCAAGAGAGGAGGGGTAATGGCGTTTTTGATCAGGGATAGTATTACACCTGTACTGAAGGAGGGTATTCCTGGAAATACATCCAGGGAAGTTATTTGGGTGGAACTGAGAAATAAGAAAGGGATCACCTCATTGGGATTGTACAATAGACCCCTAATAGTCAGCAGGAAATTGAGAAACAAATTTGTAAGGAGATCTCAGTTATCTGTAAGAATTATAGGGTGGTTATGGTAGGGAATTTTAACTTTCTAAACATAGACTAGGACTGCCATAGTGTTAAGAGTTTAGATGGAAAAGAATTTGTTAAGTGTGTACAAGAAAATATTCTGATTCAGTATGTAGATATACCTACTAGAGAATATGCAAAACTTGACCTACTCTTGGGAAATAAGGCAGGGCAGGTGACTGAGGTGTCAGTGGGGGAGCACTTTGGGGCCAGCGACCATAATTCTATTAGATCTAAAATAATGATGGAAAAGGATAGACCGGATCTAAAAGTTGAAGTTCTAAACTGGAGGAAGGCAAATTTTGACAGTACTGGGCAAGAACTTTCAAAAGCTGATTGGGAGGCAGATGTTCGCAGATAGAGGGATGGCTGGAAAATGAGAAGCTTTCAGAAATGAGATAACGATAGTCCAGAGATAGTATATTCCTGATAGGGTGAAAGAAAATGCTGGAGATAGGGGAGATACTAAACGAATATTTTGCATCAGTGTTTACTGAGAAGAAGGACATGGAAGATATAGAATGTAGGGAAATAGATGGTGACATCTTGAAAAATGTCCATATTTCAGTGGATGAAGTGCAGGATGTCTTGAAAGCCATAAAAGTGGATATAGCCCCAGGACCTGATCAGATGTACCCTAGAACTCTGTGGCAAGCTAGGGAAGTGATTGCTGGGCCCCTTGCTGAGACATTTGTATCATCGATAGTTACAGGTAGTCATCGAAAGACTGGGGGTTGGCTAACGTGGTGCCACTGTTTAAGAAAGATGGTCAGGACAATCAGGGAACAATAGACCTGATGTCGGTGGTGGGCAAGTTGTTGGAGGGAATCCTGAGGGACAGGATTTACATATATTTGGAAAGGCAAGGACTGATTAGGGATAGTCACCACTCTTTGTGCATGGGAAATCATGTATCACAAATTTGATTGAGTGTTTTGAAGAAGTAACAGAGGATTGATCAGGGCAGAGCAGTAGACGTGATCCGAATGGACTTTAGTAAGGCGTTCGTCAAGGTTCCCCATGGGAGACTGGTCAGCAAGGTTAGATCTCATGGAAGATGGAAATGTGTTGCTGGAAAAGCGCAGCAGGTCAGGCAGCATCTAGGGAACAGGAGAATCGACGTTTCGGGCATTAGCCCTCTTTTCCAGCAACACATTTCCATCTCTGATCTCCAGCATCTGCAGACCTCACTTTCTCCTCATAGATCTCATGGAATACAGGGAGAACTAGCCATTTGGATACAAAACTGGCTTGAAGGTAGAAGACAGAGAGTGGTGGTGGAGGGTCGTTTTTCACACTGGAGGATTTGAGCTAGAGGGAGAGGTTGAATAAAACACTGGAGGATTTGAGCTAGAGGGAGAGGTTGAATAAACTGGGGCTGTTTTCCCTGGAGTGTCGGAGACTGAGAGATGATCTTCTAGAGGTTTATAAAATAATGAGGGGCATGGATATGCTAAATAGACAAAGAATTTCCCTGGATTGGGAGACACCAGACTAGAGGGCATAGGTTAAGGGTGAGAGGGGAAAGTTATAAAAGAGACCTAAGGGGCCCCCTTTTCACGCAGAGGGTGGTATGTGTATGGAATGAGCTGCCAGAGGAAGTGGTGGAGGCTGGTACTATTGCAACATTTAAAAGGCATCTGGATGGGTATTTGAATAGAAGGGTTTGGAGGGATATGGGCCGGGTGCTAGCAGGTGGGACTAGTTTGGGTTGGGATATCTGGTTGGCATGGACGAGTTGGACCGAAGGGTTTGTTTCCGTGCTGTACATCTCTGACTCTAAGATCCCAGTTCCCTATTCGAGGATGTGGTGCTATTGACCATTGCAAATTTGGCCTCCTTTTCTGAGAAGCATGTAGCTGGCTATGGACGGAGTGCAACAGAAGTTTACCAGGTTGATTCTTCTGATGGAAAGACTGACATACAGAGAGACTGGATCGGTTAGGACTATATTGACTGAAGTTTAGAAGAATGAAGGGGTAATTTCATTGAAACCTGTAAATTCTAATAGAACTAGGCAGGGTAAAAGCAATGACATTTCCAATAACCGATGAATCCAGATCCAGGGATCATAGTCTAAGGATATCGAGTAGATTGATTGGTTGATATATTGTCATTTGTATTTAAGGAAAAAAATGCAGTGAAAAGCTTCAACTCTCGCCACACTCTGGCGCCATTTTGAGTAACATAGAAGTAAAAATAAGTCATTTAGGAGTGAGAGGAAGAGACGTTTCTTCACCAACACAGTGTTGAACCTGTAGAACTGGAGGTTATACTAAAATCCTGGTTCTGTAGAAGCCTGACCTCATCTATTGTTCCATCTTCAATAATGAAATCCACATGGCCTCATAAGCTGTTTAATTCATTGTCTTGGAACAGATCACTCTCTATCTCTGTCTCAATCTCTCTTCATTACATCAAAGGACAAAATAAATGTCTTAAAGCATGGTATCATCACACACTAATCTTTGCTGCAATTTGTTTCTTTAATTTGATGCGATCCTTAACTTCACTATTAAACCATTGTATGGCTATCCCCTTCCTAGAATCTTCCTTCCTCTCTGGAATATGTCTTTGGTGTGAGTCATGAACTATTTTCTTAAATGTCTCCATTGTTCATCAACCATCTTTACTGCTAATTTCCTCGTCCACTCTGACCAGCTCTGGTTTTATTCCTTTGCAATTATGCTCATTTAAGTTGAGCAGTTATTTCCGATGCAGATCTCTGTTCAAGCTGAATTCTATCATGTTATGGTTACTGTTTCCTAAAGGATCTTTTACACTGAAATTATTTATTAAACCTTCTTCATTACACCTGATTCAAAATTCCCTGAGCCCTGGTTGAATCCACAACATATTGATCCAGGAAACTTCCCTGAATATATTTTATGTGTTCTCCCTTTTACTTGAAAGACTAGAAATATTCAATAGTCCAACTCACCAATCAGTTTAATCCCCTGCACATGCCTTTTATCCTCTCCCATTTACCTCCCGCTTTGCAGAGATTACTACTTATAGCAAACCCTCGTTAAAGTACCTCTGTCATCCTATGCACCTCTGTTCCCCTTTGTACTTCTGTTGCACTTTCTGTCAAATTTCCACTTTGCATTAAATTTTCAACTGTAGGCAGTAGCTCACTTGGCCTCTCTCTCTCTCTCTCTCTCTCTCTCTGTCTCTGTCTCTGTCTCTGTCTCTGTCTCTTTCTCTCTGTCTCTCTGGGTGTGTGTCAAGGACCCACACTGCTGCAGTCCCTCAATGATTGCTCCTCCTTTTATTCTTTTGTTGCTCATCCTTAATTACTTTGAGAATGTGATCCCGAGTCTCCTATTTGAACTGTACACTCCATATGACACCGATACACCTACAGATACCAAATGTTTAGTCGTTTTCTTTCTCTTCTCTGATGTTTCTGTAGTGATTGATACAGTTGAGTGGCTTGCCACACCATTCAGGGAGCAGACATTAATCACCCATTTTGCTGTGAGTCTGAAGTCCCATTTAGGCTAGATGAGGTAAGGGTGACAGAAACCTTCAATAAAGAACATATATGAACTGGGCAAGTTGTTATGGCAATTGATATTTTCATGACACCATTACTGAGACTAGCTTTCAATTCCATACATTTATTAACTAATTGAATTTAAAATTGTGATGTGATTTGAAACTCCTGGCCATGGCTAATGTCCTGAGGATCTGATGGTACAGTCAAGGTTAGGTTCAGCAATCGTGTTACAGGTTGTGATAGGATACTATTCTGCTGCAGATCCTCCACAATGACTCATGGATATTCAGTTTTGTGATACAACACATATGCTAAATCTTGTTGAGACAGGTGGAAGCAGCACAATACGATGGCGTGAGTATGGACTGAAATCCGAATTTTGTTTCTCTAAAGTGGTCACACTTATCAATGTTTTCATGGTTAGATGCATCTGCGATTGGTAGATGAGTGAAATCCAGTACACTTTTCCCTCATGTTGGTTCTCTCACTATTTTCCACAGGCACTTATGGACAGATATATCTTTCAGGACTCTGCCAACTAAGTCAGTTTAACTTTCTTCTAGCCATTTTTGGTGGTAAACACAATGGTCTTACTTTTGCCTATACAAAGATGGCAGCAGCGGACGGGACAGCGTTTGGGCTCCTGTACCCGGGCTTGTCCTGCTCCTCCTCTGCATTTTTTCTATTATTCTTTTTCCTTCTCCCTCTTCCTCAAACTTACCTTGTAAAGAGAGTTCTTTGGCAGGAGGCAGCTTCGATGGGCTCTGGAATGGTGGCAGCATTTTCAGAGGCAGCAAGGCTACAGAGTCGATCAGTGTAGGCGCCTCACAATGGCATAGCATGGGCAAGAAAGCCCGAAGCGGGACACTTACTGGCACGGTGTGGGCTGAAAAGCCAGAGCAGGACACTGTCTCGGCATCATGGCATGGGCTGGAAAGCCCGAAGGGCGAGACTCTTCATGTGGCAAGCCATGGGCTGGTGTAGCCTGAAGCGGGGACACTCAGTGGCAGGGTGTGGGCTGATGTAGCCCAGAGCGGGACATCCATGCAGTATAGCATGGGCTGAAAAGCCCAGAGTGGGACACTGTCTCGGCATCATTGCATGGGCTGGAAAGCCCAAAGGGAGAGACTCTTCATGTGGCAAACCATGGGCTGGTGTAGCCCGGAGCGAGACACTCTCACCAGCTTGACGTGGGCTTGGAAACCCGAAGCAGGACGCACTCTGCGGTATGGCTTGGGCTGGAAAGCCCAAAGCAAGACATCTTGCTGGCATGGCATGGGCTGGAAAGCTCGAAGCAGGTGTCTGACGGCAGTATGCTGCAGCAGCAGAGAAGAAAAAATTGTACTCTCTCTTTAAGTTATCTTTCTTTATTCTGTGAATAGCGCTTATGTACGAGCAGTAGTACACGCTTTTCACTGTATTTTGTCTTGAATCCACGTGACAATAAAGAATTTCAATTCATGTTACCACTTTTGGTTGACTAGTTGGTCTTTGGGAGGGTTCTTCCAATAAGTATTCAGATTTCAGGAAAGAAGATGCATAGGGCCAGTTGGGTTCGCAGACTACTTTGTCTTTTCTGTTGCCTCAGCTATTACAGACTGTTCTGTCTCATTATGTTCTTATTAGACTTCCTAATTGTGATTTGTTACAACTGAGTGAAATACTCAACAGAAAGGATCTGGACACAGCATGGGCCAGGATGGCTGGTTACCCTCCCTAATATTGGAGTAGGTTGCATGGGTTTTACAACTGTCTACTAAATGCCTTGATTGCTGTTATTTTATATTGTAACTGTTATTTTACCTGTGGATTAAAAAGTACTTCAGTGAGCAGAAATGTTTCAGCCAGTTGAAAATCAATAGATTAGTTAAATGAATGGAAATGATGAATTATGTGCAAATGGCTCTATTTGTGTGATGTCTTATCACAATTTTTATTTCAGCATTGAAGTCAATGACTACCTTAAAAGGATTCCTGCAAGGAAATCTGTAAAGATTAAACCTCTGGTAAGCCTATATATCTTTGAAAATGGTTTGTTTTTATTTCAAATGTTTCTGCAACATATCTAATGATTTTAAGAAATTCAACCAGTTTTTGCTTGTTCTGCATTTTGGAAGGCAAATCAGGGCAGGACTTATGCACTTAATGGTAAGGTCTAAGGGAGTGTTGCTGAACAAAGACCTTAGAGTGCAAGTTTATAGTTCCTTGGAAGTGGAGTCACAGGTAGTTAGGATAGTGAAGAAGGTATTTGGCATGCTACTTTTATTGGTCAGTGCATTGAATTTATGAATTGAGAGGTCATGTTGCCGCTGTACATGACACTGGTTAGGCCACTATTGGAATACTTCATGCAATTCTGGCCTCCCTGCTATAGGATGAAAGTTGTGAAACTTGAAAGGGTTCAGCAAAGATTTATAAGAATGTTGTAGAGACTGGGGGGTTGAGCAATAAGGGAGTTGTGTAAGCTGGGGCTATTTTCCCTGGAGGGTTGGATGCTCAAGGGTGGCCATATAGAAGTTTATAAAATCAGGAGGGGCATGGATAGGGTGAAATCTCAAGATCTTTTCGCTGGGGTGGAGGAGTCGAAAACTATAGGGATAGGTGAGGGGGGAAAGATTTAAAAGGATCCAAGGGGCAACGTTTTCACACAAAAGATGGTATGTGTATGGAATTAGCTGCCAGAGGAAGTGGTGGAGACTGGTACAATTACAACATTTAAATGGCATCTGCATGGGTATATGCATAGGAAGGGTTTAGAGGGATATGGGCCAAATGCTGGAAAATGGACTAGATTAATTTAGGATATCTAGTCAGGATGGACGAGTTGGACCGAAGGATCTGTTTCCATGCTGTGACTCCCAATATACAGTAAGATAAACTTAACTAGCTTCATTGGCAATGTGGATACTTCGAGGAGAAAGTGAGGTCTGCAGATGCTGGAGATCAAAGTTGAAACTTTATTGCTGGAACAGCACAGCAGGTCAGGCAGCATCCAGGGAACAGGAGATTCGACGTTTCGGGCACAGGCCCTTCTTCAGGAATCATTCCTGAAGAAGGGCCTGTGCCCGAAACGTCGAATCTCCTGTTCCCTGGATGCTGCCTGACCTGCTGTGCTGTTCCAGCAATAAAGTTTCAATGTGGATACTTCATTTTGTAAATGTGGGTAATAAATTCACGTATAGATTGGTGCTTCCAAATCATTTTGATTTCATTTGTGGCCAAGAAAAGATGGGTTTGCCAGAGGCATCATTATTGTTTAATGTTGATCCCATACTGGATATTTGGAGTTTTCTGGTCTACATACTCCATGTATACAATATGTATATTGTGTAATTGTTCTGACACATCAGAATGGTCTTTGGTGACCATGATCTTTACATGAAGGCTTTTTTTTTTTGCTAAATGTGTTGCTTTTTATTGATTTGTATTCAGAGATTTTTCAGAATTTGTCTTTGCAGTACAAGGCTTGCTTCCAAATGCAACACCCACCAGCTTGTTTGTTTGCTGTACTCCTAAATCATAGATCCAGAGCATTGTATGGTCATTTTGAATAGAAGGTCTATGAAATGATGTCATCTGCCCCCGACAGCCTTGAGTGCACCTGGACTCTCAGTCACCATTGCAGGCATCAGATTGGCCTTCTTGAGAGTGAATCCACAAAAAACAACTGGACTGGATGGAGTCTCCAGCTGTGTGCTCTGTTCCTGCACAGTCTAGCTGGTAGGAATGTTCATAAATAACATTAACCTCTCCATGCTCTGATCTGAGGTTCCCACCTGTTTCAAGAATACCACTATTGCCACAGTGCCAAAGCAACATCAGGTAATGCACCCTAATGACTACCACCTGGTAGCTCTGACGTCCATCATTATTAAGTGTTTTGAGAGGTCAGTAATGGCACACATTAACTCCAGCCCCACAGATTGCCTTGATCCACTCCAATTTGTCTACCATCACAATTGGTCCATGGCAGACGTCATCTCCCTGGCCCTACACTCAACCCTGGAGCATCTGGATAACAAGGATGCTGTCATTGACTTGAACTGTATTTCTTGAGTTTAGCTCCATGTTCAGCACCTTAATTACAACAAAACTCATCTCCAAACTCCAAGACCAAGGATTCTGTTCTCCTTCTGCAATTTCCTGACCCGTGTTATGAAGATATGGGTGTACTATACCTTTAAGAGAGTAAAAGCTAGCAGTGACAGCACCAAGTGTTCTCAATAAGGCACAATGTAATGTTCTCCAGCTACTGGGGTAACTAGTTGCCTGGAAACAACAAAACAGATTCGAATTAGGCCAATCAGTTTAAATTATACCCTGAAAAATATCAAATTCCAGTCAAGTTTAAATTGAGTATATTGACAATCTTAAAAGCCAATGACACAATCTGATGCTTTGGGGTAAAAGACTGGAGAAAATTGAATAGTTGGGAGGAGAACTGCCATCAGACAAACTGCTCATCAGAGGTACCTTCTAGAGAAGGAGTTTGCACAGAGAAAAACCTCAACACTGACCTGGAGAGCCAATCTACTTATGAAGATAAGATTAGATTAGATTACTAAATCTAAAGAGATTTGATCGCTGGCTGGGTTTTAAAATTTGAATTTTCCTGTAAATCTTAATTGGGAGTTTTATCAGACTAGTATTATAGAAGGGAAGGTAAAGATAGGTGAGAGAAAGGAGGTGTAAATAGTTGAGTTAATTATTCTCCGTTATACTTTAAGAAATAAAGTTTCTGATTTCTACTTTAAATAGTTCTTGGCCTCTCAAACTTTCACAGATGACTTCACGGGATAAATCTTTTCTGTGTTGCTGGTTTAAATTAAGCAGGAGGGTTTACCCCGTGTCGTAAGGGGAGGGGAGACAAAGAAACTGGTGAAGTCGATGTTGATGCTGTATGATTGGAGGGTCCCAAGATGGAAGGTGAGGCATTCTTCCTCCAGTCGTCATGTGGCTTGGATTTGGCTGTGTAGGAGGCTGCCCAGGACTTGAGTGACCTCGGGGAAGTGAGAGGGGGAGTTGAAGTGGTTGACCAACAGGTTGGTGGGGTTGTTTGATACGTATGTCCCAGAAATGTTCCCTGCAACATTCTGCAAATTAGCTTCCTGTCCACCTATTGTAGAGGAAACCACATCGAGAGCAACAGGCTGAGTGGATGAGGTGTTTTAAATGTGCAGGAAAATCTCTGCTGGATATGGAAGGATCCTTTGGACTGGAGGTGTGGGGGAGGTTCTGGCGCAGGTTTTACACATCTTGGGGCAGCAAGGGAAGGTGCCAGGCATGGAGGGTGGGTTGGTGGAAGTCTTGGACCTAACGAGAGAGTCAGGGAGCGAATGGTCTCTGCGAAACGCAGATAGGGGTGGGGAGGGATATACATCTCTGGTGGTGGGGTCTGATTGTAGGTGGAGGAAATGGCAGAGGATAATACGCACTATCTGGAGATTAGTGGGGTGGAAAGTGAGGATCAGCACATCTCCTCCTCTTCCCACACCTTCACCCTTGAACCACACTCCTCCAACTGCAACAAGGATAGAACCCTCCTCGTCCTTCACCCCACTAATCTCCTGATTCAGCACATTAACCTCCGCCATTTTCACCAACAATCAGACCACCCCACCAGAGAGATATTTCCCTCCCCACCCCTATCTGCGTTTCGCAGAGACTATTCGCTCCGCGACTTCCTTGTTGGGTCCATTCCCCCCCCCATCAACCCACACACAGCACTTTCCCTTGCCACCGCAAGAGGTGTAAAACCTGCTTCTACACCTCCCCCTCACCTTCGTCCAAGGCCCCAAAGGGTCCTTCCACATCCAGCAGGGATTTTCCTGCATATTCAAACACCTCACCTACTGTGTCCCTTGCTCTCGATGTGGTGCCCTCTACATTTGGGGAGACAGGACGCCAACTCGTGAACTGTTTCAGGGAACATCTCTGGCACACATGCACCAAACAATTCCACCGCCCTGTGGCCAACCACTTCAATACCCCCTCCCGCTCTGCGAAGGACATGCTGATCCTGGGCCGCCTCCACCGCCAATTCCAAGCCACCCGACAACTGGAGGAAGAACACCTCATCTTCTGCCTTGGGACCCTCCAACCACACAGCATCAACATTGACTTCACCAGTTTTGTTATTTCCCCTCCCCCCATCCCATCCCAGATCCAACCCTCCAATAAGTTACTGCCCTCTTGAACCGTCCTACCTGTCCATCTTCTTTCTCTCCCTCTGTTAAACCCTCCACATAGACCTATCAGACTCTTCTGCTCCTTGGATGCCGTCTGATCTGTGATGTTTTTCCAGGCTGCACTTTTGAACTCATGGTTAAAAGGATCCTAACAGACACAGTGACCGCCAGAAGAGCATCATGTTTAAAGAGATAGCAGAAGTTGGCTATTAACAAATTCAGTACCTGGTACTTGGTTCTGTTAAGCCTGGAAGAGACCCTATGACAATTGTAGAGTCATAGAGATATACAGCATGGAAACAGACCCTTCGGTCCAACTTGTTCATGCCAACTAGATATCCTAACGTAATCTAGTCCTGTTTGCAGCATTTGGCCCATTTCTCTCTTTAAACCCTTCCTATTCATGTACCCATCCAGATGCCTTTTAAATGCTGTAATTGTACCAGCCTCCATCACTTCCTCTGGTAGCGCATTCCATACACTTATCACCCTCTGTGTGAAAACGTTGCCTCTTAGGTACCTTTTATATCTTTCCCCTCTCACCCTAAACCTATGCCCTCTAGTTCTGGACTCCCTAACCTTGTCTATTTATCCTTTCCATGCCCCTCATGATTTTATAAACCTCTACAAGGTCACTCCTCAGCCTCTGATATTCCGGTGAAAAGCCCCAGCCTATTCAGCCTCTCCCTATAGTTCAAATCCTCCAACTCTGGCACCATTCTTGTCAATCTTTTCTGAACCCTTTCAAGTTTCACAATATCCTTCCAATAGGAAGTAAACTAGAATTGCATGCAATATTCCAAAAGTGGCCTAACCAATGTTTTGTACAGCCACAACATGACCTCCCAACTCCTATACTCCGTGCTCTGACCAATAAAGGAACACATACCAAATGCCTTCTTCACTGTCCTATCTACCTGCAACTCTACTTTCAAGGAACTATGAACCTGCACTTAATGGTCTCTTTGTTCAGCAACACTCCCCAGGACCTTACCATTAAGTGTGTAAGTTTTGCTCTGATTTGCTTTTCCAAAATTATCTAAATTAAATTCCATCTGCCACTCCTCAGCCCATTGGCCCATCTGATCAAGATCCCATTATACTCTGAGATAACCTTTCTTCACTATCCACTACACATCTAATTTTGGTGTAACCTACTAACTTACTAATTATACCTCCTATGTTCATATCCAAATCATTTATATAAATGATGAAAAGCAATGGATCTAGCACCAATCCTTGTGACATACCACTGCTCACAGGCCTCCAGTCTGAAAAGCAACCCTTCAACACCATCCACTGTCCTCTACCTTCGAACCAGTTCTGTATCCAAATGGCCAGTTCTCTCTGTATTCCATGAGATCTAATCTTGCTAATCAGTCTCCAAAACACAGCAATTTGGAAAGAGTTAATCAGACTATCAACGAGGAGGCAGAATTTAATTCTTTTGAATTATGTTTTCTGGGCTGCTGATGAGACAGTATGAGATTTGAAAGTGCTCTGCCTAGCCTGATACATCAGCTTCTGGAAACCCAAAGAATAAAATGTTGAGTTTGAAGTATTACTGCCCTTGCATGGGTGAACTGGTAGCATGCTGAAAACTGATAGCATGCTGAAAACTGGTAGCATGCTGAAAACTGGTAGCATCCAAGGAACAGGAGAATCAATGTTTCGGGCATAAGCCCTTCTTCAGGAACTGGTAGCATGATCATGAACAAATTTCCAGAAAAGCAGCCAAGGAGTTCATAACTTGTGATACAATGCATCATGAAAGCCTTTTAAATAATCTGGCCAGTTTTGTTGCCTGTTTATTGCTTGACTGTGTTTGTTTGCCTGTCTTTGTGTGAATGGGGGCTAAAAATAAATGCTTTAGGCATAAAACACAGACATTAATGAGCTTACAGTGTTGTTTAACTTTCCTTCTGCTACAGTTACTGTGTATCTAATAAGTAGTTAATTCTTTAAGATATAAAACCTGTGTCTTGAAAATTAATTATTTGCAAAGTTTGGGGTGGGTTATTCAAAAGTCTAGTTAGGAATCAGTTGAGTGACTTTGGGTGTCTTCGGATTTATACAGAAGTAGAAAAGCTGATTTGGTTCGGCTATCTGTCACCATGTTGTAACAGAGGCGAAGTCCACTTTTTCTCATCAAACTTTTTAATAATGGAAATGACTGATAGACTCAGTGAAGAATAAGAGTGGTTGGAAGGATAATTTAGAAAACTGGATACTATCTCCCTGAGAACATAAGAAGGCTTGATCATGGTATTTACAATAATGTTCTGCGTCTTTTGCATGAAATCCCACAGCTCTATCCGTTTAGTTTTGCAGGCAGTAGTTGATTTCCTCATGTAATGCATTAATGTTTGAGAAACCAGAGAGTATTTCAAATTTGTAAGTAAAATCAATTCAAATAGAGGTCAGTAAATACACTTTTCAAAGATGCCTCAGATTAACATGCATATTACTTTCTCAGGACTTGATGGTGAAATGGTTTTTTTGTGAAGAGCTATTTTAATAACTCATTTTGTTCTTACTTTCAGAAAGTTGTAAACCTAGAGCTTTTGTTTGAATTGACAAGGCCTGATGTCTTTGAAATTGTAACTATTCAGAACAATAAAAATTCACGAATCCACTTCAGACTGATTCTCCCCATTGATGTGGTCGTATTTGCTAATCCAGAGGATGAATGGGGACAGTATGTATTGTTCTATTTATTAACAATGCAACATATAATCCAGAGTCAGTAATATTTCGGTAAAATCATTTTAAACACGTTGGCTATATAATATCTTAGGCTAAATGTTTTCTTTAGGCATTGAAGCCGGCTGTCCAAAATTATCTGGTTTTATTCTGAGGCATTTACAGCATACTTTGTGATAATGGACTGGATTGTCGAGAGACACACTATTTCTATTTCTTTTATATTCTTTGGTATTGTCTTAAGTATGTTTCGGAAAATTTTATATTTTCCCTTGTGTTGCTATTGACTTGTTCTTAAAACAGTGTTTATTAAACCATGTTTTTATGAGTAGGTGGCAGCAAAAATAACATGGTGGTAAATCAATAAATGAGGAAGAACGTCAAAATTATTTCAAAATAAAGTTTGTACACTGAACTCCAGAAGAATACATTTACAGTGAACATTGATCCCCTTCCAATCTTAAATGGAACAAGTCAATATCATGGAAGTATCATTGAATTTTGCAATACAGGAGACCAGTTGACCTATCGTATCTTTACTATCTTCCGAAATTCTCCAGCCCCGTCTCCATAGCCCCATAAATTCATTGTTTTCAAATATATATCCAGCTCTCTTTTGAATCTTCATATGAAATCTGCTTCCACTACTCTCCCAGACAACACATTGCAAATCCTAACAACTCTTTTAATTCTTGACTAAAGAAGTTTCTCTTCATTTTATTCCTAGCTCTCTGGCTGACACCTAAATAATGCAATGTCTTGTAAATATATTCATCCCTTCCTTGCTTCGATCATTAGTGGAAGCAACCTCATCCCTTTTCCTTCATTAATTCTCTGTTAGCAATTGTGCAACTTCTCTGCATGATTTTACAAACCATTCAAAAGTAACTACTTGCCAGAACAACCAAACTTGGTGGTTTGGCAAACATTGAGGGTGAGCAGAATGGTTAGACAAATGGCAGATAGAAATAGAGTGACAGAGATGTACAGCACGGTCCAACTCATTCATGCCGACCAGATATCCTAACCTAATCTAGTCCCATATCCCTCTAAACCCTTCCTATTTATATACTCATTCAGATGTCTTTTAAATGCTGTAATTGTACCAGCCTCCACCACTTCCTCTGGCAACTCATTCCATACATGTACCACCCTCTATGTGAAAATGTTGCCCCTTAAGTCCCTTAAATCTATGCTCTCTCGTTCCGGACTCCCTCACTCCAGAGAAAAGACCTTATCTATTTATTCTATCAGTGTCCCTCATGATTTTATGAACCTCTATAAGGTCACCCCTCCGCCTCCAATGCTCCAGGGAAAATAGCCCCAGCCTATTCAGCCTTTCCTTGTTGCTCAAATCCTTCAATCCTGGGAACATCCTTTTCCAAATTGCAGCACCTTGCATTTACCTAAATTAAACCATCTGCCACTCCTCAGCCCATTGGCCCATCTGATCAAAATTGCATTGTACTTTAATGTAACCTTCTTTGCTGTCCACTACACGTCCAGTTTTGGTGTCATCTGCAAACTTGCTAATAATACCTCCTATGTTCACATCCAAATTATTTGCATAAATAACAAGAGAGTCAAGCAATCAGGACAGGCAGGAACAAAGCAGAGAACAAGGTAGGACTGATAACTTAAACTGCATTTACTTCCAACCAAGAGGCCTAACAGGGAAGGCAGATGAACTCAGGGCATGATTAGGAATGTGGGACTGGGATATCATAGCAATTACAGAAACGTGGCTCAGGGATGGACAGGACTGGCAGCTTAATGTTTTGGGATACAATTGCTACAGGAAGGATAGAAAGAGAGGCAGAGAGGAGGGGAAGTGGCGTTTTTGATAAGGAATAGTGTGACTGCTGTACTGAGGGAGGATATTCCTGGGAATACATCCAGGGAAGTTATTTGGGTGGAACTGAGAAGTAAGAAAGGGATGATCACCTTATTGGGATTGTATTATAGACCGCCTAATAGTCAGCAGGAAATTAAGAATTTGTAAGGAGATTTCAGTTATCTGTAAGAGTAATAGGGTGGTTATAGTAGGGGATTTTGACTTTCCAAACATGGACTGGGACTGCCATAGTGTTAGATGGAGAGAAGTTTGTTAAGTGTGTACAAGAAAATTTTCTGATTCAGTATGTAGATATACCTACTAGAGAATATGCAAAACTTGACCTACTCTTGGGAAATAAGGCAGGGCAAGTGACTGAGGTGTCAGTGGGGGAGCACTTTGGGGCCAGCGACCATAATTCTACTAGTTTTAAAATAGTGATGGAAAAGGATAGACCAGATCTAAAAGTTGATGTTCTAAATTGGAGGAAGGCAAATTTTGACAGTATTAGGCCAGAACTTTCAAAAGCTGATTGGGGCAGATGTTCGCAGGTAAAGGGACAGCTGAAAAATGGGAAGCCTTCAAAAATGAGATAACGAGAGTCTAAAGCTATGAAACGAAATATGAGGTCATGTATTTTGGCAGACAGGCAGAGGCAGTATAAACATATTGGGCCAGCTCTGAAGAGAGTACTGAGATAAAATACTGAGGACACAGAAAGACATTTGAATGGAGTAAGATGATGAGGCTGACTAGCCACGCATTTGACATCTAAGGATTTGTGAGCTTTGTAAAGGGGGTACAGAGTTCGACAGAAGGAAAGTTATGAGTGAGGTTTTGTAAATTTGGTTATTTTACAAAGAAAGATTGAACATTTGGATCTTTAACCTATGGAGCTGCAGTTGATCTTATTGATTCATATGAAATCCTGAAGGGACTTGGGTTGGCTATTGGAAGAATATTTCATCTATGAACATAGCTAATGTCTTGGAAAACTAGAATCAAATTACAGAAGAGAGGATGCTGTACGTACTAAAATGCATAAAGATGGATAAATTGCTGGGACCTTTGCTGAGATATTTATATAATCGACAGCTGCAGGTGAGGTGCTGGAAGACTGGAGGAGGGTTAATGTGCCATTATTTAAGAAAGGTGGTAAGGAAAAGCCAGGACACCATAAATCAGACAGCCTGATGTCACCAGAGAGCAGGTTATTGGAGGGCGTTCTGACAGACAGGGTTTAAATGCATTTGGAAAGACAAAGAGTGATTAGGGATAGTCAGCATGGTTTTGTGCATGGAAAATTGTGTCTAACTTATTTGACTGAGTTTTTTGAAGAGGTGGCAAAGAGGATCGATGAAGGCAGAGCAACATTTGTTGTCTATATGGACTTCAGCAAGGCAATCGACAAAGTTCTGCATGGTAGACTGGTTAGCAAGGTTAAGTCACATGGAATCCTGGGGAGCAAGCCAATTGGATACAAAATTGGCTTGAAGAAAGGAGACAGGGTGGTGATGGAGGGTTGTTTTTTGGACTGGAGGGTTGTGACTAGTGGTATGCAGCAAGATTGGTGCTGGGTCTATCCACTGCTTTTCGCCATTTATATAAATGATTTGGATGTGAGTATAGGAGGTATTGTTAGTAAGTTTGCAGATGACATCAAAATTGGTGGTGTGGTGAATTCCTGATGAAGGGCTTATGCCCGAAATGTTGATTCTCCTGCTCCTCAGATGCTGCTTGACCTGATGTGCTTTTCCAGCATCACATTCTACTCTGATCTCCAGCATCTGCAGTCCTCACTTTCTACTACTTTACAAGGATGTTGCTGAGATTGGAAGATCTCAGCTATAGGGAGAGGCTGAATAGGCTAGGTCTTTTTTGCCATGGAGCATTTGAGGTTTATAAATTTGAGGTTTTTGAGGTTTATAAATTTGTGAGGGGATTGAGTGAATAGCCAAGGACAGGGGAATCCAAAAGGTTTAAGGTGGGAGGGGAAAGATTTAAAAGCGACCCTGAGGGGCAACATTTTTGCGGAGTGTGGTGCGTGTATGGACCAAGCTGCCAGAGAAAGCAAGTACAGTTATATCATTTAAAAGGCATTTGAATAGGCATGTGAACAGGAAACGTTTAGAGTGATATCAGCCAAATGCTAGCAAATGGAACTAGATCAGTTTAGGATATGTGGTTGGCATGGTCGAATTGGACCAAAGGCCTGTTTCTGTGCTGTATAACAGTATGTCTGTATGAGTGGGAAAGTACAGGCAGTTTGTTGCATTTGATTTTTTAAATACTATATAACAAAATAACTAATAGCAGAAGTAAGCCATTAAGCTCATTGCACCCTCACTGCTATTCAATTAGATCATAGCTCATCTCTTAATCCTCAAATTCATTTTCCTGCCTTATCCCATAATGCTTAAATCTCTTAGTGATTAGAAATATGTTCATCTCAGCTGTAAATATACTGAACAACTTATGTCATCAACAGTAAAAGAATTCCACAGACTCACTACCCTCAGGGATGATAGAGTATTTATTTGCTCTGAGTCATGAGATATTTTCTTAAAGATCTGTCACTGTTCATTGACTGCCTTTCCTGCTAAACTCCTTTCCTAGTCCATTCCAGTCAACTCTGAACTTATTCCCATGTAATTACCATTATTTAGCAATGTTGTTTCTGACCCAAGTTTCTCACTGTCACGCTGAGTGCCAAATTCTACCATGTTATGATCACTGATTCCTCAGGGATGTTTTACTTTGAGATCATTTATTAAACCTGCCTTAATAAACATTACTAGATCCAAAACAGTCTGATCTCTAGTTTGATCCACAGCATAGGAAATCAGCTTAAATACTCTTTTTTGATTTCTTAACTCATCGCTATCTAGAATCATGGAATCTCTACAGTGTGGAAAGAGGCCTTTCAACCCATTGAGTCTGCACCAAGCCTCTGAACAGCATCCAACCCAAAACCAGCCCCTTACCCTATCTCTGTAATGCTGTTTTACCATGGCTAATGGCAGCTAGCCTGTACATCAATGGACACTAGACAGTTTAGATGGCCAATCCACCGAACCTGAACATCTTTGGATTAAGAGAGGAAAGCGGAGTACCGGATGGCAATCCACGGGGATACGGGGAGAATGTGACAGTCACCCAAGGCTGGAATTGAACCCGGGTCCATGGTGGTGTGAAGCAACAGTGCTGACCACATCCAATTTGATCTTCGCAATCTACAAGAAGATTATAATTGATTTATTACCTTTTCAACATGCCCATATTATCTCTTAATTGATTCTGTGTTCTACAGAACAGTTACTGTTTGGGGACCTATCTTTTACTCCAGCAGTGATTCTCATTGGTTGTTTATAACTTCCATTCATATGGATTTTACTTTATCTGATCCACGATCATTTTTTCCTTTAACATTTACTCCATCTCATACTGGCAAAGCGACACTACCAGCCTCTCCTTGCTGCGTTTGCCTTCGAGAGGTCATGTCGACTCTGGATATTTAGTTTACAACTTTGACCTCCTAACAATCATGAATTTGCATAGGTCATCCCTATTAGCCTTTAGTTGTGCCGTTAAATTATTTATTTAGTTCTGAATAACACATTCACTTAAGTAAAGAGACGTTAATTTTGACCTTTGTTCCTATTTGCTCTTTTTTATGCTTGTATAAGAAAAAGCTTTTATGCTTCTTCTCCTGCCTGCCCTTTCCTGTTCCATTCTGAGTATCATTGTTCTGATGCATGATTCAAATATTCATACATATTTGCATACGTGCACATTTAGACAAAACTCTTTAAGACAACTAGTTACTTCTTCACATTTTAAATGCACAAATCATACATGCAAATCATAACAGAATTTTCTTGAATTAGCTTTATTGTCACATACTAAAATGAGTACAGTGAAAAGTTTACAAGTCGCCGCATAACGGTGCCATCTTAGGCTGAAAGCTACTAGGTACAGATTCTAAAGAATAAATTCTCAGGAAAAAAAGAGTATAGAAAAGTAAAGAAATAACAAGTCCAGCTTTACAGATCATAGAAATAAATTAGAAAAATAAATTCATAAAAAGTTCAGAGTCTTTTCAACCCAGTCCACACCTGTACCTAGCCTCCAGTAACTGAAAGAGAGACCTCCACCGCCTCACTGCTGTCTGCACGATACCCACCAGTGCAGGAGTTGCTACATTTAGGCACCATCTCTTTGCTGTTGGGCCCACTTCGCTGAGGCCACTGAATCGACAATTGCCCACAACCACGAGTCCCCAGCTCCGCTGCTGCCACTGCCTCACCAATAACCAGAAGTCTTTGAACATGTTGCCAGGTCAAGCGTCCTGACTCTAGGCCTACTGTCACTAAGAGTCCCTGGCTCTGCTGCCAGACCATTGTGCTACTGATCACTAGAGGAGTTTTTCTGCTGCCTGTCCCAAATGCCTGGAGGATATTCTTACTGCCACTGCTACTGGCACCTGAACACTGGGAGGATATCCTTGCTGCTACTGTCACCAATCCCAAATGCTAAATGAATGTTCTTGCTGCTGTTGCGGCCACTCCAATTGCTGGGAGAAGTCACATCCGCCACTCCACATGCAGCCTGCTCTTAGTGCCGCACTGATGATGCCGACCAACCAGCCACAGAAAATACAAAGGACAAAAGAGAAAAAAAGTCAAAAACAATGAAAGAAAAAGAGCAAAAGAAAAGAACAAAAAATAAAGCAGATGAGCCCTGGGTAAGAGTGCGCAAACAGCCCTGCCAGTCTGCCGCCATATTGAAACACTAGCATTTTAGTTATCTTGTCATTTGTGTGCTGAAATTGTATGCTTAGTATTCTTCCGGACAAGTCAAAACAGGCAAGTGTATTTGCTGAGGATTGTGTTGACCTCATACGTAGTACATGAGCCTGGAGTAGAAGGGTCAATTAATATATTTGAAATACCATAAATTCTAAATAAAAAGATCTCTTGCTTTTACACCGGAGTACATTCTGTTAATTTACAGACAGTACTTCCCTGGTGCATTTCTCATGACAATGTTTCAACCAATCAATTGACTTTCCAACCAACCAGCAGCACCCTTTTTTCATTGCTGTACAATGTTCCTTCTGAGAGTTGAAAATGTGTTGCTGGAAATGCGCAGCAGGTCAGGCAGCATCCAAGGAGCAGGAGAATCGATGTTTCGGGCATGAGCCCTTCTTCAGGCAACACATTTTCAGCTCTGATCTCCAGCATCTGCAGTCCTCACTTTCTCCTTCTGAGAGTTCATTTTTGTTTTCAGAAATTGTTGACATTTCTCCATTGATAGAGCCAAGCTCTATTCCAATAATGGTTTTATATTGAAATTTTGATTTGTGTATTTTGCATTAAGATTTTCTGCTTTTATCATGAAGAGAATTTTTGATGAGTTATGATGATTTTTAATATGTTAGAAAGAACATTTGCTACTGCAAAGCTACAGATTTCATTGATGAGTGAAAACATTCGATGGTTTCCAAATTTACTTCGTGTAAAGGTTTTATTTTCTCCTAATGTTTGAAGAGAAAGCGGTAGATAGCAGTGAAGCTAAATTACAACTTTATTTAATTTTGTATCTGCAATAGTTTTTGTTTTGTTCAGTGGTGCACCGTATGTAATATAGAACATGCTTTTAATTATTAATTATATTTTTGACAGGCTGCAAGAGCAATTTGTAAAAGCAGTTTCTACACAGCTATATGAGATGGACCAGTGCATTCAGAGATTTACAAAAGGAAAGTCTGTCCCAATTCCGCAAGCATTCCACTTTGAACTGCCAGAGTCTAGTGCTCTTACGACAGTAATATACCCTGCTGGATACACTGAAAAGGATCTGGAACCGCTACGAAAAGTAGGACTGGAATACAATCACTTTTTCCTTTAATGAAGTCTGTTCATCAGCTACTAAAGCAGCAATTTATTGGATGACAAATTCGGTTATGAGGATAGATTGAGGAGTGCTCTGAAAGGGTATTGATAAGTTGGTGGAGTGGACGGACTGGTAGCAAATAAAGTTCAGTGCAGAGAAGTGTGAGGTGATGCACTTTGCTAAGAGCAGTGAAAGATAATATAAAATAGTGTTTCCAATTTTAAAGTAGATGCAGAAGCAGAGGGACCTGAGTGTATACGTGCACTTTTCATTAAGGGTGGCAGGCTATGTGGAGAGTTCAATTTAAAAAGCACACTGTATCCTCAGCTATATTAATATGAGTATGGACTACAATAGGAAGTCACTTGTTAGACTTAACTGGAGTTTTAGGTACAATTATGGGGTGCCACATTATAGGAAAGATGTAAATGTATTGGAGAGAGGGCAGAAGTGATTTACAATGGCTGTTCCAGGAATAAGAAACTTCTGTGAGGATAGATTGAAGAAGTTGGTACTGCTCTCCTTGAGAGAAGTCAGAAAAATCTATAGCGGTTTTCAAAATGTATCAACACACTGGATAGGGTAGATAAGGATAAGCTGCCCTGTTCATAAAAGAAATAGAAAGAAGGAGGCGTAGATTTAAAAACGTGATCTGCAAAAAAAGTAAGCATGTTGTGAAAGAAAACTTTTTCATACTGTGTGTAGTTAGGATATGGAATGTATTGCCTGGAAATCTGGTTAAGGCAGGTTCTATTGAGACTTTCAAAAGTTTTGAATGACATACTACTCCTATTTTCTATGTTCTGTTGCACATAAAGCAGGAATAAATTGCTGAGTTTGATGATCAGCCATGAAGTGCCAAATAGCCTACTCCTCCTCTTTTCTACATTTCTAAGGCATTGGATGATTATTTGGATAGAAATGGTATGCAAAGGTAAGGGTGTATAAAGCATTAGGTTGGCACTAAATAATAATGCTCATTTGAAGAGCCAGTACGAGCATGATAGACCACATGGCATCCTTCTCCATCATAACGATTCTTTGAAATTGAGATTGTTATTGAGACAGAGAATCATATAGCATGGAAACAGACTATTCGATCTAACTGGTCTGTACTGACCAGACATTCCAATCTGACTTAGTCCCATTTGCCAGCATATGGCCTATACCTCCCTATACCCTTCCTATTCATAAACCTATTCAGATGCCTTTTAAATGTTATGGTACCAACCTCCACCACTTTGACTGGTTGCTCATTCCATACACACACAACACTCTGCATAAAAAATGTTGCCCCTGTGTTCCCTTTTAAATTTTTCCACACTCCTCTTTAAACCTATATTCTCTAGTTTTGGACTCTCCACCTAGGGAAAGTACCTTGGATATTCACGCTATCCATGTCCCGTATGATTTTATAAACCTCTATAAGGTCACCCATCAGCCTGCAACACTCCAGGGGAAAAAAGTCTGAGCCAATTCAGCCTCTCCTGAAAGCTCAAACCTTCAGTCCCAGCAACATTCTTGTAAATCTTTTATGCACCCTTTAAAGTTTAACAACATCTTCTTATAGAAGGACAATCAGAATTGTCTTCAGTATTCTAAAAGTGGCCTCATCAATGTTCTGTACAGCCTCAACATGACATCCCAACTGCTAACTCAATTTTATGACCAGTGAAAGGTAAATGTGCCAAATGCCACCTTCACGCCATGTCTACCTGTAACTCCACTTCCAAGGAATTATGCATCTGCACCCCTATGTCTGTTTGTTCAACAACACTCCCCAGGCCCTACCATTAACTATATAAGTTCTGTCCTGCTTTGCCTTTCCAAAAATGCCTCACATTTACCTAAATTAAAATCCATTTGCCACTCCTCAGTCTATTGGTCCAACTGATCAAGGTCCTGTTGTACTCTGAGATAATCTTCTTCACTGTCCACTGTGCTACTTATTTTGGTGTCGTGCAAACTTACTATGCCACCTGTAGTCACATGCAAATCATTTATATAAATGACAGAAAGCAGTGAACCCAATACCGATCCTTGTGGCACACTTCTGGTTACAGGCCAATTTTGTATCCAATTGGCTGGCTGGCCCCCGGATCATTCCTGATGAAGAGCTTATGCTCGAAATGTCAACTCTCCTGCTCCTTGGATGCTGCCTGACTTTTCCAGCACCGCATTCTTTGACTCTGATCTCCAGCATCTGCAGTCCCCTGGAAATAATGTGATCTAACCTTACTAACCAAGCTCGAAATGTCAACTCTCCTGCTCCTTGGATGCTGCCTGACTGGCTGTGCTTTTCCAGCACCGCATTCTTTGACTCTGATCTCCAGCATCTGCAGTCCCCTGGAAATAATGTGATCTAACCTTACTAACCAATCTACCATGCGGAACCTTGTTGAATACTTTGCTGATGTCCATATAGACAACATCTACTACTCTGCCTTCATCAATCTTCTCTGTCACCTTTTCAACAAACTCAAGTTAGTGAGACACGATTTCCCATGCACAAAGCCATGTTGATTATCCCAATCAGTTCCTTCTGTTTTCAAATGCGTGTAAATCCTATCCTTCAGAATCCCTTCCGACAACTTAACCAACCACTGATGTAAAGCTCATTGGTCTACAGTTCCCTGGTATTTCCTTACCAACGTTTTAATATAATGGCACTATATTAGCCAACCTCTACTCTTTCTTCACCTCACCTGTGACTGTCGATGATACAAGAGGCCCAGCAATCTCTTCCTTAGCTTCCCACAAAATTCTGGGAAACACCTGATCAGATCCTGGGGATTTATCTACCTTTATGCATTTTAAGACCCCAAGCACCTTCTCTTCTGTAATATGAACTGTGACGATACTGTGGTTTTAAGGCACCAAGCAGTTTACCAGAGCCACTAGTGTAAACAACTTGTCAGGCCTTGGATTTTTTAAAAAATTGGAACAAAAGAAGCAGCCTGAGTGGTATGGTCAAGCTCCCACAGAGCCAGGAATTTTAGTTTTAGCTTTCAGCAGTTACTGTTGGGAACTAAAAGAAGTGGAAGATTTTTTTTTCCCTTTTCTTGGCGACAGCAAAAAGCTGGTGTTCTCTTCCTGCTGTGGGAGTTGCACGTGACACAATCTATTTTCTGAATTTGCCTTTTGCCAAGGATGTGTTTATGGAATATTACTGTATTGGAACCATTAATTAGTAATAGTTATTATATATATTATTAAGTTTTCCAGTAGAGTTAAGTTATGCCAATTCCTTCTTTCTTTTGTTGTATTTTGATCATAGTGCATGAATAAAGTGTGTTTTGCTTTAAATCTGGTTGTTTGATCAATCACATTGCATCTGGAATGCAACATCTTACATTTACCTTTAAAATCAGTTGGGTCTTATGGTCTAGACTATCTTCTGAATATTTTGAGGGGGTTTAGTCTGGTCCATTACAGAACTCTTTTCAATATTTATTTCCCCAAATTTCCTAGCTTCCACATCCTTCTCCACAGTAAATACTGACATGAAGTATTCATTTAGTACCTCACCCATTTCCTGTGGTTCCACGTATAGGCTCTGTTGATCTTTAAGGGGCCCTATTCTCTCCCTGGTTACTCTTTGTACTTAATATACAAATAGAATCTCTTTTGATTCTCCTTAATTCTATTAACTCTATTCTCATTGGAAAAAAAAGACTAAAAGGAGATCTGATAAAAGAAAATTCAAAATCATGAGAAATCTGGATAACCTTTCTACCAAGTTAAAGGATTGAGAACAAGAAGGCACAGATTTAAAGTGATTTGCAAAAATAGCAACCGTGGTACAACAAAAATCATTTTCTCACAAGTGATTCAGGCTTTGAATACACTACCAGAAAGTGTGGTGGAGGCAGATTCAGTTGAGGCATTTCAGACAGCATTGTGTGACTATTTGAACAGAAATACCTGCAAAATCAGTGCAGACACAATGGGCTGAATGGTCTGTTCCTGTGCAATAATTCCTCATGATCCAAATTTGTCTTTTCAGTTCTGATTTTAGTTGGTTGTTAATAAAAATTAAGAGTTAACATGTCTTCCAAGTTAAATCTCATGATACCTCTGTTGAGTATGTTTATAGTTCCCGATTTTGTATAGTGTTCCTGAAAGCAGTGAAAATGCTGATTTCTGCGTCACTTCCCATGCCTCAAAATCACTTTGAAAGCTTTTTTTTCTTTCCTTTTTGTTCTTCATTGGGAAATAAGTTGTTCAAATAATGAAACCTCAAAACACTTTTGAATCAGATCCATCTGCTTCCTTGAAACATCAGTGTCTCAATAGACACCATTTTATTTTTGCCCAGTGATCAATGGTATGTAATTATTCGACAGGGAGTAAGGAAGGATACTGGCGACAAGGTGATCTGTCTGATAGTTGTGTTGTAACAGAGACAGCACTTTGTGACAGATTTGATGTAGCTAGACCTGAGCCAAACAGGGACACAGCATTTAACAATACCTCTTTTTCTCTGATCTACAGAGGATTTTCAGCATTTTCTGTTTCAATTTCAGTTCTTCATCGTGAGCAGTAGTTATTTTTTAGAACAGTATCAGACTGAACAGTTTTACTACTTGATTGATAGCAAGCTATGGAAAGTTAGAATACAATGAGTTTATATTCCCTTCAGTACAGAGGATTGAAGGATAGTTTGGTCAAAGTGTTGTTAGTGTTTACCACATTTGGTAGGGTGGATATGAAGAAGGTAAGAATGTGATTGGAGAAACAAAATCAGAACAGAAAGACCACATGAATTTTAGGATCCAAATAAGCGCTCTTCATTCATCACAATGTAAGGAATACTTCAAATGAATTTTAGATGCAATTTCAACTTGAAAGGTGCTACATGGTAATCATCTTTGAAATCTGGTTGACAGATGGTAAGACCTAGCAACCGAATAAAACAGATGATAAAGTTCAGGAAGGAAACCAAAACCAGTAGTGGGAGAGATTAGCCCAAGTGGTTCAAATAATGTTAAATTTAAATGAAAAGAGAGGATATGATGAAAGGCATCAGACTTTTTAAGCTCTTTTAAGAAGTAGAAAAACATTAAGACGAATAGGAATTGTGAATAAGCCCCCTGGTAGCAGTTGTGATCTGAGTGCAGATATTACAAGTGCATAGCAAAGGCAACTGGTTTTAATTAGGTATTTAAATAATTGTTAATTTTTGGATTAGCAATTTGGACCCTGTGAGAAAAATACCAAATTTACTTTTTCAGTATAGTTTCCTGTAGCAATAGGTCCTAGAACCAATAGCAGATTATATAATATTTTAATAATAAGTACACAGTGAACAGTCCAAGTGCATGTGAAGACATATCTAATGGCAATCATAATATGATTGGGTTCATTGCTATGTTTCAAAAGAGTAAAACAAAAATAGCTATTAATATTATAGATTCTGGTGATGGTGATTATAAAGTAAGATTGTTCATAGTAAATCTGAGAAAATTTGTTAATGGGAAAGAATACAGATCAATGAAGTATTTTAAAAAATATTTATCACAACACAGACAGTTAATATCCTTTACAGTCAACCTTTTGATTTGAAATTGAAGAAAGCATGGGTGTTAACTGTTAATCAGCATTAATATGTGCATTCCTCATGTCTCTAGCAATCAGAATTAATTTACCAAGCAATTAGTATTCTTTTCTGGCAGTATAAATATAATTTTTCCCCTTGAATTGACACTCATGCAAAATGTGTCAAAATGTGTATTTTTCAATAATGTTCAAAATATTATTGGATCAAGTGATTTGGCAAGATTGTGGCAAATGGATCTCAGTGTGTGTACCTATGAGTGTTTCCAAATTAGACTTAAATGGGGTGGATCTTTGTATGTTCTAAATAGAAAGCTAGGAGCAAGAGAGATCCAAAGGAACTTTAGGGAATATGTAGAGAGTTGTTAAAATGTTATAGACAGCTACAGCAAATAATCAAAAAGTTTAAGGCAATGCAGTGTAGATTTGCCTGTGTGATACCTTGATCCCACAGGCTAAATTATGAGTAGAAATTATAAACTGAGATTTGTACACAATTTAGACTGTTAAGGGATTTAATTGAAGTTACCAAACGTTAATGGGAACAAACCGGGTGGATGAAGAAAAACTATAGTGTTGCTTGAAGAGTTGAGGATCAAGGGGCAGGAGATGAAATGTAAAAACCAACCCTCCCAAAAGTGAATTAGGAAATACTTCTTACACATAGAAAGTTTGGAAAGAAAGTTTGAATCTCTCATTCATAAGTAACTGTTGGTTCTAGGACAATTGTTAATTTTAAAATTGGATTGATAGATATTTGTTAATAAAAGGTATGAAAATTGGCAAAGGTAGTTACAGATCAACTGTGATTTCATTGAACAAAAATGAGGAGCTTATTAACCTATACTTTCTTTGTTTCTGACATTATGACCATATTTTATGTTATCATAACACCGATAATATGTTAAAAGTTGTATCCATGCAATTGAATATTATAATAGAAGTTATCTTTCCCCTCTTTGCTCCACATTAGAAACAAGTTGACACTTGAGCCATTTGTAAAGACACATACTAATTAACTAATTGGAATTGCTTTGTTTTCTGATTGTTGTCCCCCATTTCAGATATTTGGGAGTAAAAGGATATTCCAACCAAGGAAGAGGGCAAAGTGAACTGCAATCTAGATTAGATTAGATTAGATTCCATACAGTGTGGAAACAGGCCCTTCGGCCCAACAAGTCCACACCGACCCTCCGAAGAGCAACCGGCCCAGACCCATTCCCCCCTGACTAATGCACCTAACACTATGGGCAATCTAACGTGGCCAATTCACCTAACCTGCACATTTTTGAACTGTGGGGAGAAACCAGAACACCCGGACGAAACCCACGCAAACACGGGGAGAATGTGCAAACTCCACACAGAAAGTTGCCCGAGGCAGGAATTGAACCCGCTAACCACTGGCGCTAACCACTGAGCCACTGTGCCGCCCTAGATTGTTCACTTCTAGAAATGGCAATAATTTTAAAGTTTTCGTAATCTATAGTGCAGCTGCCCTAATAGCTGCTAGATGTATAGATTTGTTAGAGCAAGCAGCACAATTAACTTTGAGTGCGAGCAGATAAGATCATGGGAACATAGGAGCAAGAACAGGCCATCAACCCCCTTGAGCCTGCTCCACCATTTTAGATTATGGCTTATCGTCTGCCTCATTCTATTTCTGTGCTATCTCTTATTTTTTTTAAACATTCCAGGATGTCGGCTTCTCCAGCTGTGCCAGCATTTATTGCTCATCCCTAAGTGCCCTTCCGAAGGTGACAGTGAGCTGTCTTCTTGAACCGTTGTGGTCCAATTGGTGTCGGTGCTCCCTCAATTACTTGATCTCAATAGTATCTAGGAATTTATCAATCCCTGTCTAGACCTTGATGACAAATTTATACCAAGGGCTACAGGTGGGCAATAGTAGAACCATATTCTATAGCCAGACAATTTCATAGTCCTCTTGGATATTCCAGAGATCTAGTGAAGACATTCGTCCTCATCTCAGTCCTAAATAGCTTGCCTTTTATTCTGAGAATGTGTTACCTGATTCTACACCCCACAGTGAGGATAAACATATTTTTTGGATCATACCTTTTAAGCATGTTGTATGTTTTTATGAGCTTGCCTCTGATTCTTCTAATCTCCAGTGATGCAAGCTCAGTCTCCTCAATTTCTCCGCACTATCCCATTATCATAGCAATCAACCTGATGAAATTCCACTGCATTCTTTCTATATGAAGTGTATATACTTTCTTAAGAAAGGGAACCAAAACTGCTCACAGTATGTCGGTTACAGTCTAACCAGATTTCTTTACAACTGAAACAAGACTTATTTGCTACATTAACGAAGTGAACCTTGATGAATTGAAAAAAATATTGTGAAAATTAGATCCTTCCGAACATTGATACTTATTATCTGAAGTGGCAAAGTTTCTATGAAGTAATCAGATTAAAATGTTCACTTTTTCTTTCTGTGTACAGGAGCTACATCACCAATTTAGTCTACAAGATAAACCCTTTTTGCGCCGTTCTATGGCTTATAGTTTTCCAAATGATGATTTATCGAATAAATATCTGAAGACAATACACAAATATATCCCATCACCAAGCTCTGATGATTTCCAGGTACAGCACAGAATTCACAATATTATATGTGCTTTTCGTAAAGTAGCCATTTGCTGTTACAAACACTTTTATGGTACAGTATCAAATCATAACTATAGAATCTGCAATTTCAATGTTTGAGTTTACAGATGCTTTTTATTTGCTTTCCAAAAGGTTTTTGTTGTGTATGGATCATACACCTTTCATCACTACTTGCAGGATGACATAAATGATGGTGGATGGGGTTGTGCATACCGTACTTTACAAACCATTTTATCCTGGTACAACCATCAGGGGTACATCAATGTACCTATACCAACACACGAGAAGATCCAAAAGGTTTGAGTAGTCTTTGAGTTATCAATATCTTTCTCTTTTTCTATGCTTTTGGGAGCTGTTCAACAGGAATCTTAGAAAAGCATTATTTTATGTCACATGTTTTCATTGAAATGTTTATTTTTTCAGTAGCCACAAAAGACAGCACAGTAATAATTTTAATTTCAAAGAAGAATTTGTTTGCTATATGATTTGTGTCCTGGCAGATTGGAAAACTGGAGCTGTGGAGTACTCTTTAAACCAAGTAGTGAAGTGAGATTTGGAAAGTTAAGGACAAAATACAAGACAATAGGGAGGCACGCAGCTCCCACAATACTCAGGAAGTTCACCACTAGACAGAAGAAAGCCGCCTATCCAGTAACTGTAACATTTACTCCTGCCAGCACTGCGTACAATCGTCTAAATGCACTACAGCAACTCACCAACGCTGCTCTGACAACAGAAACCTCAAACTTGGAATCATGACTTCTCACAAGGAAATGTTCGATATTTCATGTCTGATGCTGGCCACAATTGGAACAATCTATGCTTCACGAAAAGTTGGATTTATACATTGTTAGAAATTCTTTTATTATTCTTTGATATAGTTAAGTAATTTTCAAGCCGCCTCCTTGTTTGGATTCAATCGAGAGGTTTCATCCACAAAGACATTTGAAGGACTCATTGTGAGCTATACATTTCATATGATGAATTTTAATATCCAGGTAATTATGCCTTAGATGCCCTTTTCAGGGTGAGGCACATAGTTCTAACCATATTATTTAGAAATATACTTTGAATCCCTGGCTGTTTCAGATCAGGTGACTTTGATGGCCATTTTAAAATGCCACAACTCATTTTTAACTTTGTTTCATAAGCTACGTCTGAGGTTTTAAGTATTTGTTGGGATTTTGAATATTTAAAAGTCTGTATTACGTCATTATAAAATAATGTCCTTTTAGGGAAGAATATCTATCGCCTTCCTGGCTGGCTGAGATGTGACTCCACATCCAGAGATATGTGAATTGCTTCTTAAAAGCAACTCAGTTATATAAACAGCTACAAAGTCAAAAAAAAGGAATGATACCAAATAAATCAACTGGTATTGACCTAGGTACCAAGACCAACAACGGCAAACTCAACCCAATTTACTCTACAAAATTCACCTTCCTAACATCAGGGCTTGTCCCAAACTTGGGAGAGCTGTTCCATAGCAACAATTTGATATATTCTACTCATTCAATAATATATTACAGACAATATTCCAGACACCACCATCACCATTCCTGGGTATTTGCTATCTCTTTGGACAGACCTAACAGAAGTGACACAATGATGTACGTTCAGGAGATAGTTGCTCTGGAAGTCTTTGACATTGACTGTGGATCTCATGAAGGCTCATCAATTCAAAGATGGACGAGAAACTTCTTGATGGCTATCATCTACTACAACCACCTCACCTGGTGCATCAGCATATCTGCATGTTGAAGACGAACTACAAGAAGCTCTGAGGGTGGCAAAGGCAGAGTTTACTCCTGAGTTGAGAGCTTTTGAAGTCAATCATCAAGAGTGATTCACTAACACCACTATTGCTTGTGAGCTGGCTGAGTCCTAAAGGACACTGCTGCTAAAATATTTTTGCTTCTCCTTTGTTCATTCATGGGATGTGTGTGTCACTGGCTAAACCAGCATTTATTACCTACTCCTAATAGAGTCATAGAGATGTCACAGTACAGAAACAAGTCCTTCAGCCCCTGGGCCCATCCAAAAAAACCTAACTATTATTCCTATTTTTCAACACTGAGTCCAGGGCCTTGTATTCTTTTACATCACAAGTGCACATCTAAATACTTCTTAAATGATATGAGGGCTTCTGTCTCTACCAATCTACTAGATGAGTTCCAGGTTCCCACCACCCTCTAGGCGGAAAAGCTTTTCCTCACATCTCATGTGTCATGACCCCTTTCCACCTTCTCTAAGGTAAACAATCCCAGTTTGTCCAATCATCATAACTAAAACTGTCCAGCCCAGACAACATCAGTACTGTCATATACCTCCTATAATGTGGATTCCAGAACCGTGTACACAATTGCACTTGAGAAAATAGTGGTAAGCTGCCTTCTTGGTTGTAATAGTATTTGGGAAATTGGATTCTAAATTAGGGGAAAATTGACTTTAATTTTAAATTATGTGGAGCTGATGTTTTTGAAGAAGCCAGATAACCATTTTTGACTAGTGAGTTCAAAATAATTACTAAGAAAGAATGTGGCTTAAATGAGAAGCAAGGTACATGTGAAGTTAATCAGTGAATATTTATATAGTGCAATTTGTGCAACTACAGAAAAAACAGATGTTCAGAGACCAGAATCGAGTTTCCACGGAAAAGAGCTGTAAAAGATCGTATGTTTCTTTTTAAATTCAGTGGAAAGAGTCAGTGTGTTAGTCTGTCGTTTTGTCTCTCGGAAAAGCAATAAAGGAGAGAATCACTTATGGTGAATGGACAGTAAGTCCAAAAGGAAACACCTGTAACCTAGTTAATTGAGTTAGGAATTAAGAGTTTAGATATTTCACCGAGTGACCGTAAAACTATGACTTGGAAAACGATTGACTGTTTTGTTGTTGTCTATGTTAATAAGTTTCTAAATTGGCTTATTCTGCACTTTTTTTCTTTTCCTTAATGATCTTGTGTTATTTTGTTGAAAGTACATAAATTTCATGTGTCTCTGTTCACTGACTGACTGAAAAACCAAACTGTAAAACTAAAACAGTTTTGAGTAAGGTTTCACTCTTGAATCTGACTTGTCCAGTATTACCATCAGCTGGGATCATAATATTGCACTTAAAGGTAGTTTCAAGATTTGGAACAACAATATACTTCTAAGTCAGGTTGATGTATGAATTGGAGGAGAACTTGGAGGTAGTGATGTTCTCATGCCTTTGTACTTATAGGTGATAGATACTTCCTAATATTGGAAAGTGGTGTTCTTAAGACTTAAAACATTGAAAGAGGAATAGGCCATTCATCCCTTGAGCTTGCTCTGCCATTCACTAAGATCTTGGCTGAAATTCGTCAAAGTTCCTCAGACTGCACCTTCCAAACCAATGATAATTTATATCGAGAGGACAAGGGCAGCAGATACAAGGGAACATCAACACTTTCAAGTTCCCTTCCAAGCCACTCACCATTTTGACTTGGAAATTGTGGTTGGATTAAAATCCTGGCATTCCCTCCCTAATAGCATTGTGGGTCAACCCTCAGCAGGTGGACTGCACTGGTTCAAGAAGGCAGCTCAACACTGCCTTCTCAACGGCAACTAGGGATGGACAATAAATACTGGCCGAGTCTGTGATGCCCACATCCCACAAATGAATTTTTTTTTTAGAAAGCTGTCACATCTAGTGAGCTGATCTATTCAGAAACAAACATGTTCTCACTTTCCCCTATCCAAACAACTCCATTAGTGCAAGTAATATATAAAAACAAAAAAAAAAGGATTGGTAGCTTTTCTATCTTCTTTATCTTCAACTAGCAGGTGACATCAACTTAATCAGCATTATCTTATTGGAAATATTTATTTTATCCCTCTTGGGGAATAAATTAACTGCTCTTGTTTTTTGTGATATGGCATATTCAAGGTCATATGATGCCTTCACATCTTTGTACTTGATCAGACTTGCATTGTGATAGGTGCAGTTCTTCATAGAGGCCAAACCACTAGTTCTTTTAATTTATATCCAATCAGCAAAGTAAAATACTAATGATAGCCAAATCTAATTCTCAGTTGTATATTTTCTGCTAAATTGTTTATATCTCTTTCAAAAATTGCCATTTAGTTTACTGCTTAACATTGTATTTTTAGATATTAGTAACTGCTGGAGATAAAGGCCCTAGTATTGTAGGATCAACGGATTGGATTGGGTCTTTTGAAATCCGGTCAGTATTAAATTCGTTTGGGATTACTTCAAAGATCATGAACATTCGGTAAGAAAGTCTAAGTAAACTTTTCTATCAACTTACTTTTCATATTTATAATTACATGCTCTTTATTTGATTCATCAGATTTGCCTCAAATGTATTATTATTTAATATTTTTATGATTAGCACTGAAAGCTTTTGCTGAATTGGAGTTTCTATAATCAGATCACATAGCCAGTTGTCCTTGTATTTTATGGTCATTTTTTTCAGCTTATTTTGAACTTTCCAGTGACCACAAATGAACCTTATTATTTTATCTTGTCTTTTTAAAAAGTCATCTTATAGCAGTGTGTAATGTTGTAGGAATAGTAATAGAGGTCTCAGCTAATGATCAAGAAAGTATAGTTAAAATCTCACCGTGGAAGCTGAGGAGACAGCATCAAATAGGTCTCAAAAAAAAGAAAAATGCCAGTATAGCAATATGATCATGAAATTACTGGATCATCAAGAAAGCTCACGTTGAACTTTACAGAGAGTACACGATAGCGTCCTCTCGTCTGACTAGATGTGATGCCAGATGTACGGCAACAACTTTCCAACTGTTCTCTAAAATAATCTAGCATGCCACTCCATTGTATTGAATTACCATGTAGAACAATAATAAGGATAAACCATATCAACACCAGAAATAACAAATGCGGACCGAGCTCAGTCAAGGAACCAACGCATGCATTGCAGCAGTTATATAATTCTTTCTGGTGTAAAAATACAGTAGTAAATATGGTCCAACCCTGACCACCAAAATAACATAAGCATATTATTACATCCAACATTGAAGAGTCAAATGAAGTTATTAGAAAGTCAGTCGCCACACACAGATCATTTAGGACTGAGATAAAGGGACATTTCTATACTTAGAGGGTGGTAATTCTATAGAATTCACTACCACAGAAGGCTGCGGAGTCCAAATCACGGAGTATATTCAAGAAGAGATTGACATTCTTGTAAGATATTAATGGCATCAAATGGTATGGACAGAAAGCAGGAACATGCTTGGACATAGAAGATCACCATGATCAGATTGCATGGCAGAACAGGCTCAAATCCTGTTCCTAGTTTCTATCTTTAAAAAGTAGCAAGTCAAAGGATTGGAGTAGTTAACAATTCAGCAAAGTAAGATCCTGAGGTGGTTTAAGTGGGGATAAATAGCACGTGAGAGTAAACTTACAAGGAACATAAAAGCAGACTATAAGTACTTCCAATAGTTTGTGAAAAGAAAACGATTAGTGAAACTAAAATGAAATTTTGAACTTTTGCAGGGCAGGCTCTGAGTTAGCTTTGGCAGCAAGGGAACTTGCAGAACATTTTGAGGTGCAAGGTACTCCAGTCATGGTTGGTAAGTTTGTGATTTCTTTGTTAAATTTTCATTACTTCTAAACTTTTATTTGAATACTGCAAAACAAGTGTGTCAAGTAAATTATAAAACAAGACATGACTATTTAAAGTAGCCTTCACAAAGAGCTGAATTTATGTTTTATGATTTCTAACTTTTCATAACAGGATGTTATTTTTAATCAGTCATATGTTTTAAATTTAAGAATATATCTACACTGTCCTTAAATGCAGAACAAAATCTTTTGGTATGTGCAGTCCTACATTTCAGTGTTGATTCCTTAATGTCTTTTTAGACTTTGTTGTTGTTATTGCTTTGCAAAACAGGTGGTGAACCTCTAGCTCATACTCTTCTGGGAGTGGCATGGAATGAAGAAACCGGAGCAGTAAAATTCCTTGTCTTAGATGCACATTATACAGGAGAGGATGACTGGGCCAGTGTAATTGATAAGGTATATACAGGAAAACCAGCAGCACAATATATTTTTCTAACTGTAAAATTTAAAATGCAATTTCAATGGAAAGCAAATTAAGTGCCAATGATGATATTAAGTATTTCGGTAATGCTGAAATGATCTATCAATTCAAATTTTATTTTACCTTAATGCCTTAAATGAGTTCCATCTGAGAAACAAGCACAATTTTCAAATGATTTACATAGCCATTCCTAACCAATAGAGTGTTAATTCACACTTTAACATTCCATTATTTTGTTAAAATAAAAAATACTGCTTTACGTAGCGAGTAATTTTATACACTTGTCACAGAACATTTTCTTTAGAATTAGAATAGCTTTGATTAGTTCATCTCCACTTGCCGGATTTTATTCAGAGTCTGAAAAAGAGAAAATGCTGAAAATATTTATATAGTCATGCACCAAACAGGAGTAATATACATTGTCTTTCATTCAAAATTTAATTTTTCCACATGAAAGCTATCAGGTTCTGCTGCCATACCTGAAAGCAAAATATTGCAGTTGCTAGCAGTCTGATTTGAAAACAGAAAATTCTAGAAATATTCAGCACGTCTGGCAACAGCTGTGAAGTGTCCAAATAATTATTGTATGAGGTTGATTGTCTTGAATCTGATTTGATTTCCTAATTAACTCTTGTATCTGTACACTGAACTGTCAAGTAAAGGATGTCCAAAACAAGGCCCAAAGACCAGGCCAGGCTTTGGAGGTTTTGGCCGGTTCTTTATGTATGCTTTCATATACATACTTCTTTGGTTGTAACATTTGAACATTGTTACCCTTCAATTTAAGCCAGTGAGATAGCAGTCAGTCCTGCAAATCTAAGAAGTTCAAATGTTGCAATTAATCATTTTTTAAAAACCCAGCAAGTTTAAAGAGAAAACTGAGGAGAAAGTTGTAGACTTGAAGGGTCACAAATAAAGATACAAAATTTTAAGCTGAAGGACAGAGGGTTTGCTGGGATTTGAGGCAAGATATTTTCACCCGAAAGTGTTGGGAATCTGGTACGCACTGCCTGGAGTCTAGTGGCAGGAAACCTCAACCTTTTTAAAAAAAAATGTGGGTGAGCATTTGAAATGTCTTTTAACATTCAAGACTACGGGCTGAGGGCTGAAAAGTGGAATTAGTGTTGATAGGTCAGCATAGATTCGATGGGCCAAAGGACCTCTTCTGTGCTGTCTGATTGACATATTTCAACAGTTATGGATTGGTCAAATGTTCAGAGATCCAGTTATTGGAAGAATTTGTGACGTTCAGCCCAAGGTTGAATGCCCAAGTGCCTTCTCTTTCCACATTCCATCTCCCTCTTCAAGCTGCTGTGTGAAAATGTCAAGGCTGCACAGTCATGTGACAAGTCTGAAGCTTCTATTCCAATTGCTGGTCCAGCTACAAAAAACATATTTTATAAATATGTTTCAACTGTGCGAATTTGCTTTTATTTTAAGTTCCCATGTTATTTGTATTTCAGGCTATTGAATGGAAAGATGATGATTTCTGGGATCCATTGGAACCTTACAACCTCTGCCTGCCTCAGAGACCACAGGGTGTTTAAAGCCACCAGCACTTGAATACATATTTTTGTAATGTTATGCCTGGAAAGTAACAGAACAGAATTTTCAGATGATCAGAACTCTTATAATTTTTGATCTTCAAATCAAACCAGAAATTGAATGTTGCCGTATGTACTTTATGTAGTACACCAATAAAAACAGGAGCTAAATGTATCTTTACTACTTTTTATTTTAAAAACTTCATATATAGGATAGGCAAACTCTAAATATACTCTTTTAACACTTCAGATTGTTACAAAAGGTATGGAGGCATGAATCAGTACCTCTCTTTTTAAACTACTTGGTTGATTGTAACAAAGATTTTTATTTCTAGCATGCAGGTGTATCACACTTCAATTAAAATGTGGTACTAGTCAAAATGAAGTAGGCAAATACATGGTTTTCTTGAGTGAAAGAAAGACAAATATTATTACTACCCTGAGAAGGAGATATGACATCAAACATGGAAACAAAGTTTAAAGCTAAGTGCTTAGCACAAAACGGTATAAAAATAATACGCTGTTTTACAAGTTCTTGGAGTCTGAGTTATGACTGTTGAAACCAAGACCATGCCTTCTTAGTTGATGTTTTGTATCCTCTGCAGTACTAAAATTTGTAGAATCTTTGAGTTATAGTTGAATGAGTATTTCTATGATTTATTTCATCACTAGTGCTAGCTTTTAAGATTTCAAGAAGGAAACTGAGTAAAAGAATCTTCTTGAACTTGATGTTACATCTCGGTTTTCTTTTGTCAGCCAAAACGTTCCTAAAATATAGGTAGCTTGTATTTTCCTCAGTATGGTGCCATTGTCTTGCCATGGTGTAGTTATTTACAATCAACTTGTTCAGATGTTTTATGACACACCTGAAACAGGTGGGACTTGGACTCTGCCTTCTGACTCAGAGGGAGGGACAGTACCACTGAGTCAGAAGCACTGTTCTTTCCAAGGTGTCTAGTTATAGACCACCTTTCTTGTTCAAATATGCAGCTTATCAAACAAATGTAAATTAAGAGATTTTTCTTGAAGCCTGATTCAGTTGACTTGTTTTAATGTCTTTAAATAAAATGATAATTTCAGTTCAGACATTTTCATTCATTCCACATTAGTTCCCTAACTTACCTTATCCTGGGGTCAGGTGTTCAGTGCAGCTACTTTAGATCCACATTGCTTTCTTTTCAAAAACAAAACATTTTAGACCATGAAGGTCTCTGGTATTAAAATCAGATGATGGAAATTGGAAATTAATGATCAATATTTACCAAGATCACAATATTGCAACTAATTATTGAAATATGACTGAAATTTACCATTGATTTCTGACACTGAACTGACCAGACAAAAACAATTTATATTCCTCTGACTTTTCTGTCCAAAAAGTCCGATGTTGGATTGGAGGATTCTGCATAATTCCTTCAGTGCATGAAACTTTGGAGAGAACAACAAAAAAAAGTGAAGTCATGCCTTTTTACAAGTAAAACCTTAAAGCTTCTCATTGTATGAGTGAATAGGTGATTATATAATTGGGTGGAGTGTCACCTGAGTGGCAATCCAAATTAACTCAAGTCCACAGGGAGTTCATAGTGTGGGCTAGTGAGGTTAGATCACAGTGGATTCAGAACTCTGGTGATGGGGAGTCAGTTGCATAGTTTCCCAAAAATTAAACTGTGATTTTCTGTCAAAATTTCTTAACTGTCTGAAGTCTCCAACTCTAACTTTCTCAGATGGTCAAGAGAACAGAGGAATTGCCTCCTAAAAATTAACATTCTCCAGGCACTTCCCACAGAGTTGGCGCATCTGGACAACCAGAGTCCTGGCATTTGGTCATCCAATTTGAGAGTCTGGGACCAGAGGATCTGGACCATTGATACTTCTTGTAAATTGCAGTTTAGTAAATTGGTCTAACTACTTGTGAAATCAAAGGCACTACTAAAACTTAAGAATATTTAAAGATGGAGGTAGAAATGAATACAAAAATATTGACATTTAGACTGTTGGTCCAATACTCAACTTGAATAAATATTAAGTGAGATGTTCGTCATCCAGGTAAGTTATTTAAATTCTTCCAAACTATATTGAAACGAGTAGATGCAACTAAATAAGTTTTGGACAGTAAAACTCTAAATCTTAAAACTATTTATAGCTGTTGTTTGTATTTGTGATCCTATTTTAAATTTGATTTTATAAATCATTTACATTGATGTAGGAGAAAATAGTAATGTGAAAACAAATCCTGTTGTGATGCATATAAAATTAAAAATCACACAACACCAGGTTATAGTCCAACAGGTTTAATTGGAAGCACTAGCTTTCGGAGCGCCGCTCCTTCATCAGATAGTGACAATCACCTGATGAAGGAGCGTCGCTCAGAAAGCTAAGTGTGTTTCCAATTAAACCTGTTGGACTATAACCAGGTGTTGTGATTTTTAACTTTGTACACCCCAGTCCAACACGGGCATCTCCAAATCGTGATGCATATAGTTCTTGAAGAGTGAAGGATACTTTGAAAAATTTAGATGCTCTGAAACATCCAGGATGGCCTTTTCTTAAGTTCCCACTTGCAGCCACAAATGAAAAGTAAATATATGAATGTGATGTAGGCCAAAATATTTCTCTCACATCTTCTTGCTGTGGAGTATGTCGTAGCAATCAATTAAATGTTTTCCACGAAATTAATTAAATGCATCTATCCCTCAATCGACACCCAAAACAAAATTAACACTAGGGCAGGTGGGGGTGTTCCGGATAATGGCGCATCCAGTTGATGGAAAAATATTTTCTCTCAGCTACCGATCTCTGCAAGTTCCCGGAACCTTAACTTCCCAGCTGAAGACGCCAGGGCGCTGTAATGATGCTGCACCCGGTGCAAAACAATGGGGGCGGACTTCTGGGCAGCCTAGCAACTGCCGGGCGCGCTGTCTCCACAGCAACTGTCCTTCCCTGAGGACCGCCGCGGGCTGTGGGGGGGAGGGAAGGCAGACAAGCGGGGCCACCGTGCGAAAGGCGCCCAGCGCAGGTGGGGAAGAACGGCCTGGTGGTACCGCTGCTGCCGTCGCGCCTCAGCACTGAGAACGAATACGTCATGAAGCAAATATTAATGTAGGGAGAGTTATATATGTTCACGTTAACGTAGATAAAATGACATGCATTAGTAGAAAAAACGGTATTGCAGGAGAAAATTGTTATTTAAAAATAATGTGAATGCAAGAAAAATGCTGAATGACTTGTGCCTAAAATAAAGAGTAATCTGTCTGGGGTACACTGGATGTTCCAATAGTGGTGCCCTGCTGTATAACCTGTGCCTAAAATAAATAGTAAAATGTCTGGGGTACATTCGATGTTCCATTGGCGGTGCTGTGCTGAATAATTTGTGCCTAAAATAAATAGTAACGTGTCTGAGGTACATTGGATGTTCCAAAGGTGGTGCCCAGGACAATATTTTATCTCCTCCCAATCAATCAGCAATATAAATGCAGATTGCCTGTTCAGTTTCATATTGTGGGTGCTTGGGGCATCACAGTGGCTCAGTGGTTAGCACCGCTGCCTCGCAGCGCTAGGGACCCAGGTTTGATTCCATCCTTGGGCGACTGTGTGGAGTTTGTACATTCCAAAGATTTGCAGGTTAGATGAATTGGCTGTGCTAAATTGTCCACCGTATACAGGAATGTGTAATTTAGATACATCAGTCAGGGGATAAATATAGCAGAAGTGTTCTGGGTGGGCTATTCTTCAGAGGATCAGTGTGGACTTGTTGGGCCTGTTTCCACACTGTAGGGATTCTGTGATCTTTTTGGGCACAATTTGTTTGCTGTGTTTCATATACTAAAGCCACAACTACTTCTCAAAAATAGAACTCTTTGAAACTCATTTCATGTAATGAGGGCATTGCTGGCTAGGTTAGCATTTATTGTCCATCTCTAATTGCCGAAATGGCAGTTAAGAGTCAACCACTTTGTTGTGGGTCTAAAGTCACATGTAGGCCAGACTGGGTAAGGATGGCAGTTTTTTTTCCCTGAAGGGCACTAGTGAAACAGACAATCAGCAATGGATGCATGGTCATCACTTGACTCTTAATTCCAGATATTTATTGAATTCAGATGCCAACATCTGGCATGGCAGGATTCAGACCCGAACCCCAGAACATTACCTGGATCTCTCTTTTAACAGTCCGATGCTAAGACCACTAACATCGCCTCCCCACTACCATTTTCCTGGTTGTAAACGACTTTGGTCATTCCCATTAACAAGCAAAGGTTTATTTTGATTGATTGATTTAGACAGTATTGCAGATGATCATAGTAACAAAGATGAAAAGTATCTGCAATTCTGGAAGTTTTGTTTGCATCTTTAGCCTAACAGAATGCAGTGGAGGAGATTTCAAAAATAATATATATGACGAATTTCATAACCAGGCGGCCTGCCAAAAGACTTTATAACTTCAAATAACTTTGTTTTCTTATGTTACAGCAAAAAGTACCAATCATTAGTGTGCACACAGCAAGTTCCCATAACCAATATTTTTTGAGAGCTGGTTTGAGTCTTAATCATTGGCTGGCACAAAGTACTTCACCATTGTTTTTAATATAGTGCTTCAGTTAAACATAAATTCTAGGTACTGTATATCCAATAGTGTAGCAATGCTCAGTACTACACTGAAATATCATCCTGGATTGTTTGTGAACCAAAAACGGTTTCAGATGAAAGAACACAAACACTAATGCCAAGGAACTCCAGGCATCTTTAAAAGGCTCTTTTCCTCTGTCCAGAATTCATTGTAAAGTTAAGAGGTATCAGGTAGCAGTTGCCAGCATTTTTGGATGTTATTGGCTAATCATCATTATGACTAATTAGCTAAATAACAGATTAATTTTATGTATTGTGAGGCACAAGTTGATTTTTTTCCATTATTCATAAATGGTCTTGTATTTTTCTGAAGCAGACGTTACTTGCACTATCCTGAAACATTTGTGTCATTGTCATTTGATTTCTCACTAACTGATGAAAGATGGCATAAGCCATACACTTTACTCAAGTTAGTAACAGAGTCTGAACTGTATAAACTGGATTTATTTAACTTTTGCAGTATGCACAAAACAACACACATAACAATAGTAGACCAACTTCACCTTTTAAACTGCTTATTGTTTAAATAACATTAAAGTAAATTAATCACTCAACCATGCCAATTGGTCCACCCTAATTTTGTTATTTTTCTCAGGGGTTAAATTCACTTTTTCCTTTTACTTGCAGCAAAACTGTCTTTTTGCTAGCTTCATTCTCCAAAATTCTGCCTATCCCACTCCAGGGACCTGAACTCAAAGATCTGGTTGGACACTCCAGTGTAGTACTGCACCATTACTGAACTGTTGAGTGTGCTGTCTTTCAGATGAAGTGTTAAACCAAGGTCCCATCTGCTGTCTTAAGTAGACAAAGAGCACATGGAACTATTTGAAGAAGAACAGGCGAGTTATTCCTGCCAATATTTATCCCTCAACCAACTTCACTCAAACAGCATAGTTGGTCATTATTACTTTGCCATTCATGGGACCTTCCTGTACTGCATTGGCTGCATGTTTACAAAACCACAACCGTGACTCTACTTCATATAAATTACTGAAATAAGATAAATGTTGCCAAAGGTTTTTATCTTGCACTCGTTAGGACAAATATAAAAATGCTAAATTTGAAACAATCACAACAACATTCTCTACAAGAGAAGAGTGCTGAATGGCAAATCAACCCTGATGATACGTCTGTACTGATAAATGACTTCAAAGGAGATAGTAATGTGCTTTTCCTGTGGTTGTGAAGGTTGTGATTTAAATGCCAGCTTATACATTCATAAATTATCCTGTAGCCTTTAAACTTTGAAATGCAATGAAATGGTTTTACACCTTTCCTAATCATCTAATTTCCAGGTTTGATTATTTGGAATTGGGTGTTGTTCAGATCTCTCAAACATAATCTTCCTGGCTAAGTGCATCCGTACTGTATGGAAGGCAAAAGGAAAACTCATCATCCGTAAGTTTAAAAAACAGCAGAACTGGGTAGTCATCTTAAAACATTCAGAATTTTAGATTACCCTATAGCAGAGGTGACCAACTTATTCACATGAGGGGCAACATTTCATATCGGAGGGGAGTCTGAGCAAATTGCAGAACAGTAAAGGTTACCACAACAGTAAACATGAACTTTATCAAAAATACTCAGCAATAAATTAAACATTAATAATTTAAAAATAGTCATTAAAAAGTGCCAAACAGTAAAGCTTAATAATAAAGCCATTTTTTGACTAAGAAGCAAAACTAGAGAGAAAAAACAGCTTCAGTTCATGATCAGTGGAGAAAGGGATAGTGACTGGGTCTGCGCTAAGGAGTTAGGTTTAATGAGCACAAACTTTGGATTGCCTCTGATGGGGCACCACCTTTGCCAGAATTCACATGAAAGTGGGGCATGAAAGTAAATTGACTTTCACCATAAGTTTCCTTCTTTCACAGCCTGCTTTTCCTCTCCTACACTTGTCCCTTTCCCTCTTTTTCTCTTGCCCCTTTCATTCTCTTACCTCTATCACTGTTTTTTCTTACTCTGTCCTCTTTAGTAATCTTTTGGCTTTGAGGCAGAGGCTTTCAGTTCCAAAAGTTTCCACCAAGCTGTTACCCCACCAGAAAACATCATGCAGTGAAATAAAGGTGGCCACATTTTATTTCCCAGACTAAAACCAAAACTGCAAAAAGCTATTTTTTTTAACAGAAAAATTAGCAGGAGCTACCTGGTGGGCTGAATTTCATTCCTGCCTTCACCATGTGGCCAGACTCAGAATTACCTTTTGCCATATGACTGTCATTGCCTTCTCCCTGTTGTGTGACTCTCATCTCCTTAGCCCCCTCCCCAAGCTAGTCTCCAGGAAACTGACCTATTCCAAAACCCAGCCTGCAGACTCTCTGCCACAAGCCCTGGCCTTAAGCTACTCCTCCCACATATCTTGCTGATGAGCCCACCAATTAAGCCTGCAGCAGCACCTGGGGAGAGGAAGGGCCTCTGGTGCAGAAGCTGTTCCTTACATAATCTTCCACTTCCACTTACCTGTATTTGAAATTCCAACTCAAATAAAATATGAATAAAATAAATTAAACTACAATAAATGATTAGTTTTCTTTCCTGGTCTATTCTAGTGTAAGGTTATGTTATAATTAATTATGACAACCATATTAAAGAGCTGCAAATCTGTCGACCAGTTGAAGCAGGTGTCTGCCAATGAAATACCATGTGTGGCTGGCTGGCTGTAGGTTTGGCACCTTATATATACTGTAAACAATGAGATAAATACATAGCTAAAAAGGTAAAGTCACCATAGTTCTATCAGTCCATAGGGCTGGCTCTCATGAGAGAGAGAGGGAGACAACTGGTGGTGGTTTTAACCTAAAGGTCACCACATCTCAGGGAAGAGGAGAGATTGCGGAGGAGAGTCCTTCATTGTAATCTCAGCTGGTGTAGAATTTAAACCCACTCCTGTGGGCATCACTCTGCACAAAACAACTGTCCAGCCAACTGAGTTAAACCAACCCCCATACATATCTGGCAGGATAAAATGCTGTGGCAATTGTAAATATCATATGATCAGATGTCACATGAATTGCCTTTTCAACTTGAAATGTAATATGATCAGAATGTTGCATAATCAAAGCACAAAGTCTCTTCATTCAAATTTGGGAATACTGAGCGAGTTTCATGACAACCCAGTGTTAGTCTGAAAATGGACTTGGACCTTGATCAGGTTACTTGAACAAAGAACAAGGAAAATTGCAGCAAAGGAACAGGCCCTTCAGCCCTCTAAGACTGCGCCAATCCAGATTCTCTATCTAAACCTGTCGCCTATTTTCTAAGTGACTGTATTCCTCTGCTCCCTGCCCATTCATGTATCTGTCTAGATACATCTTAAATGACATTATCATGCCCATCTCTACCACCTCTGCTGACAGTGTGTTCTAGGCACCCACCACCCTCTGCGTAAAGAAATTTCTACACATCACCCCTAAACTTTTTCCCCACTCACTTTGAATGCGTGACCCCTAGTAATTGAGTCCCCCACTCTGGGAAAAAGCTTCTTGCTATCCACACTGTTATACCTCTCATGATTTTGTAGACCTCAATCAGCTCCAATCCCAACCTCCGTCTTTCTAATGAAAATAATCCTAATCTACTCAACCTGTCTTCATAACTAGCGCTCTCCATACCAGGCAACATCCTGGTGAATCTCCTCTGCACCGTCTCCAGAGCATCCATATTCTTTTGGTAATGTGGCAAGCAGAACTGTATGCAATATTCCAGATGTGGCCAAACCAAAGTCTTATACAACTGTAACATGACCTGCCAACTTTTGTACTCAATAACTTGTCTGATGAAGGAAAGCATGCCATATGCCTTCTTGACCACTCTATTCTCCTGCGTTGCACCTTCAGGGTACAATCGACATCAATTTTCTCCAGGACTTCTCCATTTACTGTATAGTTTGCTCTTGAATTGGATCTTCCAAAATGCATCACCTCGCATTTGCCCAGATTGAACTCCATCTGCCATTTCTCTGCTCAACTCTTCAATCTATCTAAATTCTACTGCATTCTCTGACAGTCCCCTTCACTATCTGCTATTCCACCAACTTAGTGTCATCTGCAGACTTGCTATCAGACCACCTATTCCTATTTCCAAATCATTTATGTATATCACAAACAACAATGGCCCCAGTATGAAACGCCACTGGTCTCAGTTCTCCATTTTGTGAAACTCCCTTCCACGACTGCTGTCTGTCTCCTGTTGCCCAGCCAGTTCTTGATCCATCTAGCTAGTACATTCTGGACTCCATGCAACTTCACTTTCTCCATCAGCCTACCATGGGGAACCTTATCAAATGGCCTTACTGAAGTCCATGTATATGACATCTACAGCCCTTCCCTCATCAATCAACTTTGTCACTTCCTCAAAGAATAATTCTATTAAGTTGGTAAGACATGTCCTTAGTGGCGCTACCAGCATTTTCCAATGATGACGGTTGGTTGGGGTGGGGAGGGTTGCATTAGGCAGACGGTAGAGTTGAAAAAACACTCCTGCTCCTCAGCTATGTTTTTTGAAACATGCGTAATGATCACTTTAGGTTTACTGAAGGGATTATTTGAAAGATTGTCAAAATCAATCATAGAATGAAAGTATTTCAGGCATCCATTCAGCTTAGAACATTGGTTCTTCAAATTGGTCTTATTGTCTTTGTTTTACTCAGGCAAGACAGATTAGATCACATTAGAGTGTGGAAACAGGCCCTTCGGCCCAACAAGTCCACACCGACCCACCAAAGCGCAACCCACCCATACCCCTACATTTACCCCTTATCTAACACTACGGGCAATTTAGCATGGCCAATTCACCTGACCTGCACAGCTTTGGACTGTGGGAGGAAACCGGAGCACCCGGAGGAAACCCACGCAGACACGGGGAGAACGTGCAAACTCCACACAGTCAGTCGCCTGAGGCGGGAATTGAACCCGGGTCTCCGGCGCTGTGAGGCAGCAGTGCTAACTGCTGTGCCACCGTGCTGCCCACAGGTACAGTTGTCCATTACGTAAACAAGAATCCTGGTTCTAAAAGGAATTAGATTTTTTTAAAAATGGAATGTATGAAGCAAAATTACTAGGGCTGTGCAGACAAATTCTTAAATAGTTCTTAGTTCATTTGTAAGTTTTAATAAATAAGCATTTTTAACCACTGGAAGCTTGAATTTCAGCATGCTAATAATGAAATAAATTGCAGGGTGCAGTCAATAAATCGAAACAAATTAACCTCTGAACTGTTGCCTCAGAAGCAAACCAACAAGTGTCCGTCGTTGCAAGAGCGTGGGATCAAGAACAGCGCTGCCCAGAATTTAGGTAAATGATATAGGAACAAGAATGTTTTTAAAAATTTGAGAGTAGTCCTGTTGAAAGTACCCTGGCAATTTCCTGCAAATGAGTTTGAATCATTCATTTGCATATGCTAGACTTGACTATAAAACAATAAGAAGCGAGATAATTGAGGTATTTAATATGTTCCAAGGATTAGATATTGTAAATAGAAATCCCTGTGGTGTGAGAGTCCATCCAGTACTAAAAAATGTGTGAGCATTATAACAGAACATAAGGAAAACTAGAGCGAGCCCATTCAGGGGTGAAATCAGAAAACAGTTCTTCCATCAATGTTTTAGTGGAAATCTGGATCTCTTATCTGCAAAAAACATCATTGAGGTTAGATGAATTGAAACTCAATATTGTGAGTCATAGGTTTGTCAGCAGTAATAAATTGGGAAAATTAGGTTAGGCTACTGATAAGGCATGATATAATTGAATGGTAGAATAGGCTCAAAGGACTGCATAGTCTACACCTTTTTCAAATGTTGCTAAATGGGGATCAGTCCGTTTGTTTGGCCAGATGGCTAGAGTGTAGCCCAAAATAATGCCAGCTGTTGTCGTTCATCTCAATTTGCCACCTTAACCATCCCCATGCTTGGTGCAAAGTGGTGCCCCAGAAACCGCACAACCTATTCTCTAATACTTTTGATCTGTTTTTTATTAGATTAGATTACATTACAGTGTGGAAACAGGCCCTTCGGCCCAACAAATCCACACCGACCCGCCGAAGCGCAACCCACCCATTCCCCTACATTTACCCCTTTACCTAACACTACGGGCAATTTAGCATGGCCAATTCACCTGACCTGCACATCTTTGGACTGTGGGAGGAAACCCATGCAGACATGGGGAGAATGTGCAAACTCCACACAGTCAGTCGCCTGAGGCGGGAATTGAACCTGGGTCTCCGGCGCTGTGAGGCAGCAGTGCTAACCACTGTGCCACCGTGCCGTGTGTGAACTATGGGCTAATGACTTCTTCAGATACTGAAGCAACCCATGTCTGTGTGCAGCAAGAGCTGGACAACATTCTAGCCTGGGCTGATCAGCAAAAAGAAATAGATGCACCACACAAATGCCAGGCAATGACCATTTCCAACAAGAGACAAAGAATTTAATCATCTCTCTTTCAGATTCACTGTGTAACCACCAGAAGATTACCATTAGCCAGAAATCCCACCCTCACTCCTGAAGAAGGGTTATACCTGAAATGTTGACTTCTCCACCTCCTGATGCAGCCTGGCTTGCTGTGTTCTCCAGCCTCCTGCTTGTCTACTTTGGATTTGAGCATCTGCATTTTTTTTTTGCCTCTAAGAAATTGAACTGGGCCAGCAATATAAATGCTGTGCCTACAAGAGCAGGTCAAAGCCTGAAAAATCTACAGTGAATGCTCCATGGAGTTTCTCCCACTATCTACAAGACACAAGTCTGAAGCATGGTAGAATAGTCTCCACTTAGCTGGATGGTTGCAGCTCCAACAATTGTCAAAACTTGACACCATTGGGACAAAGCAGCCAGCTTGATTGGCAACTGATCCACTACCTTCAGTATTCACTCCAACACCAATCCACAGGGGCAGCAGTGTGCACTATCTACAAGATGCATTGCAGCAACTCTCAGGCTGTTTAGACAGTTATGACACTAAAATCAGGACACCACCATCTGTAAGTTCCCCTTCTGGTTACTCACCATCCTAACTTGGAAACATATCACTGTTCCTTCAGTGTTGATGGATCAAAAAACTGTTACTCCCTAACATCACTGTGGGTTCACCTACCATCCATTCACTGCAGCAGTTCAAGTAGGAAGCTTACCACCACTATCTGTCAGGTAATAAGGAATGGATACTACAAAACGCATGGTTAGAGCAAGGAAGCAGGTTCTGAATTGTCGCCAGCCAGAGTTCTGTGCTGTTAGCTCCCAATAGCCATCTACCTCATTGAGCTGACTGACTCCCCCAAGGAATCTGTTGTAATGTGGAAATACGGACTCTACATGCGTATTTTTGTACTTTACATTCAGCTAAAAACTTCAAGAAAACCTCTGATGTGAAAAGGGCAGATGCTATCTTAAGGAAACGAATCAATGATGGAGATTTGCAAGCAATTTTCCTGCTGGGGCAACTCTACTTTGAAGAGGTAAGATAATAATGAATAAATATAGCCAAAAAAGAAGCTATTAGATTGTTAATATATTATGCAGATGAAAATCGCTATAATAATTTGTTCTTTTGTATTTTTTTATCTGCAATCCCAAACTAATAGTTTGTATCATATGCTTCCACATCAAATTTTGTCATCAGATTTCTGGAGTGAACATCATTATTGTAGGTGATTATTGAAAATCAAACTTATTGCAGGCTAACTTTCCTTTTCTTCAAGAGAATTAAATATTAAGCAAAGCCTGCAATAGGCCAATTTTTTATTTTTATATGATTATGTGGACATTCATGGATTGTAATCATGTTACCAGATATTTTCTTGTCTTATCCCTGCCTAACTTTATATTGGATGAGCTATGTGTTTGTTTCTAAATTAAAATTTCACAAGCAGATTTTTTATTCTTTTTGTCCTGGAATTTTGCTCCTTTTATTTTGCTGGTAACTTTTTTTGGTTGATTCCTTCAAACTAGCAAGTCTACACAATGAAACAGTAAAGACAGTTTGCTGCTAACCATCTGCCATTATCATTCATGCCAAACATGTAACAACAGAGTATGTTTGTCCTGCAGAAGGAGCCCATTTAGCCCATTCAACCCCAAATTGTATAATCTTTTGATTCAATTATGTACTGGATGATATTATCTCAAAAATCAATCAAATATTAGGCTAAAATAAAATATGTAGCATAAACTTTACTATAAAGTTTAATTGTAAAAAAAATTAATGCGTAAAAGAACAGTTTACTTAAAATTTTGTATATTTGGTAAAATTATTCTGCAGTTGGTAAGTAGATTCTGCAGGTAGACATCCACTTTCCTAAGGGCAGGAAGGAGGCATATTCCACATCCCAATCACTTTTGGACAACTTAATAGTAAAGGTTAAATAATTCCTAGCTGTGGAGTTGGAGAGCAGGGGTGAGTCTTCAAGAGCAGGTACCCTATGCCACACAAACTGACCCATAGAGGCATTGATTACCCCAGGTGTGACCACTCAACCCTCCAGCCTTTGAAATCAACTTTGCCTTCCTGGATCTACCTAATTGTTCTACCTCATCTGCTAAGCCCACCCTTCTTTGAGGACTCCAACAATCCTTTGATCCAGAGCATGTTGCAGTCACAGCAATAACCACCCCTCCTGCTTGTGGCTTCCGGGCTAGCAGAGGCAAGCTCACTTCTGACCTGATGGCCAATTGATTGGAAACACCTCTGTGAGATCCTGGCCAGTCTTTTCAAGACTGAATACCATGTCAACTAAAAAATAATGAAACCAACACAAAATAAATAGCTGGATTTTGCAGGTTTTGTGTTTCCTAACCCAACTAAACTATCAGTCGAGATCCACCCACAGTATGCCAACTGTCCTGCAACCATTTTACACTCAGCTGGTCTAGGGTGAAACTTTTATAGGAAGTCTCACCTTAGAAAAGGTAGTGGCCAATCTAACCGTAGTGCAGTGCACCTTCCAAACCCATAACCACTACTATCTAGAAAGACAGAAGCAGCAGCTATATGGAAACACCACCACCATCACCACCATTTACAAGTTCCCCTTTAAGCTCTCACCATCCTGACTTGGAAATACAGTGACACTGATGGATCAGTGATTTATCAGAATCTTTCAACTCTGTCCTTTCAAACCAATTGGACAATGGTACTGCAAGAAGGCAAGCTTACCACCACCTTCTCAAAGATGTACCCTCTATGTAAGGGTAAGCAGTAAATGTTGGCCCTGTGCCCATACCTCCTCCCTCACCTCTATCCAAGACCCTAATGGAGCCTTCCACATCCATCAATATTTTACCTGCACATCCACTAATATCATTTATTGTATCCGCTGCTCCCGCTGCGGTCTCCTTTACATTGGGGAGACTGGGCGCCTCCTAGCAGAGCGCTTTAGGGAACATCTCCGAGACACCCGCACCAATCAACCACACCGCCCCATGGCCCAACATTTCAATTCCCCCTCCCACTCTGCTGAGGACATGGAGGTCCTGGGCCTCCTTCACCGCCGCTCCCTCACCACCCGACGCCTGG
>NC_057711.1:26382156-26422268 GCF_004010195.1 Chiloscyllium plagiosum | reverse complement strand
TATCTCTCCACTCTTCAGGCTCACTGCCTTTATTCCTCATGAAGGGCTTTTGCCCGAAACGTTGATTTCGAAGCTCCTTGGATGCTGCCTGAACTGCTGTGCTCTTCCAGCACCACTGATCCAGAATCTGGTTTCCAGCATCTGCAGTCATTGTTTTTACCTAGTAAATGTTGGCCCAGCCAGTGCCGCCCGAGGGTAAAAAAAATGGTTTGAGCAGTTGCCATTTCAGTGACTCCAGTTTGGTCCACAAATAGGAAGAAGAAGTTGAAGCAAGTGGGACAGAGGGTATGCACAGGTTGTTGGTGAGGCCAGTCTGGCAGTCCCCAGCATGGATGTGGGCTTATATGTCCGTGTTGAGCACAGGGAGTCCCGAAATAATTGACCCCTCTTGCTCTGGCACCTCCTGCTGAGTAAAAGCTCAGTAGTCACCAATTTGGTGTGCGCCTTTCCCCATTGTGGGTACAATAATATGGGACTGGATGAAGCAATGGACTGACTATTAATTGGCTACTTAAAGACTTCAGTAGACCCCAATCTGAGTGATTTGTACAGTGGCTTCACCGTGCCTTCACTCCATTGGCATTGTGAGTGTACCTATACCAAACGTAATGCAGTAGTTCCAGTGGCTAATTTTCACCACTGTCTCAGGGACAACTAGAGATATGCAATAGATGCTGTCCTAATCTGCAATGCCCATATCCCTCAAACAAAAATAAAAAGTAGAGGTAGATGGAAAGGCAGGAGACAGGCCAGATGCTGCACGCCTCCTCATCCATCTCCAACCCTTCGTACTAGCAGAGAGGTCTAAAGTCCAGCTGAAGGTTACAGCCTTTCTTATTGCAAATACTGCTGCTATTTCATGACCAGATGCTGCTACTTAATGGTGTCGGATCTTCCTAAATTAACTAACTTGACTTAAAAGTAAAGACTAAGACCCAAACTTAAAGTCAAATTCTCACATATATGTAAGAAGGCTGACTGCAGGAAGTAAACTCAATGTTTTTTAAGAACAAAATCGAAAATTATCCTATTGTTTGACTGGCTTTTTTATGTATGCTTTAGGGATGCTTTGAAACAGCTTTTGAAGAGTTTAACAAAATTAAAGACACAGACTTTCAAGCTCTGTATCAGCTTGGTGTGATGTATTATGATGGCTTAGGTACTAAGGAGAATCCTGTGAGTAAATAAACTACTGTTACTATCTGATGTGTTTCAATACCATATTTTTGTGTGCCAGTCATATTACAAATAGAGTAAATTGGAGAGTCACTCCCCTATTCAGTGAACATTCAAACATGAAATGGGATCCATGGACCATTTGTCCCAACAAGCTTGCTCTGCCATTCAATAAGAACAAGGCTGATCTGTTTGCATTTCAAAGTCCATATTCCCATTTATACCTGATAACCCTCAGTTGCCCTGCCAACTCTTGTCTTTAAAAATGATGCCTCTTCCACAACTTTCCGAGACAGAGTGTTCCAAAGTTTCTCAACCCTCAGAGAGAAAATAATTCTCATAGTCCTGATGAGGCAAACCTAACTTTGAAACAATGTGCTCTGATTCGGCAATAACCTAAAACAGGAAGCATCCTTTTTATGTTCACCTTGGTAAGACCATTCAGGATCTTATACACTCCAGCTAAATTACCCTTCACTCTTCTAACCCCAGTAGAATAAAGCCTAGCTTGACCAATTTATTCTCCTTTAGACAATTCTGTCATTCCAGGTATCGAGCTAGGAAACCTCCTCTGAACTGCCTCCATTGTAATTACATCATTCCTTAGATAAGGAGATCGAACTGTACACAGCTTTCGAGATGTGGTCTCACCAATGCCCGACATAACTGAAGGAAAACATCCTTAGTTTGATGTTTAATTCCTCTCATAATAAAGGATTGCATCCAATTAGCCTTCATGCTGTATCTGCATACCAACATTTTTGTGACTCATGTACTTGAACATCCATACTTCTTTGCACCTTGGAATTCCATAGCTGCTGTCTGTTTAGGTAATATTCTGCTTTTTTGTTCTCCCTGCAAAAGAAAACAACTTCACATTTTCCCACGTTACATTACTCCATCTGCAAGTCTTTTTCTTCTTCACAACATACTTTCCTACCAATTTAGCTACCATGCCTTCACTCCCCTCGTCTAAGTCATTTATATGAACTGTAAAACATTGAGGCCTCTGCAGGACTGCATTTGTCCAAGTCAGCCAATCTTTTATCCATGTTAGCCCTTACTCCATATTCTTGCACTTTCTACAATAGTATTTTGCCTTCTGGAAATCCATTACTTCAACAGGCTTCCGCTTATCCAAAGTGCATGGAGTTCAAAGAACTCCAAAAATTGAAAATTACAATTTCATTTTCAAAGACCTTGCTGACTGTTCCCAATTATCTTGAGTTCTTCTCTCAGCATGCAGCTTTAATCTCTAATTCTCACACCTCTACAACACAAGTCAGCCTTATAGTTTCTTGTTTACTGTGATCCTTCTTGAATAAAGGCACCAAATTTGCTACTTTCTAGTTTAATGGAAGTTTCCTAAATCTTGGGAATTTTGGAAAGGTAACACTTCCGAAGTGCAGACAGTTCTTTACAAAGAGTACTGTGCATTAGTCATATCTGACCACTACAGTCACTTCTGTGATCCATATCCCATCAGTAGCGGGGAAGATGTTGAAAGGTATTCTGAGAGACAGGATCTAAATGCATTTGGAAAGGCAAGGAGCGATAGGGATAGGCAGCATAGTTTTATGCACGGGAAATAGTGTCACACAAATGTGATTGAGTTTTTGAAGAGGTGACCAAGAATAGAGATGAACGTTGCCTACCTGGACTTTAGCAAGGTCATTGACAAGGTTCTGCATGGTAGACTGCTTATTAGAGTTCGATCACGCGGGATCCAAGGAGAGCTAGCCAATTGGATACAAAATTGGCTTGACAGTAGGAGACAGTGGGTGGTGGCAGACGGCTATTGTCCAGACTGGAAGCCTGTGACCAGTGGTGTGCCACAGTGCTGGGTCCACTATTGTCATCATTTATCTAAATGGTTTGGATGGCAATATAGGAGGCACGATTAGTCAGTTTATGGATGACACTAAAATTGGTGGTATAGTAGATAGTGAAGAAGGTTATCTGAGATTACAATAGGACCTTGATCAACTGGGCTAGTGGGCCAAGGAATGGCAGATGGAGTTAATTCAGATAAATATGAGGTGCTGCATTTTGGTAAGACAAACCAGGGCAGGACATACACATTTAGTGGTAGGGCCTTGGGAAGTGTTGATGAACACAAAGATCATAAGACACAGGAGCAGAAATTAGACCATTCAGCCCGTCAAGTCTGCTCTGCCATTCAATCATGGCTGATAAGTTTCTCATCCCCATTCTCCCACTTTCTCCCCATAACCCTTGATCCCCTTGACAATCAAGAACTATCTATCTCAAACTTAAATACACTCAGTGACCTGGCCTCCACAGCCTTCTGTGGCAGTGAATTCCATAGATTCGCCACTCCGTGGCTGAAGTTTCTTCTACTCTGTTCTAAAAGGTCTTCCCTTCACTGTAGGGCTGTGCCCTCGGGTCCTAGTCTCTCCTACCCTTAGAAACAACTTACCAGCATCTACTCTGTCCAAGCCATTCAGTATTCTGTACAGATCCCCCCCTCATTCTTCTAAACTCCATCGAGTATAAACTTCAAACATTCCTCATATGTTAAGCTTTTTATTCCTGGGACCAATTTCGCGAACCACCTCTGGATGCACTCCAGGGCCACTACATCCTTCCTGAGATGTGGGACCAAAATCTGCGCACAATACTCCAGAACCTTATAGAACCTCAGAAGTACATTCTTTTTTTATATTCAAGTCCTCTCAAACTAAATTGCATTTGCCTTCCTAACTACTGACACATCCTGCGAGTTTACCTTGAGAGAATCCTGGATAAGAACTCCTAAGTCTCTTTCCACTTTAGACTCCTGAATTTTCTCCCCATTTCGACAATAGGCCATGCCGCTATTCTTCCTACCAAGTGCATGACCTCACACTTTCCCATGTTGTGCTCCATCTGCCACTACTTTGCCCACTCTCCGAGCCTGTCCAAATCCTTCTGCAACCTCCCCACCTCCTCAAACTATCTGTCCCTCTACCTATCTTTGTATCGTCTGCAAACTTAGCCAGAATGCCTCCAATTCCTTTATCTAGATCGTTAATGTATAAAGTGAAAAGTTGTGGTCCCAACACTGAGCCTGGTGGAGCGCCACTTGTCACCAGCTACCATCCTGAGAAGAACCCGTTTATTTCCGCTCTTTGCTTTCTGCCAAACAGCCAAGCTTCTATCCATGTTAGCACCTTCCCTCTGACACAATGGGCCTTTATCTTACTCAGTAGCCTCCTATGCAGCACCTTGTCAAAGGCCTTCATGAGGTCCAGGTAGATAAAATCCATTAAGACCTATGGATGCAGGTACATAGCTCCTTGAAAGTGGTGTCACAGATAAACAGGGTGGTGAAAACATTTCGCACACTTGCCTTCATCGGTCAAATCACAGAGTACAGAAGTTGGGATTTTATGTTACAGGTGTACAGGACATTGGCAAGGCCATATGTGGAGTACTGCATACAGTTCTGGTTGTTGTGCTATGGGAAGGATGTTACTAAACTAGAAAGAATGCAAAATTGATTTCCAAGGATGTAACCAAGCCTGAAGGTTTGGGTTATAAGGAGAGGCTAGATAGGCAGGGATTTTTTTTTTTCCTGGAGCATAGGAGGCTGAAAGATAACCTTAGAGTTTTATAAAATTATTAGGGTCATAGATAAGGTGAATAGCAAAGGTCTTTTCTCCAGGTAGGGAGTCTAAATTAGAGAGCATAGGTTTAAGGTGAAAGGGACAAGATTTCAAGGGAAATTTTTTCCGCAAAGTGTGTAGTGCGCATATGGAATGAGCTGCCAGTGGATGTGGTAGGGGCAGGTACACTTACAATATTTAAAAGATATTTGGTCAGGTACATGGATTGGAAAGATTTAGAGGGATATGTGCCAAACGCAGGCAAATGGGGCTAGTTCAATTTAGGAAACCTGTTCGGCTTTGCTGAAGTGCCTGTTTCAATACAGTAAGACTCTATGACTAAGTGAATTTGGATAGTCTTTGCAATTTACTAATATGCATGCGTAACATCTGCAGGACTGCCCAAAGTTACCTCAGAAACAGGCTGAATCAGAAAACGGCCAAAATTCAGTCACACGGTTAGGAATATCTGATTCCATAATAGGTCTATTTTAGAGATATAACTTTTAATTTTCAGAATACAGATTTTAGGGTGGAGATTTAAGTGTAAAAAGTAAGAAAAATAGAAAACATGATTAAGAACCTAATAAACAACCCTGAAGTAAATGTAAATCAAACATTCTTGGATTCATTACAGTTCAGAGTCCCTACAATATGGAAACAGGCCATTCGGCTCAACAAGTCCGCACCAACTCTCCGAAGAGCATTCCAACCAGATTTCCAACCCTATTCTATCCCTGTATTTCCCACTACTAATCCATCTAATCTCTACATCACTGGACACAATGGGCCAATCTAACCTGCACATCCTTGGAATGTGGGAGGAAATCGGACCCAACCCACACAGAGATGCGGAGAATGTGCAAACTTCACACAGTAGCCTGGAGGTTTAAATTCAGCTTGGGTCCCTGGTGCTGTGAGGTAGCCATACTAACCACTGTGCCACCATGCTGCCCTGGTGCAGAATGGATGGCATCTTTTTGAGCTTTTTAATGAAGCCAGGATGTTTACCATTACTTCAGTGAAATATTTAACATTATTTCTGTAGTTTTCAGATGAAAAAAGCTAAAAGCTAGCAATTTTGGGGAAGAGGGTTGTCAAATTGCTTTAATCATTAAAAAGAATTGATACGAGTTATGGAATCAAAGTATCGTGTTTAAAGTAAAAATAATTACCATGGCTCAGTGGTCAACAGTGCTGCCTCACAGCACCAGGGACCCAGGTTCGATTCCTTGGGCAACTGTTTGTCTGGAGTTTGCACATTCTCCCCGTGTCTGTGTGGGTTTCCTCTGGGTGCTCTAGATTCCCTCCACAGTTCAAAGATGTGCAGTTGAGGTGGATTATTCATACTAAATTGCCCATAGTGTCCAGGGATGTGCAGGTTATTGGAATAGTGGGTCTGGGTGGGATATTCTTCAGAGGGCTGGTGTGCACTCGATGGGCCGAATGGCCTGCTTCTACACTGTGGGGATTCTGTGATTCTAATTCATTTACTTTTGTTTGAATGTTCCAAATTTGTCCCATTGTCATGGAGAAGGATTGTGGGAGCTGCAGGGTTCCTTTGTTTAATTTATCTGGGTGTTTCTCACAGAAGGCCAGTGCAGATTTTATCTGTCAGAGATCATGGAGGAGGAAGAGATGATAAGATTTGCCTAGCTTGGAGTAAGAGGAAAAATATCTAACATACGATTTGGATGTGAACATAGGAGGTGGAGTGAGTAAGTTTGCAGATGACACCAAAATTGGAGGTGTAGTTGACAGCGAAGTTTACCTCAAAGTACAATGGGATCTTGATCAAATTGGGCCAATGGACGGAGGAGTGAAAGATGCAGTTTGATATAGATAAATGGGAGGTGCTGCATTTTGGAAAAGCAAATCTGAGTAGGACTTGTACACTTAATGGTAAGGTCCTTAGGAGTGTTGCTGGACAAAGAGACCTTGGAATGCAGGTTCATAAGTTCCTTGAAAGTAGAGTTGCAGGTAGTAGGATAGTGAAGGCGGTGTTTGGTATACTTTCCTTTTTTGGTTAGTGTATTGAGTATAGGATTTGGGAGGTCATGTTGCGGCTGTACAGGACGTTGGTTAGGCCACTTTTGGAATACTGTGTGCAATTCTGGTCTCCTTCCTTTTGGAAGGATGTTGTGAAACTCAAAAGGGTTCAGAAAAGATTTACAAGGATGTTGCCAGGGTTGGAGGATTTGAACTATAGAGAGAGGCTGAATAGATTAGATTCCCTACAGTATGGAAACAGGCCCTTCAGCCCAACAAGTCCACACCAATCCTTCAAAAAGTAACCCACCTGGACCCATTCCCCTATCCCTACATTTAGCCCTGACTAATATACATAACACTGTGGACAATTTAACGTGGCCAATTCACCTGGCCTGCACATCTTTGGATTGTGGGAGGAAACCAGACCACCCAGAGGAAACCCGCACAGACATGGGCAGTACGTGCAAACTCCACACAGTCACCCAAGGCAGGAATCATTAATCCCTGATGCAGACACCGCTTACAAATATGCCCAGATTCTAGGAGGAGAGAACATTAATCACATCCTCAACCGGCGTTCATCCGTCAAGAAGTTAGTGGAGTTCCACAGATTGCCATCACTTCTCCTTTTACCGACCCTCCCGTGGTATTAGAGGTGATGAATGAAACACACTCCTACCTAGGAACTGATGTTTCCCAGCTGAAGGTTACAAAACTGGAGATCAGTGCCTGGTCAAAAGAAATGACTGAACTATTTTTGTCCATGTAGGAATTGTGTTTAGAATCCAACCACTTCTGCATGGTTTTCACCACCATGATCTCAGATATCTTCAATTATGGTGATTCTATTTTAAAGAAATCAAATATCAAGTAAAGGCAAAGCTGCTCAACAGGAGATGGTTCCAGACCAATGACTGCCCTACCCTGCAGATCAGAGCTTAAGACGTAGAGCATGGATTTGGTTCTTAAATGCATACGATAACTTTGATTTTAAAATTAGCATGTAGAAAACTGAAAGATTGCACCAATCTGCTATTGAAAAGTACCTTGAACCCAAGATTGCAGTCCATGACCACAACTTGTCAGCAGTGCATATGACATGACTCATGGGAATTTGTCTATGTATTGTAACCTAATGGCATGGACACAGAATTAACATCTTGCAAACTTTTCCTGCACTCAGGATCAATTTAAAGAGACCCCAGAGCAGATGCCATAGGAATCTATGTCATAAGAATGAAAATATAAAAGAGCAGAAGAATTACCCCAGAATTCTCGCTATCACTAAAACCAAAGTACTATGATTTGTCAAAAACAAAATGCTGGAAGTGCCCCAGATTAAACAGTTCTGATGAAAGACCTTGAAACATTAAATAAGTTCCTTCTCTAGTGACTACCTGAATATTTCCTTTTATTTCACTCCCACTTTCGCACAGAGTAGCAGTGGTGGAAATCTGACACCAAGTTATTTGCTAAGTTAGGAAATTTGCTTTGGAGATGAATTCAAGAAAGAGAATAAAGATTACCTCCCTCTCTAGAAGAAATAGGTTGCAATTCCGATATTTTTATATATTATAAATTCTGTATTGCAATGGTAACTTTGAAGATATGTTTATGTTCACACAGTGTAGGCAAATCCACAGGACAAAACATAATAACCTACAAACATTCATTCCCTCCACCGCTGAAGCACAGTAGCAGCAGCTTGTGCCATCTACAAGACTCATTGTATAAATTCATAAAGACTCCTTCCACAATAACATTAAATAGACTAAATAGGCTGCAGCGGTTCAAGAAAGCAGTTCACCAGCATGTTGGAGAGCAACTGGCAATGTACAATAAATGCTGGCCCAGCAAGTGAAGCCCACAACCCATGAAGGATTTTTAAAAAATTAATTGAATTAATATAAATTGGACATTTTGAAATTGAGTCATTAAACTCTGTTACTGTCTTTACTTATGCTGCCAGACCTGCTGAGTTTCTCCAACAGCAGAAACAATATTGAGGGAGAAACAAAACAAAAGGTTTTCAGACCTCCAATATTTTTGCTTTATTCCTTCAACCATATTTTTTCTGCCTGTGTACACCTCAGAGGTTTGTACCATAGACCCTCAAAGCCACTATGTAGAAATTGATCCAAATTCAATCTCCCTAGTTTCCAATAGAAAATGATCAGTTTTTCCAGAAGTCACTCACTTTTGTGCTATTTCCTATTTAAACAGTAGAATTCTGCAGCAGTTAAGACTGTTAAAAGCAGGCAGTGAACTCTTGATGTTACAGAAGTTGGGATCTGAAGGAGCTGATCTGGGGCTTGAAGCAAGGAAGCTGGGACAATTTCCTGCCAAGCTCAAGGTAGTCGCCAACTAAATCAAAGAATCGTCACAGTGCAAAAGTAAGCTGTTCAGCTTATTGGGTCTGCACCAGCTCTTTGAATAGATAAAACATAGAACAGTACAGCACAGAACAGGCCCTTCAGCCCACGATGTTGTGCTGACCATTGATCGTCATGTAAGGTAAACCTAATGTACGAACCCTCAAATTTCTGTGACCATATGCATGTCCAGCAGTCTCTTAAATATCCCCAACAACCTCGCTTCCATAACTGCTGCTGGCAACGCATTCCATGCACTCACAACTCTCTGCGTAAAGAACCCGCCTCTGACATCCCCTCTATACTTTCCACCAAACAGCTGAAAACTATGGCCCCTCGTGTTAACAATTTCTGCCCTGGGAAAAAGTCTCTGGCTATCAACTCTATATATGTCTCTCATTATCTTGTACACCTCAATTAGGTCCCCTCTCTTCCTTCTTTTTTTCAATGAAAAAAGTCTGAGCTCAGTCAACCTCTCTTCGTAAGATAAGCCTCCATTCCAGGCAGCAGGTAAACCTCCTCTGAACCCTCTCCAAAGCATCACATCTTTCCTATAATAGGGCAATCAGAACTGGACGCAGTATTCCAAGTGCGGTCTAACCAAAGTTTTATAGAGTTGCAACAAGATCTCATGGCTCTTAAACTCAATCCCCCTGTTAATGAAAGCCAAAACACCATATGCTTTCTTAACAACCCTGTCCACTTGGGTGGCAATTTTAAGGGATCTATGTACCTGCACACCAAGATCCCGCTGTTCCTCCACACTGCCAAGAATCCTGTCTTTAATCCTGTACTCATGCATCACTTCGCATTTATCCAGGTTGAACTCCATCTGCCACCTCTCAGCCTATCTCTGCATCCTGTCAATGTCATGCTGCAGCCTACAACAGTCCTCTATACTGTCAACGACACCTCCAACCTTTGTGTCATCTGAAAGTTTGCTAAACCATCCTTCAATCTCCTCATCCAAGTCATTAATAAAAATTACAAAGAGTAGAGGCCCTGTGGAACACCACTCACCACTGACTTCCAGGTAGAATACTTTCCTTCCACTACCACTCGCTGTCTTCTGTCGACCAGCCAATTCTGTATCCAGACAGCTAAATTTCCCTGTATCCCATTCCTCCTGACCTTCTGAACGAGTATTATAACTTAGAAACAATATTCAATATATGAAGAAGACAGGAGAATGTCACTATTTAAGTAGTCATCCAATCGCCTCTTTAATGCCGCAATTGAACTTGCCTGCATCAGACTACCACATAGTCCATGTCAGACTCTTAACTACTTGCACGTGAAAAGGTTTTTTTCGCACATCATGTTTGCTCCTGTTGCAAATTACCTTGTATCTGCACTGTCTTGTTCTCAGTTTTTTTACAAGAGGGAACAGGTTCTTACTATGTTCTCTGTTTGTCCTCTCATCATTTTGAATAGTTGTATCAGATCTCCTCTTCTGAGGAGATATAGTCCCAAATTCTTCAAATGTATCTTCTTAACTAAAGTTTATCACCCCTGAAATTATTCTTGTGAAATTTTTCTACACTCTCCAAAGTGTTCACATCCTTTCTTGTGGTTTTGGTCACCTTATTTGAGGAAGGATGCTCTTGCTGTAGAGGAAGTGCAGCAAAGGTTTACCAAGTTGATTCCGGGGCTGGCAGTGTGAGGAGAGATTGAGTGGGTTAGGATTATATTCACTGGAGTTTAGAAGAATGGGGAGGGAGCAACGACTCTCGTAGAACCTATGAAATTCTAACAAGATATGTTAGATACAGAGGAAGGATGTTCCCAATGATGGGGGAGTTCAGAATAGGTGTCGTAGTTTAAGGATAAGGGTAAACCTTTAATGACTGAGATGAGGAAAACTTTCTTCACCAGAGAGTGTGGGCCTGTGGAATTGATTACTCCAAAAAAATGGTCAAGGAAAAAGCACTGTTTTCAAGGAGGAGGTAAATATAGCTCTTGTGGCTAAAATGATCAACGGATATGGGGAAGGACAGGATTAAGGTATTGAGGTCAATGATCATCTTATAATAAACAGAGGAGCAGGGTTGAGGAATGGCCTCCCCTTGCTTCTAACATTTGTGTTTCATAAATATGCCCAGAACTGTATGTAGTACTCCAGCTGAGGTCTAACTCTTTCTTTATACAAGTTCAACATAACCTCCTTGTTCACAACCTCTATACCCAGGATAAATAAAGCCAGAATACTGCAGGCTTTATTTACTGCTCAATCTACCTGTGTTGTCACCTTTAACAACTTAAGTACATAAAATTCCAAGCCTTTCCGCTCCTGCACATCCATTATTTTATACTATATCTCCACAATCTACCAAAATGTATCACCTCACATTTCTCCACATTGAACTGCATCTGTCACCTAACTGTCTATTTCAAAATAATTAGTTGCTCCAAAACCAACCCTTGGGAAAGTCCACTACAAATCTTCCTCCAGTTTGAAAAGTATCCATTCACCATTACTCGTTGTTTCTTATCGTCAGCCAATATTTTATCTATGTTGCTACTGTACCATTTAGTCCATGAGCTATCTGACCAGTTGCTGTGTGGTGCTGAATTGAATACCTTTTGGAAGTCCATAAATATCACATCAACAGTTTACTCTAATCAAACTCTGTCTCTTCTCTGTTCAGAAACTCCAGCAAGTCAGTTAAACACTATATGCCCTTAAGCAATCTGTGCTGTCTCTTCCTAATTAATTTACATTTTTTTCATGTGACTATCCCCAAATAATGGTTTCAGAAGTTTCCTTACCATTAAAGGTAAATCGATCGGTCTATTTTTGCTGAGCTTATCCTCACTACCTTTTATGAACAAGGCATCAATCACATCTGCAAATCTCCAGCTTGCAGGTAGAAGACTACATAACTCTAAAACTTCCTTCTGTGGCAAGCAAAGTCAAAGGATCCCTTTTCACAAACCCTCTTGCTGTGGCTTACTTATTTACGAAAAGTATTACCATTGCTGAAACATCTTTCCTGTCTCCTGATGGGTTATTACTTTCTTTAATACAATTGACGAAAAATCATACGTATAGATAAGACCTGGAAATTACAATACCCAAGACAGCAAGTGACTTTAAACTTGCTCCTTCTCTATCTACTTAACACCCACATGGAATCAAAATTGAATACAATGATTTAAACTATGCTGCCATCACTTTGCTTTTGTCAGCAATTACTGATACAAACCAGGATACTAATTTATTTGGGAATTATCTATAAATGAAGTGTTAGCATGAAGAGCAGCTCCTCCCAAATGTTTGCACTTTCAAAATCAACAACGCAAGGAAGTTCTTTAAAAATATAGAAACTAGTTATCTTTTCTTAAGGTGCTGGATTGCCAGAGCTCAAGGGTGACATATGGCCTCTGGGTCACAATTTAGATATCGGAGGTCAGGGAAACTGAGTCCCACAGTCTGCCACGTTAGAACTTTTAATGATATCTGGAAATTCAAGCTTGTTTTTCAAAGTAAATAGTCTTTCTATTTTCTTGCAGTGTTTAATTACATTGCTTTTTATGTCAGGCTTTGGGTGTGGAATACATGAACAGAATCATAAACTCTGAAGATCCAAGAGCACAACATTTGAAATTTGTAGCATATTACAATTTGGGCAGAGCTTCTTTCGAAGGATTTGGCATCCAGCAGAGCAATGCAGAAGCGGAGAGGTTTGTGAGGGTTTTTCTTTCTTACATTATTGTGTATGTGACTCAAGAGTAACAGCACAGGCCACGATTCAAAAAGTACTTAATTGTTTATAATGTGCTTAGAGATGTTCAGTGGTGATGAAATGCACTGTATTAATGCAAGTTTTTTTTTAAAACAGTTACTGCGCATTTTTTTTTGTCTTTACAGACTATGGCTTCTTGCTGCAGATGATGGTAATCCAAAAGCTAGTGTGAAAGCCCAAACTATTCTAGGATTGTTTTACTCTAGATCTGAGTCACAGGATTTGCAAAAGGTACAAGAGAAAATATGGGGATCTCTATATTAAATGCACAGTATAATCAATATTAATATGAAACCATTTACTGTGCTTCTTACTATACAGAAAGAGCAGCCAAACAAAACTGCAGTTCCTATGGCTTATATGATGAAAAACTACTCCCACTGCTCATTCATCTTATCTCATCTCATCAAAATCTCCATTCCCCAGATAAACCTTTCATCCTATTCCCATGTCTAGAAACCTCATTCCAAATTCACTTACACATGATACTCACCCAATGTTCACCCAATACTCACCCAGTACTACCCTGCCTGGTGCGCACACATATTTGCACATACTTCGCAAACCTTTTCCTTGCTTTTTTGTCCCCCCAACACTTTCTTTTCCTATTTGAACTTCTTCCTAACCGTCCACTGTAACCATCTGCAATAACTAACTTGTCTCCTCCATTGCCTAATTTTAGCTACCATCTAATATTCAGCCCAAAGAGTGTGTTTTATTACTCAAAGATTGTGAGAAGATTTATTACTCAGTCACCACCCATACTCCTGTAGAGTCATAGGTTCATAACAAAGAAAGAGATCACCCCACCCATCGTCACAGTGTTGGCCAAGAAACAAGTCCCAAGGCCTAATCCAACTACCCAGCATTTGTTCTGTTGCCTTCCAGTATATGGCATTTGAGGTGCACATCCAGACATCTTTCAGAAGAAGAGAGATTGTCTAACTCTACAATTTTTTTTTCAGGCAGAGAGTTCTATACCACTACTACCCTCCAAATGAAAATGATTAATCTTTCTATCAATCATTTTAAGTCTATTACCTTTGTCACTGACCTCCCTGCTAAGATAAATAGGCCTTTTCAATCCGTTCTATTCAGACCACTCTCAATTTTGTATGTTTTGATCAAATTTCACCTCAGCCCCTCTGTTTTAATAAGAATTAGCCCAATGTATCCAACTTTTTCACATAGCTATAATTGCTCTGGTGCAATTTCCATAATGTGACCAGAACTTCACAAAGTTCTAATTCCACTTATCTTCATTAACATACCTAGAACTCCATTCTTTCTCTCTGCAATCTCCTTTAATGTTCAAAATCACTTCACCACTCAATCTAAACTCTTACCTTCTCTTCAATGAGGTACAGATTAAATTTAAACTTCAACATGGGACAACCTTCTTTGAATAAAATGTTCCACATAAATTTTGTGCCCAAACCTTCTGCCTCATGACACTGCTGAGAACTCAGCAACAGTGTAACTTTTCCTAGACATACGAACTAGCAGACAAGTATAAATACTTATAAAATTTATCTTTCCATCAAAATACATTTCATATTAATTGCATCCTTTGTATAAAAATATATTTATTACATTATATGCATTTCTGGTGCACAATCTTCTGCACTAATTTTCATGAATGAAGTACCCTGATCATGTGTAACACAGAATCTAAAGCATAGAAATTGGCTATTTGGTCCGTTGGGCCTATATCAACATTTATTCCCTACAATTCTAATTGCCTCATCCCACCTTAACCAAGGATAATATCCCAGAAGATAATCAGGATTAAGAACACAATGTTGAAGAAAATACAAAATCTCCCTTCCCCTCCAACTACTACATGAGTGATTTCACTGCAATAGAAAATCCCTGTCCAATGGCTGTACTGCTTTTTCAAAAAGTGAAAATTCAAAAAAGAATTACAAAGCAATACATTCAATGGAAAATATTAATGACTGTTATTAAAAATTAATCAGAACTGCAATACCTAAAACTGAATTAGATCAGATTCTCTACAGGTCCTTCGGCCCACCACATCCACACCAACCCTGCGAAGAGTAACCCACCCAGACCCATTTCCCTCTGACTAATGCACCTAACACTATGGGCAATTTAGCATGGCCAATTCACCTAACCTGCACATCTTTGGACTGTGGGAGGAAACCCATGGGGAGAATGTGCAAACTCCACACAGACAGTCGCCTGAGGCTAGAATCAAACCTGGGACCCTGGTGCTGTGAGGCAGCAGTGCTGACCACTTGAGCCACCAGGGGATTCCTGAAGAAGGGCTAATGCCCGAAACGTCGATTCTCCTGTTCCCTAGATGCTGCCTGACCTGCTGCACTTTTCCAGCAACACATTTCCATCTCTGATCTCCAGCATCTGCAGACCTCACTTTCTCCACCAGGGGATTAGTTGTTTAGATTTTAAGACTACAGTTTTTACTGCTGAGATTCATCTTGGGTTACCATAAAACTTAATAGTGCTACAACCTGGACCATATTTCATTCTAACAGTTGTGCTCTTATGTGCTTCCATTCTTTTAGGCATTCTTTTGGCATTCTGAAGCATGTGGCAATGGAAGTCTAGAGTCCCAGGGTGTGTTGGGCTTAATGTACCTCACTGGGCAAGGTATCCGTAAGGATACACAGTCTGCATGGAATTGCCTGAAGGAAGCATCAAGCAGAGGCAATGTTTATGCTCAGGGTCACCTAGTTGCTTACTTTTACAGTCGTAAGCTCTACTATAACACTGTTGATCTTGCTCAAAGGTAATAAGAATAATCAAATTAATCATTCATCAGCATAACCATACAGAAATCTAATTGTGCCTAAAGAGAAGAAAACTGACAACTAGATAGAAAAACCAATGAGCCTTTAGCAGTTCCATTTTTTTGACTAAAACAGCACAAAATATTATATAGAAAATTGAATTTATGAGTGTTCAGAATATCATAATGCATGCAGCAAGTTTGTCAAAGCTACAAACATGCAACATTGTTTGAAGTACATTTCCGTTATATAACTATTTTTTATTTTCTCTATTTTGACAGAGTAATATAATCCTGAGTTGTCCATGATAGCAACTCTGTCTGCTCGTGGCAATATACAATATATGAACACAATTTCTATTATAAAGAATGAAATTACGACACATCTGAATAGTAGTAACATGATAGGTCAGAGTCAGCATGGATTTATGAAGGGGAAATCCTGATTGACTAATCTTCTGGAATTTTTTGAGGATGTAACTCTGAAGATGGACAAGGGAGATCCAGTAGATGTAGTGTACCTGGACTTTCAGAAAGCTTTTGATAAAGTCCCACATAGGAGGTTAGTGAGCAACATTAGGGCGCATGGTATTGGGAGCAAAGTACTAACTTGGATTGAAAGTTGGTTGGCTGATAGGAAACAAAGAGTAGTGATAAACGGCTCCATTTCGGAATGGCAGGCAGTGACCAGTGGGGTACCGCAGGGATCAGTGCTGGGACCGCAGCTTTTTACAATATGTGATAATGATATAGAAGATGGTATACGTAATAACATTAGCAAATTTGCTGATGATACTAAGCTGGGTGGCAGGGTGAAATGGAGGAGGATGTTAGGAGATTACAGGGTGACCTGGACAGGTCAGGTGAGTGGTCAGATGCAGTTTAATGTGGATAAATGTATGGTTATCCACTTTGGTGGCAAGAACAGGAAGGCAGATTACTACCTAAATGTAATCAATTTAGGTAAAGGGGCAGTACAAAGAGATCTGGGTGTTCTTGTACACCAGTCAATGAAGGTAAGCATGCAGGTACAGCAGGTAGTGAAGAAGGCTAATAGCATGCTGGCCTTCATAACAAAAGGGATTGAGTACAGAAGCAAAGAAGTTCTTCCGCAGCTGTACAGGGCCCTGGTGAGACCACACCTGGAGTACTGTGTGCAGTTCTGGTCTCCAAATTTGAGGAAAGACATTCTGGCTATTGAAGGAGTGCAGCGTAGGTTCACGAGGTCAATTCTTGGAATGGCGGGACTACCTTACGCTGAAAGACTGGAGCGACTGGGCTTGTATATCCTTGAGTTTAGAAGACTGAGAGGGAATCTGATAGAGACATAAGATTATTAAAGGATTGGACACTCTGGAGGCAGGAAACAGGTTTCCGCTGATGGGTGAGTGCCGAACCAGAGGACACAGCTTAAAAATACAGGGTAGACCATTTAGGACAGAGATGAGGAGAAACTTCTTCACCCAGAGAGTGGTGGCTGTGTGGAATGCTCTTCCCCAGAGGGCAATGGAGGCCCAGTCTCTGGATTCATTTAAGAAAGAGTTGGATAGAGCTCTCAAGGATAGTGGAATCAAGGATTATGGAGATAAGGCAGGAACAGGATACTAATTAAGGATGATCAGCCATGATCATATTGAATGGTGGTGCAGGCTTGAGGGGCAGAACGGCTTACTCCTGCACCTATTGTCTAATGTATAATGAACACAATTTGGGGCATACCTGCTGCAAAGGCTCTGCCAATATTGGTCTCATGGGATTTTGCTTCACTGTGCATGTTTTATCAGGGTACTTAATGCATTTCTTGATTGTTCTTGTTAAATTCAATCTAATTATTTAATAAATGGCACAGTCACATTATGACCATGTGAGTTAGGAGCAAGATTCTGCTATTCAGCCCCTTGAGCATGCTTTGTTATTGCAAAAATGGCACAGATACAAAAAATGTCATCCTCCATCCTGAGGGACTGTCTAACGTGCTAAAATTGGCACAACCAAAACCAAGATGTACAGCCACCCTGTGCATGTAGACCCAGAATGCAATAATGAATGGAACCAGCAGCAATTTGGAATAGATATGCTTAATTGCTGTGGTGGGGGGCAAGAATTTCAATGGGGTGAAAGCAGATTTGTCCCAGATAAACTAGAATCAAAGACTGATTAAACTTAATGTATACTATAAGGAAGGTAGTGATTAACCTTAACAGTACATCGAATTTATTTCATTTACATTTGGGATTTTATGGTGTAGTGGTAATGTCTCATCTTCCCCCGACATGTGTCATAACATGTCCAAACAGGCTGATCAAAATAATTAGAATCCCATGGAAGTGCAGCAGCAGACAGCTAGGATATATGTTTATAAATCATTAAATATGGCAGCGTTAGTTGAGAAAATGGTTAATAAGGCATATGGAATATTTTATGAATAGAAATATAGAATATACAATTAAATAAATTATGAGGAACATTTATAAAATATTGTTTGGACACAATTATCCAGTTAAGATCAAACTAAGGCACCACATTCTTAGTAATTGAATAAAGGCATTTAGGTGCAGAAGAGATTTACAAGCATGGTTCTGGGAGGTGGACTTTCAGTCACACTGAGATTGGAGCACTTGAGCCCAATGTCCTTTGGGAATGTTGTTATTTGATGGAAGTTATAAAAATAATGAGGAGCCTGAAGACAGTAGCTAGGGAGAACATAATGGTGGAACAATGGAATATCAAAAAACACAACTTCAATAGGACTAGCAAAAAACTAAAAGCAACATGAGGAAAACTATTTTAAAAAAAAGCACAAGTGATTAGGATCTGGAATGCACTGCTGAGAATATAGGGGGAGGACATTCAGTCTTCATTCTTCATATCAGCAATTGCATAATTACAGGAAGGAAAGAACAGGTGGCGGAGTAGTACTAACTGTTACTCTTGCAGGAAACAGTTATGGACAAAGGGCTGCATAGCAGCAACCATTCTGATTGTCTGTTATTCTAGATGGTCATTGCCTGGCATTTATGTGGCCTGTGTGTTGCTTGCCATTTGTCAGCTCAAGCCTGGATATTGTCCAAATCTTGTTGCATTTGAACACTGATTGCTTCAGTTTCTGAGGAGTCACAAATGGTGCATCGTGCAGTCATCGGTAAACATCTCCACTTCTGACCTTAGGAAGTCATGATTTGAAGGTGCCGGTGTTGGACTGGGGTGTACAAAATTAAAAATCACACATCAGGTTATTGTCCAGCTTATTGACACACTCATCTCACCTGTACAATTCAGTTATGTCTGTGTTTGAACCAAGGCTGTCATGAGGTCAGGAGCTGTGTGGCCCTGGTGGAACCCAAACTGGGCATCACTGAGCACGTTATTGCCAAGCAGGTGCTGCTTGATAGCACTGCTGATGACACCTATTACATTACTGGTGATCAAGAGTAGACTAATGGGGTGGTAATTGCTGGTTTGAATTTGTCCTTTTCTTTGTGTACAAGAGATCCTTGAGCAATTTTCCATATTTTAAGGTAGCTGTCAGTGTGTACTGGAAGAGCTTTGCTACCGGAGCAGCAAGTTCAAGAGCATGGTACAATGCTGGAATGTTGTCACGGCCTGTAGCCTTTGCAGTATTCAGTGCCCTCAGCAGTTTCTTCACATTATATGGAGTGAATCAAATTGGCTAAAGACTGGTATTTGTGATGCTGGAGCCACTGGAAGAGGTCAAGATAGGTCATCCAATCAATCCTTCTGGTTGAAGATAGCTGCAAATGCTTCAGCCTTATCTTTTGCACTGATGTGCTGGGCTCTTCCATCATTGAGGATGGGATACTTGTGGAACCTCTTCCAATGAGTTATTTAGTTGTCCACCACCACTCATAACTGTGGTAGGACTGCAGCACAAAGATCCCACAGTCTTTGTTTTGGGATCACTTAGCTCTGTCTATCACTTGCTACATATGTTGTTTGGCAAGCAAGTAGTCTTGTTTATTAGGGTCATACCTTATTTTTAGGTAAGCCTGCAGCTGCTCCTGGCGTTCCCTACTGCTGTCTATTGAACCAGGGTTGATCTCTTGGCTTGATGGTAATGGTTCAGTGGGGGATTTGCCAGGTCATGAGTTTGCAGATTGTGGCAGAGTAAATTCTGTTGCTGTTGATGACCTACAGTGTGCAATGAATGCCTAGTCTTGAGTTGCTAGATCCTTGAAGTCTGTCCCACTTAGCACAGTGATAATGCCACAGAAGGATCTTGTGTAATCTTTCCACCCTTAGTGCTTCCTCCAAATGAGTACATAGAGTACAGATTCATCCAGCCAAACTGTGTCATAGTCATCAAGCCTATGTTTCCTTGCTCATCTTTAACCTGAAGCCATAAGACATCAAATGTCTGGAATCAAATGTAGGCTAGATCAGGCAGTTTCCTTCTCCAAATGATATTCGTGAAACAAGTGGAATTTTCCTGACAATGGTTTCATAGACTAATCTATGTAAACTGTTAATCCAGATTTGTTTGAAATTCTACCATCTGCTGTGGCAGGATCCTCAGAACATAACTTTGTCTCTGGATTAATAGGTTAGCAATAATACTGCTAGGCTATCACCTCCCCTTCAGGTCTTGGATATTTCTTATGACAACTTATTCATATATTAAAAAATGTAAGGCTGAGTGACGAGAATTTGTTTAATTGTCAATATAATTAGTACTATCTTCAGTTGGAGGTGTTACAAGATTTATCTGGTTATCATTTTGTTGAGATTTCTACTTAATTAGAACATTTAGTGCATTGTTTATTGTTCATACCATAACCATTTTTCCAAATTCATTTGTCTCAAATGTAAACCAGGGTTGTTGAATATGACAATATCCCACGAATAGCAAAAGAAACTGATTGTTTACCAGTTTACATAGCAAAGGGTATCGCCATGGCTGCTTTCTACTACGCCAGATGTCTACAGTTGGGCTTAGGGATACAACAAAATCAGACAGAAGCCATGAAGTACTACTGCAGGGTAGGTTCAAAAAGTATTACAATGTATCATCACAAGTTTGATTTCAAGATTCAAACATTATATAAGAACTCCTTTGGCTCCCTGAGTCTGCACCAACAAAAACTGCTCAATCTACACCAGTCTTACTTTCAGACTTGGCCCATAGCTTTGAATGTTTTGACATTAAAAAAGTACTTGGATGAGCATTTAAAAAGGTTGAGAGGTTTCCTGCCTCAACAACTCTCCCAGACATTGCATTACAGATTCCCAGTACCCTCCGAGTGAAAAATGTTTTCTACAGACCTCCTCTAAACCTTCATTTTAAAATTATGGCTCATTGTTAGTAACTCTTCAACGAAGGAGGACTGCTGCTTTCTGTCCACACCCTTAAAATCTTATACACCCCAGTCAGGTCTCCTCTCAGCCTTCTCTGCTGTAATAAACAACCAGAGCTTATCCAACCTCTCTTTGTAGCTAATAGCTCTATTCCAGGAAAAATCCTGGTCAGCCTCCTCTGTACTCCACCTGAGGCAGGATCCCAGGGCCTTATTATAGCGTGGTCACCAGAACGGTACGCAGTACTCCACAAAGTCAAAAACAAAGTCCTGCAGAGTTCCAACATAGCCACCCTGCTTTTATGCCTTCTGAACTTGTTATGAAATTTATAAGAATTTACTACAAGTAAAACTGTGAATTACTGCATATATGACATATCCTACACAATTCCAAGCTACTTCAATGTTGGCCTGTCCCACAAGTGAACTACAGCGTCTTTTGGTGAATATCTGTCTTTATAATGTCAGAACTGTTGTAATTTAGACTTTTGCTTAAGAGCCAAGAGAGAGAGAGAGAATATGTAGCATAATTAATTAATATCCATGACTTTTGTGAAAAGCAGGTGTTTATCAACCCAATATGTTAGCTGAGAAAGAGAATGGAGTGCTAATGACTTCTCAATATACTAAATTAGTCTCCACAGCAACTTCCCAATTACCTCTCACAAACAGAACTTTGCAAATGGTTTTCAGTTTCATGTTTCAGTATTGTGTATCCCAGCAAAAAGATCCCAGTCTCTGATTGTTATGCTGAGAATGTTACTGGGACTTAGAGTGAGGGTGACACATGCAAGGTTGTATTATATTTAGGGTGGCACGGTGGCTCAGTGGTTAGTACTGCTGCCTCACAGCGTCACAGACCTGGGATCCTGCCTCAGGTGGCTGTCTGTGTGGAGTTTGCACATTCTCCCAGTGACTGCGTGGCTTTCCTCTGGGTGCTCTGGTTTCCACACTCAGTCCAAAGATGCACAGGCCAAGTGAATTGGCCATACTAAATTGAGCATAGTGTTAGGTGCATTAGTCAGGGGTAAAAGTAGGAAAATGGGTCTGGGTGGGTTACTCTTCAGAGGGTCAGTGTGGACTTCTTGGGGCCAAATGGCCTGTTTCCACACTGTAGAGAATCTAATCTTATTACCCAACCATTCAGAACATAACACGTAATGTGTTAGTACATTGCACATAGCTGTTTTTCTCTATCTAACCTGATTTTCAATGCTTTTCTAATCTAAGGCAATTAACATGGATCGTGATATAGCAACTGACCTGCATTTTCAAGTTATAATGGCAAGAATTTAAGAAGCAATCATTCTGATGAAGTCCTTCAATAGACCCTGCACCTGTGGATTATAATGACAATTAAGTATAGTTAAACTACAGCTTTTCCATTGTGTAGTTAATTCCACATTTTTGAAACAAGAAATTGTAGAACTAAGTTGAGAGTAAAAAGACATGCGATTCCTGAAAACATTTTCAACTTCTTCTTACTAGATAAATAGGAGCTAGGACTTAATCGAATTGTGCCATATGTTCATCTCAAACTCTCAATGTAACAATTTACAATACATCAGAATTTTGCTATATATTGAAAAGAAATCCTGGAACACTTTAATATAATGTCTTGGTTTTTGTTTTGAAAGCAGAATCTGCCCAAAGACCATGCATAAGGAGACATTAGGAGTAAAGGAGAGCAAGATGGGGAGAGATTTATGGGGTGAACTCGGGATCCTTACAGACCATTATAGATATGGTTAACAATAATGGGTTGAAGGAAGAAAGAGGCACAGTGAGAGTTGACAGAATGAAAGAGTTTGGGAGAACAATGAAGTGGAACAGAATGTGGTACCAAGTAGTGCTCGAGAAAAATTTAGAAATAAAAAGACGCGAGGCAACAAATATTTAACCAGAAGGATTAGAACTTTACGTGTAAAGCACAGGGGCCCAAATAAGTGACAATAAAGATTATAGGCAAGTGAAATTTTGAGCAGGTTCAGGTGTCAAGGGGATGGGCATACAGTCCAAGAACTCGAGAACATTTAATTTGGAGTTGATAAACATGCAAATGATTTTGAAAGTGGACAAGCTGAAGTGGGAAGTCTCAAATGACAAATAAACAGTCTATAATAAACAGACTCCGATAGATAGAATTTGTCTTCTGCCTATGGCTTTCAGGGGGTGCAAAATTCTTCAGATTGCCTTCTCACTGTTCTTCTGCCTGCACACACATTTACCAAGGGCAACTAATGTCCTTTAGTGGTTATTTCTCATCAGTCTCAAAATCGAAGATCGTGGGAAGAGTTCAGGAGCAGAGTGAAGCCCAGGAAAGGGCTTCAGGTGAAGAGTGGAAGAGATGAGTGGTTGGGTGCCTCAGTTCCTCATTGGACACTCACCTACCCCTGCAAGGGAGCACAACCAGTTAAGCTGGAGAAGCCCCTCTCCAGCCATGTAATGCTCTGAATGGCTGCCGGGTAACAGTTTACAACAGTTCATTCCCTGCTGACTGTTTGGGCCAGAGACTATGCCATCTGAAAAATCCTGCCCGTTATTTATATGGAGCTATTCATTAGGACACTTAAAATATTGGAACCAGTGTATTTCTTAAGAGTGTTTAAACATCAAGTGATATGCAAATTCACATGTCGTCAGCAGCAAAACTTCCACATCACCCTGATGTGTTTTGAATAGAAATTCAACATCTATTTTAGCCTAGCAGGTCAGGCAGCATCCAAGGAGCAGGAGAATCGACATTTCGGGCATGAGCCCTTCTTCAGGATTCCTGAAGGGCTCATGCCCGAAACGTCGATTCTCCTGCTCCTTGGATGCTGCCTGACCTGCTGCGCTTTTCCAGCAACACATTTTCAGCTCTGATCTCCAGCATCTGCAGTCCTCACTTTCTCCTATCTAATTTAGCCTAGTCCACTTCAAGATTTGAGCTTCTAAACTAGGCTGGCAATTTCAATACAGGGATTTTAGAAGAGACATTGAATCAAATTCTGATTTTCTACCTTGAGTCGTTTAACTGAATTCACGGCACAGTTCCCCGTGAGCTGAGATCTCCCCTATCACAGGCAAAGAATTCAGCTTCTGTTTGTAAGCCCTTTCAGTGTATAAATTGGGTGTTTTGTGTACACTATAATAGCTTACTTAATTTTGAAATGTTTTTCATCTCGTCTCAACAATCTAAATGTTCCTGTAAATGCAGGTTCTTTCATTCTCCCAAATTTGGGTAGGTTTTTATCTTCTAACAAATTTTATTTCCATTGCCATGTAATATCCAAAAAATATAATTGTCAAAAAATAAACTTTGGAAAATTCCATAGTTGTCACAATCGCTGGTTGAAAGGAATACCGGCAAAACAAAAACTGCAGTACTAAAATAAAAGGGAAAATAAAACTCTTATTGTGCATGTTTATTTTAGTACAACATATAGTCTAGTGATAATGATCGAGACTAGTAATATGGTATTGGTAATGGTAGAATGGTGATAATGGTACTGCAGTAATAATCCAGAGATCCTGGACTAACCCTTTGGATACACAATTTAAATTCCACGAATTAATAAATATGGGGATTGACAAGCTAGTTGTGGTAATTGTGATCATGAAACCACCACACTGAAGTATTAATATCCTCAGGGAAGACACTCTGTTCCTGTTTCTGGATTGGTGTACATCTTAAAAGTAAGCCACTTGCTTATACTAAAACTGCTAGAGAAACTTTAAAAACTAGTTGGACCATGCAGCATTGACCTAGACATTAGAAACTCAGCTCTGAAAAATAATCTTTACCAGCAGCTAGGAATTATTGGCAAAAACTGTGAAAGCTGTTCTACAGACTTATCAAGCCTGACATGGTCATACCAATTGACTCATACCTTATAGCCAATGCTGTAGTCTACCTCCCTCTAATAGGGAAGACCCACCAAAAGTGGTGGCACAAGGTTATACAATGAAGTAAAATTGGCACTGGAAATCCTTATTAACCACTCAGAACATGAAACCCCACAGGCAAAAGAAGTCTGCCAATTTCCACATCCTCAGCTAATAATTTCAAGTTGAACATTGCTTGATCGTAGTACTAGGGTCACAAGGGCACAGATAGTCTCTGGGTGGGTTGATCACCAAAGTGTCCTGGTAGCACCATCACTGAGCAGGTTAGCCAACTCCTAAAATCATATCTTTAAGACTGGGCCTGTGGGATGTGGTATGAGAACCAGGAAAAAAAGTAATTTTCCTTATTTTTGCCAATTTATCCAGTTATGATAGCATTGATAAAAGTGGTCACCATACTCAAGAATTAGGAATAGGAGTAGGCCATTCAGCCCATCAAACCTGTTTACCATTTATTAGGATCATGGCTGATCTGACACTTCTCACATCCAGTTTCTTGTCCTCTCTTCAAAACCGTCAGTTTCTCTACTGATCAAGAATACTTCAGCCTTAAATATCCACAAGGACTCTGCCTCCAAAGCTCTTGGTGGGAAGGAGTTCCAAAGACATGTAACCCTCTGAGGTAAGGAATTCCTCATCTCAGTCTTAGATTCCCTTAATTCTGAGACAATGCCTTCTGATCTTTGTTTTCTCACGTGAGAAAACATCCTCTCAGCATTTACCCTGTAAAGCCCCTTAACAATCCTGTATGCTTCAGTGAGAGCACCTCTTATTCTTCTAAACTCCAGAGAATAGAATACCAATCTTTTGATTGTAAGACAGTCTCTCCATACCAGGGATTATCCTAGTGAACCTTCTCTGGACTATGTCCACTGAAATGATATCTGTACTTAAATAAGAGGATCAAAACTGCTCACATTGCTCCAGATGTGGTCTCAACAGGACTTCATTCGACTTCTCTACTCACATTCGAACCCCCTTGAAATAAGGTCTAATATTGCATTAACCTTCCAGAAAACCAGTCTGCTGGCTTTCTGTACTTTGTGCACAAGTTTCCCCCCAAGACCCTTTGTGTTGCAGCTTTCTGTAGTTATTCATCATTTAAATACAGGCCTGTGAACGTGAAGTCCTGTCCTCACACTAAGATACCGTCCAGCATAGTTGATGATTAGGGGCGGCATGGTGGCTCAGTGGTTAGAACTGCTACCTCTCAGCACCAGGGACCCAGGTTTGATTCCAGCCTCTGGCAACTGTCTCTGTGGAATTTGCACATTCTCCCCATGTCTGCGTGGGTTTCCTCCTGGTGCTCCGGTTTCCTCCCACGGTCCAAAGATGTGCAGGTCAAGTGAATTGGCCATGCTAAATTGGCCTTAGTGTTAGGTGCATTAGTCAGAGGGAAACGTGTCTGGGTGAGTTACTCTACGGAGGGTTGGTGTGGACTTTTTAGGCCGAAGGGCCTGTTTCCACACTGTAGGATATCTATTAACTTTATTAAATGGGATAGATTCAGTACAGGCAGTCCCTGAGTTACAAATGTCCAACTTACAAATGCTCATATTTATGAATGCGATCCCATACAGTTGTATTATCATTAATTTTAAAGATCAGTCACATAAACATTTGTATTGTTTCAGATTATTTACAAATTGACTAACAAACAGAACAGAATCCGTTTGCAACCCAGGAATTGCCTGTATTACCGAGCAGATGAAAACTGGGTTCCAATGAAGTGTGCAGGATAACATAGTCAGAACAGCATCAGACGTCACGATAAAAGTAGATGCTAATCTGATGAAACAATAGAACTGCACCAGAAATAAGAACAAACTTTGCATTCCTGCCATCGTGATTTTGATGGGCATTCTAAAAAAAAGATCATTCACTTTGGCCCACACACATAATTGATACATAGATCCTGTGGCCAACCAACATCATACATGCCAGGTTTGAACCAATTAGATTTACTCGATGTGACATCAAGAAACTGCTTGAGACAGTGGATTCAAAGTGTCAATATCTTTGATATAGCAAGTAACTCACCTGTCTCCTTGATGATTGTCCACCATACAAGTCACAAGTCTGTCTTTTGATAGAATGCTGTATACTTATCCTGATGAGTGCAGCTCCAGCAGAGAGAAAAAAAATCAATACATCTATGACAAAGTAGCTTGCTCAATCTGGATCCCATCCACTACTTTCAACATTTATTCTCTCTTCCATTGGTACACAGTGGTAGCAGTAAACACCATTAATTCTATACATTGCAACAAAGCACCAAGACTTCTTCAACAAAAAGCATATTCTAAATCTATGATCTCTAGCCACTTGGATGAGCAGGGACAAAAGTTGCAAGTTTCTCTCCAAACCTCAAACTATCCCACCTACATTGCCGATCCATCACCACACTGTAGAGTGGAGAACTTTCAGAGATCTGTGTACATGGACACCAAGATCCCTCTGCTCAGGGACAAAAGTTGCAAGTTTCTCTCCAAACCTCAAACTATCCCACCTACATTGCCGATCCATCACCACACTGTAGAGTGGAGGATTTTTGATCCAATCAACAGTGAGATGATCACCAGTAATGGCAGCCTATACACTGAGTCTGCGGGATGCTTACATGGCAAAAAAGCACTAAAAAGACACTCCTCAATTCTTCATTTGGGAGTTTTGATATTCATTTCAAGTTCTGGGGGAAATGTGGCCAGCATCGCTGCACCTGAGCAACTAAATGCTTGTTATACAAAAGGATATTGTCTTTTTGCATCTACTGCCTTAAGCAGTTTCTGGATGTCACATGGAGTAAATCTAATTGGTCAAACCTGGCATGTATGATGTTGGTTGGCCACAGGATCTATGTATCGATGATACAAATGGACCAAGGTGAATGATAACTTTTTTTCAAAATGCCCAACATTCATGATGGCAGGAACACAAACTTTATTTGGAGTTGTTCCTTCAAAACAGCACATCAAGTGAAGGAATTTTGGAGCCACACAATCACCCAAAATGCAGTTTCTTATAGTAACCCATTTTATTTGCAGCTGAACATTCGTAATGCAGATAGCCAAACTTACCTTTTTGAACTCTAAAACACCTCAGATGACGAACATGTTTAATGTCCCACAGCACTTCAAAGTAGTGTCTCAGTACCATTTTCTCTGAGGCAGTTAGGGATGGGTAATACAGTTTTTAAAAGTTCATTCACATGTTGTGGGCATCACTGGCTTTTGCGTCACAGAATTTCTTGCTCATCCCCAATTGCCCAGAAGGCAGTTAAGGTCAACCACATTGCTGAGAGTCTGGAGTCACAGAGACCAGACTGAATAAGAACGGCAAATATCCCATCTTAAAAGACGGTTGTGAACCAGATGGGATTTTCCTGATAATCAGGAACAGTTTCATGGTCATTGCTAGACTCTTAGTTCCAGATTTTTATTGAATTTAAATTCCACCATCTGCTATGGCAGGATTCAAACCTAGTCCCATGAACATTACCTGAAGCGACGCCTCATCTTCCACCTTGGAACACTTCAACCCCAGGGCATCAATGTGGACTTCATCAGTTTCCTCATTTCTCTAACCCCCACCTTACCCCAGTTCCAACCTTCCAGCTCAGCACCATCACGACCTGACCTACCTACCAATCTTCCTTCCCACCTATCCACTCCACCCTCCTCTCTGACCTATCACCTTCATCCCCACCCCCATCCACCTATTGTACTCTTTGCTACATTCTCTCCAGCCCATCCCCCTCCCATTTATCTCTCCACACTGGAGGCTTCATTCCTGAAGGGCCTTTGCCCGAATCATAGATTTTCCGGCTCCTTGGATGCTGCCTGACCTGCTGTGCTTTTCCAGCACCACTCTAATCTAGACTCTAGATTAACAGTCCAGCACTAATACCACTAGGCTATCACTTCCCCATGCCATTGCTTATTAGCAATGCTCACATCCCAACAGGAAAGAGCAATGAAACCCTAGAATTCCAGAAAGGCTATGGCTGCTGAGCCAATCGAAATTTCTAAGATTGAAAACACTAGATTTTTGATAGGGGTTAAATTCTATTTGCTATATGCTCCTATAAATACTGAGCATATTTTATAACTAGTTGCACAATTAAGTAGTAAGGGTATCAAGGAATGTGGACCAATAGTGGGAAATTGGAGTTGAAATGGAGATCAGTCATGATTTAAAAACAGGCCAAGTAGGCTTGATAGGCAGAATTGTCCATTGCCGTTCTATAATTCTGCCTGATAAAATGGAAAATTGTAGTTTTAGTGCTAGAATGTAATTTTGAACCTGGTCATTCTGACCATTTAATGAATGATGTTACCCACAGTGAGAGCCAATTCATTTGTCAATGCAGAACAGGGAGAAGTGGTGGAAAGTGTATGGCAACTGGATGAGCGGAGAGAAATAAACAAAGGAGCCACCGTTGTGGTGGCGAGAGTATCATTGTTAGTGAAAATAGGCTCAAGAAGGGCTTATGCCCGAAACGTCGATTCTCCTGTTCCCTGGATGCTGTCTGACCTGCTGCGCTTTTCCAGCAACACATTTTCAGCTCTCCTACTGAATATTCATGTTTAAAACCACCAGCACAACTGATTTTCATTCATTTATCATTCATTGATTAATGCACTGGCTGAGACTTTACTACCATTGTGTCGGTGTGCCATTGATAATACAGTTATGCATCACAATCAATTGAATAGATGAACAAAAACTAATTTAGATTCCTCAACCATAATTCATTCTTCAAACATATAATTACAAAATGTATTTAGACAATAACATGTGCATTGTGACAGATATTACTTACAAATCACACCATTTACATGTTATAATGTTACAGTGAAGTCAGTGATACGGTGCAATGGATCCTCATCAAATATTGAGCATGGCTAAACGCTCATGAATCTTCATACAGCTACTTCTAATTTTCAGCCATGATGGTGGAGAGAAATCAAGAAATATTCCCAATTTAGGAGGCAAAGATCAATAAGAAAATTCATTTTCAACAGTTGGAGCTGCACAGTGGAGTGCACAATGTGGAATAGCCAAGGCTATTTATTTCATATAAACATGAGATCCAAGAGGGAGTATAGTGGAAATCAACAAATCATCATGAACCCTAACATGTCTAATAGAATAGCAGAAAAAGAATTGCACTGAAGAGGTTAAGTTTTGTCATAATTTATTGCTTATAAATCATCTACACCATTGAAATCTTTGGTAAAAATAAAATCTAGCTCTATTTAACAATAAAATATTCACAATGATCTACATACATATTGCACACGAAGGCTACTCAATGATCACCGATAAGAAAGGAATGTTAAATTCCTCTGTGAGGAGCTTGCAACTTAGATATGACACATGCACCACCAAAAATAATACAATTCTCAAGTTGTCTTAAAAAATATTTATTCCATTTCTCACAACATTAATTACTGGCATCTGAACTTCTTAAGGAAACAAACTACTGGATATCAGCATGAAAGGAAACAGTAAGTGGCTTTATGCTTCAGCATAAAGTCATTTCACTTAGTGCTACATCTGTCACGTGTGAGGTGAAACAACAAACATCAATAAATCCCAGTCTATTTGTCCTTCTGGGGGGAAAAAAAGTTTGCAGATAGTGTTTTTTTTAAAAAAAGAACCAAGGTCCATTATTACTTTTACTTCACAGATATTCATGAGGTGCCAGATAGGCTCGGGCAGAGTTTAAGCTCTTCCAAATGAATTCGCAATTCTGGACACAACTCTATCAGCAACAGCTCCAGCAGCATCTGAAAGATGTGGGAGGGCAGGGGGAGAAGAATGAAGAAGCAATGTTTAGCACACGACTATCACAACATCTCTCTAAATCCAGATCTGAACCGAACACATCCTATGCAGAACATTTGCTGCAGCATGGTCCACAGAAAGGGATGTTACACAAAACCACACAAGAGGATACTCTACCACATATCTGGAAGGTGCTGAAACCCTTATCAAGTTTTGGTTGAGAAGGTGGTTTTTCATTTAGCTCCATCAGCAGACAGGAAGTTACAGCACTAGCCAAGAGTCCACTGCAAGCTGTCCACATCAGTGTTGTTCAAAACAGCTTGCATTATTGTATATAGTCATGAGTTATTGGATATTTTGAGACAAGCTTACCCAAATTAATTTTCAATTGTGCACATAACTTCAATTTCACACAGAATATTTAGCAGTAGCTGATGGAATGTGTATTAATCATTAAACATTCTAAATTCTCAAGAGCCAAACACTCATAACTTTGGCTGCTGGATACAGAACTAGGATATATTTTGGACAGAGATTCTTTAGCATGCAAATATGCTGATCACACCTCTGTCCAGTAACATACAAATACACAGTCTGATACAATACCTATTCAGAATTATTACTGTAAAAGGAGAGATTCGTAACTAGCCGCCAACAAATCATTCAGTTGTGTTCAAGATAGTAACTTATTGTCATCCTCTCAAAGGCAATGGAATGGACCTTGTAGTGGCCATACCCTGTCAATGCTTTTCTTTTGAGAATCACTCATTTTGTAAAAGTCAAAACTGAGAGTATTAACTTGCATATTATAACAATACTTATAAACAATTCCCATGCTGACCTGTTTCCCCAAAAGATTCACCATAATCAAGTGTGGTGAATACAGGGGATCTAGAAATATAATTTTAATGTTTGATTAAAGTAACCATAGTTTTACAAAGTGGAAATGGGTTCCAGCTTTCTCTTAATAAGATGCTGTCCCTCAGGAAAACATTTGTAAGAATTTGGTATATTTACTACAGAATGCAGCAGTGGGCTGGAGGGTCATAGATCAGGCACACCCAGAATATGACCACCAGTACTAAGACAAAGACATCAGTGGGAAGGTAAGAATATAAAGCTGTGAGGTGGGAGGTCATTGCTAGGGTCTTGTAGCTGGGATGAGTGGAGCAGTAAGAGGGAGCAAAGGTTGGCCATTGCATGCTTGAGCCTAGGTATTAACACAGGAAATGATAATATCACACCATGACGGGAAGAGGTTGAACAAATCAAAGCGTACATCAGTAGATGAGGTAAAAACAATGACTGCAGATGCTGGAAACCAGATTCTGGATCAGTGGTGCTGGAAGAGCACAGCAATTCAGGCAGCATCCGGAAGAGGTTGAACAAATCAAAGCGTACATCAGTAGATGAGGCCAGAGTTTACAAAAATAATACAAAGAACAAAATTAAAAACTCCATACTTGAACGCACATAGCATTCAAATCAAAATAGACTAACTAGGTGTGCAAATAGATACAAATGACTATATGCTGATAGCTAGTACAGAGACAGGATGACAGAGTGGAGGCGGTGAGGTTGCTCTCTCCTTAATGATGGTATTAACACATTAAAGAAGCATGGCTTAATTTCAGGAGCCAGGATATGGAAGCTGTTTGTGCACTAATAAGGAATGAAAAAGGCAAGAAGTCGCTTGTGAGAGTGGTGTTCAGGCCTAACAGCAACCACAAGATAATGGCAACTTGTCAAAAAGGTACGGAGGTAATCTTCGAGCATTTCAATTTACATTAAAACAAGAAACTTACTGGCAAATGGAGCCTAGATGGGGAATCTATAGAAAGTTTGCGAGATCCTTTCTTAAAGCAGCACTTTGTGGAGCCAACCTAACAGCAGACTGGATCTGGTACTGTGCAATGAGATAGGATTAATGAACAATCTTATGATGAAGGTGCTTTGAGGTAGCAGCAACCATAATGATTGAATTTTATATTTGGTTTTAAGGACAGATGCATGATGTCAAAGTACTGAAATGAATACAGTGTTATTATGAGGACATGAAAGCAAAGCTAGTTAAACTGAACAGAAAAACTTAATTAGGCCAACACAAATGCAACAGACATTTAAGTTTATATTTTAAAATACAATGAATGCATTCAAAGAAGAAGGAGAAAAGCAATCCAAGGGTAGAAACTACTAACCCACTTGACTAACAAAGTTAAAGACAATATTTCATGTCAGCTTTTATTGCAGAGGAAGAAATGGAGTCTAGAGAATGCAGAGAAATAAACTTGGATATTTTAAAAACAGTTCACATTACAGAAGAGGATGTTCGAAATGTCTCAGAGAATGTAAAGGCAAATAAATCTGTGGAACCTGATCTAATGTATCCCAGAATGTTGTGGGAAGTAAGGGAGGAAGTTACAAGACTCCTTGCAGAAATACTTGCATCATCTATAACTTCGGCTGAGGTGCCTGATGACTAGAGGGTGGTTAATGTTGTTTAGGAAACGTTGTAAGGAGAAATCCGGGAACTACAGACCTGAGAGTCTGATTTTGGTTGTGGGTAAATTGTTTGCGGTAATTTGAAAGGATTTATGGACATTTAGATAGGCAAAAATTGATTAGGGAGAGTCCGCATGGTTTTGTGAGAGGAAAATCATGCCTCATAAACCTGATTGAGTTGTTTGAGGAAGTTACCAAGAAGTTGATGACGACAGAGAAGTACACTTTGTTTATTTGGATTTTAGTAAAGCCTTTAACAAGGCTCAGCATAGTAGACTGATTAGTAAAGTTAGGACACATGGAATTCAGGGTGAACTTGCCAAGTGGATTCATGATTGGAAACAGAGAGTAATGATGGACGGTTGCTTTTTGGGCTGGAGACCTGTGACCAGCGGTGTTCCACAAGGATCAGCTTTGGGTCCTCTTTTGTTTGTCATTTATAAGTGATTTGAATGGGAATTTTGAAGGCCTGGTTGCTAAGTTTGTGGATGACACCAAAATGACTGAAGGAGGTTTTCTAAGATTACAAAAGGATTTTGATCAAATGGGTCAAAGGGCTGAAAAATGGCAGATGGAGTCCAATCTGGATACATGCAATGTATTGCATTTTGATTCAACAAACAAAGGGCTTATACAATTAATGGTAGGGCCTTGGGTAGTGTTATACAGAGGGACCTAGAGGTGCAGGGGCATAATTCTTTAAAAGTTTGTGTCACATATAGATAGGACGGCTGAAAAGACATTTGGCATGCTTGCTTTCATTGTTCAGTCCTTTGAGTATAGGGGTTGGGAAGTCATGTTGAGGTTGTACAGGACATTGGGGAGGTCTCTTCTGGAATATTGCATCTAGTTCTGGTCACCTAGTTAGAGGAAGGACATTATCAAGCTAGAGAGAGTTCAGAATAGATTTACCAAGATGTTACAGGGTATGGAAGATTTGAGTTATTTGAGTTATGGGACTTTTTTCACTGGAGCATAGGAGGTTGAGGTGACGTGATAGAAGTTTATAAAATAATGAAGGGTGTAGATTGAGTTAAATGGTAGTTGTCTTTTCCACAGGACGAGGAATTTCAAGACTAGGGAGCACATTTTTAAGGTGAGAGAAGAGTGATTTAAAAAAGACTGGAGGGAATTTTTTCTTTTTTTACACCGAAGATGATTCACGTGTGGAATGAACTTCCTGATGAAGTTGTGAATGAAGGTACAATTAGAACATTTAAAATACATTTGGATGGATACATGAATAGGAAAGGTTTGGAGGGATATGGGCCAGGAGCAAGCAAGTGGGACTAATTTAGTTTGGGATTATGTTTGGCATGGACTGATTGGACCAAAAGTTCTGTGTCCATGCTGCATGACTCTATGACTTTAACTTTTCTATCAGAGTCATAAAGAAAAAGTATACAATTTCAAAAAGATGGGTAGCATGACAGAAGATTGGAAGAATATAAATAATAAAAGATTATTAAGTTAGGGAAAATTAAAGTACACAAGAAAACTAGTTAGAAATATAAAAAATAAATAGATAGTAAGAGTTTCCATAGACATTTAAAAATAACACGAGCATTCGTCCTGTTGAAAGTGAATCTAGAGAATTAATAAGGGAACATAAGCAGATGGTAGATGAATTGAACAGGTATTTTGCATTAATTCTAACTACAGAAAATATAAACAATCCCAGAAATAGTTGTGAAGCAGGAAATGGAAGGAACAGAGGAATGTCAAAAAGTTACAATCACCAGGGAATTGGTAACAAACGAACCACTGAAGCTGCAGGCTGACACCTTCATGCAAACACCTTAAAAGAAGTGGCCAATGCGAGAGCTGATGCTTTGACTTTAAATTTTCCCAAAGTATCCTAGATTGGAAAAGTGTGAATGTAACTCCTTTATCAAAAAGGGAGGGAGATAGAAAGCAGGTAACTACAGGTCACGTGGCTTTATGCTTTAAAAAAATTATTCAGAGGACGGTGACATTGTTGGCTGAGCCAACATTTGCTGCCCATCCTTAACTGCCCCAGAGAAGACTGTGGTGAGTAGCCTTCCTGAATCAGTCAAAAGGAAAATGTTAAAAGTAATATTAGAGACAATACAACAGGTCACTTATAAACATTCAAGGCAATCAGGCTGAACGAACATGGTTTTCTGAAAAGGGAATCATGTTTAATCAATTTATTGAGTTTCTCTGGATAAAAGGGAATGGATTCATTTAGTTAGATTTTGAGAAAGCATTCGACAAAAAGCTATTGGCAAAAACTAAAGCTCATGATCAATAGTTCCTCTAATATCTGTTCAGTGCACGGGGCTTCAAAAGGTCCTTCAACAGCAGCAACTTCTGAAGGCATTGCTGAGCTTGGTTGTGCAGCTTAGAGGGAACACAGCTCATGATTTACACGGTAACACTCCAGCATGGATACAATATTGACAAGTTGGCGGGAAGCAAAGAGTAGGAATAAAAGGATAGATCACAGAATTACAAAATTATACAGTGCAAAGCCATTCAGCCAGTCATGCCTGTACTGGCTATTTTAACTCGTGCCAATCTCCTACACACTATCACCATTATCAAAACAATCATCCAATGCCCTCTGGAATACCTCAGCTAAACCTGCCTCCACCAGACTTCCCTGAACTACTCACTGAGAAAGTTTTTCAAGCATTACCCTTGCTTCAATTGTTCATCACTTTCAATGTAAACCAACCAACCAGCAGTAAAGGAACCAAATCAATTCCAGAAGAGACAGTACAGCAGCAGTGCTTCACAGGAGGCTCCAAAGCACAGAGGAGGCCACCCAGACAGGGGATGAAACGTCTGCAAATCAACTTCCCAGCTCGGCTAACATACTCACAACCAGCACCCAAGTTACAAATCTTCACACAAACCTTGAACACCATCGTGTTCTTATTTCTTTTACAAGTGGAGACAGATTCAGGGAGGACGGACTTGGGGGATACCTATCGCATTTCCAACGCCCCTCCACCAAGTCCCTCCTCTACCTTTTATCTTAGCCTGCTTGGCACACTTTCCTCATTCCTGAAGAAGGGCTCATGCCCGAAACGTTGATTCTCCTGCTCCTTGGATGCTGCCTGACCTGCTGCGCTTTTCCAGCAACACATTTTCATTTCTCAAACAGGAAACCATTCTTGTAAACCACTTCTGCACTCTGTCCAGTATTTGCGTCTTTCGTTATAATGTGACACCACAACTGTACACAATACTCCAGCTGAGGTCTAACAAGTATTTTCCATAAGTTCAACATCATCTCCCTGAACCCTATTTTATGCTCTATTAATAAAGCTGAGAACATAGTTTATGTTTTGCTCGCTATACCAGTGTTGCCATCTACAGTGGTTTATGCACATGTACACCTGGTCCTCCACTAACTGCTCTGTAATTGCTGGGATTACCGTTACAACCTTTTTGAATGTAACCGTAATGTTTCCTCCAGTCTTCTGGCACCTCCACACAGTTTAGGGAAGACTGAAAGATTAAGGTCAGTGTCTCCACAATTTCTATTCTCACTTCCATCAAAATCCTTGTTGCATCTCATCTGGTCTCAGTGAGTTGTTCATTTTAAGTTGCAACAACCTATCCAAGACTTGTTCTGAGTTAATTTTGATCCCTTCTAGTTTCTTCCTCAGTAAGAGTGGCCAGGACAGCATCCTCCTCTTTTGTAAAGAGAAATACAAACTATTCCTCAACCACCCCCCTGCCTCAAAATGTAAATCTCCCTTTGGGTCTCTGATCCACACCATTCCAAACAGTAAGAGAGTGATTATACAGTTTATGATTATATAGAGCGCTTTTGGACTTTCATTTATGTTAACTACTAGTCATTTCTCATAGCTCCTCTTAGCTCATCTTCTTTGCTTTTACATCTCACCCCAAACCTTCAGCTTTCCTGTTTTCTGGTCTTTTTCTGGTTGAAAAGGTGTAATCAGCATTGTGTGGGATCTATGCCAAGACTTCAACTTCTTACAACGAAATAAATGACTTAGATAAAACGATCGTAGGCATGGTTGCTACACTTGCTAATGGCACAAGTTAGATTGGAAAGTCAGTTGCCAAGGTGATGTTAGGAGGCTACAAAGGGATGGACTGGTTAAATAGATACACAAGTGGGCAAAGATTTAGCGAATGGAGAACATACATGGGGAAGATGCATGTAAATTTAGTGTTGATCAAGGTGGGAAATGGATTTCCAAGATGACTAGTGATAATCTTAATATGAAGAGGAAAGATTTCTAGAGCTATGGGGAAACATGACAATGGCATTCCTGTGCTACTTTCAGCAAGTATACACCATGGTTTTCTGAGTTTGAATTTGATTTATTGTTTTCACTGTATCTCAGTCCAGTCGGTTCTGGTATAATGCGATAGTTCCGTTCTCGTGCGATCTCGCTTTATTAAAAAAAAAACAATATCTAATGGGGCTGGAATCGCGTTAATAGCCAATACAAGTAAGGAAAGTTCACATTCTACAAATAATGGTCTAAATTCTTCAATCATGTTAAAGTCAATTAACATTGAAGAAACATGCATTATAGCAGAACAGACTGTACATGTAATAAGTGTTTTTTGCGTGCTATACAGGCAAATCATACCATACAAAGTGCACCTGGATAGCAGAACAGAGTGCAGAGTACAGTGATACAGCCACAGAGAAGGTGCAGAGAGAGATCAGAATCGACATTTGAGAAGTCTATTCAAAAGTCTGATAGCGGGGAAGTGGTTTAAACGTATATTCAAATTTTTAAATCTTTTGCCCAATGGAAGAGGGTGGAAGAGAGCATAACTGGGATTGACTATGTTGGTTGCCCTCCCGATGCAGTGGGAAGTATAGACAGAGTTAATGGATGGAACGCAGTTTGCATGGACTGGTCTATGATCATGACTCTCCGTAGTTTCTTGTGGTCTTGGGCAGAGCAATTACCATATGCATCCAGATAGGATGTTTCCTATGGTATATCTGTAAAAATTGCTAAGAGTCTATGTGAACATGCCAAATTTGCTTAGCCTCCTGAGGAAGTAAGAAAGAACTGAATGCTGGAAAAGATGGGAGTAGAGGGAAGTTACTTCAACATCGTCCTAGGAAGTTGGGCTGAATTATTTTCCTCATCTTTATCTATCCTGATAGCAACATCCAAAGCTGCTACAAAATGCAAGTTGCTGTTAACGTTATTGGAATGCTTATCAATGCTACATGCGATGTGTGTTTATGATAACCATTTAATATAGATTAGGTAAGCTTAAATCAGAGTAATTATCCGAATGCAAAGGCAGCCATCAAAATGTACACCTGCACATATGGTTTGTGATGCAAGTTACAGACATCCCTAAGCTGGAATGAGTTTGTGCCTGAACAGTCAACATTACACATGCACACGCAGGTATATAGTTAGTTGGGACCATTTCTGGTATGGTACATGGGATAAGTGCAATTCTGATTTAATCACAGCCAATTCAGCTGGACATTTGATGCTGATTGAAGGTTTTTCAGCGGAGGGTGAGGTTTGCTATCTAGGAAATATATTCACTTACCCAAAAGTCCCTGTCAAGCTAATGACAAGAAACAAACCAGGCAAATTCGAAACAATCAGAACAGGCAGTAATATTTCTTTCTAAAATGATTGTATCCTGGGATTGTAGATGTATTGCTGCCACAATTGTTTCTGTCTGTCCTTCTCTCCACAAGCTGAGGCTAACTCTACCTGGCCTGACCTCTCAAGTGTTGATTTCAAACAGCAGCAACCTGCAGTGTGATTATATGGGTAGTGCCATCTTTACACCTGGCATCTGCAGCTATGTCACTGACAGTGACTTGTGTCTCTGCAATGCACAGTTGCTGATAATAAATGCGGCCAGTTTGAATAGCATACATGCACCATCTCCACCACAACAAACACATGCATCAGGGGAGATTAGGCTTTGCCAGAGTTATGCTTTTTGAAGCATTATAAAAGGAGGGAGAGAGGCAGAGGAGTTGCCAGAGTGAACTGCAGAACTTAGAACTTTGTTAGGATGCCCAAGTGCCCAGAACTGGAGGAGCATGGAAATCCTGGAAGATTGTAGGACACACAGAGGTTATAAATAGTTGAGGGTAATCGGAGTTCATTCCAGACCAAGCAATGGAAAATGTACACAGCAGGATATAGACTCATTGCCACTTTGAAGTTGGCTACATTTCATAGCTTATCGCATTTCACAGCTGGCAGTGATGAACAGTAAAGCTAAATGACAGAGGTTCTGATACGGTCAGCTGAGAAGAATGGGAGGTTGATTAGACTATCTACAAACGACAGAGCCACAAATGATCTGGTTAAAATCATGTTTATCACATATTTCCAGTGAAAATGAGTTTTTACCCAATTTAAAATATCTTTTCAAAAACATTTTTCCATTGAGACACATTCTTGAATATCTTCACAGTTACCAGACCACATTTTATGTATAGATATTGAACAATAACAGTCAGACGTCAGAAGGCAATATTTTATTTTATTCCTTTAACTAAACCAATGACATATGGCATGTAGTGTTTGTCATTCAACTTTCTGAATATAAAAGGCAGCCTTAGGTCTTTAGAGCTCCAGTAATTAGTACAATATCCGTTTAATCTAATCATTTTGCTCAACTTGACTGAAATTCCAAAGAGCTGCAAGCAACAGGATATAATTTTTGTTGCAAACGTTTCGTCCCCTGTCTAGGTGACATCCTCAGTGCTTGGGAGCCTCCTGTGAAGCGCTTCTGTGGTGTTTCCTCCGGCATTTATAGTGGCCTGTCCCTGCCGCTTCCGGTTGTCAGTTTCAGCTGTCCGCAGTAGTGGTCGGTATTTTGGGTCCAGGTCTATGTGTTTGTTGATGGAGTTTGTGGATGAGTGCCAAGCTTCTAGGAATTCCCTGGCTGTTCTTTGTTTCGCTTGCCCTATAATGGTAGTGTTGTCCCAGCCAAAT
>NC_057711.1:26298959-26381902 GCF_004010195.1 Chiloscyllium plagiosum | reverse complement strand
GACATCCTCAGTGCTTGGGAGCCTCCTGTGAAGCGCTTCTGTGGTGTTACTGGGACAACACTACCATTATAGGGCAAGCCAAACAGAGAACAGCCAGGGAATTCCTAGAAGCAAGACACTCATCCACAAACTCCATCAACAAACACATCGACCTGGACCCAATATACCGGCCACTACAGCGGACAGCTGAAACTGACAACCGGAAGCGGCAGGAACAGGCCACTATAAACACCGGAGGAAACACCACAGAAGCACTTCACAGGAGGATCCCAAGCACTGAGGATGTCACCTAGACAGGGGACGAAACGTTTGCAACAAAAATTTCCAGCTCAACGAACAGAACCACAACAACGAACACCCGAGCTACAAATCTTCTCCCAAACTTTGAACAGGATATAATTCTGTGAAGATAGAGTGGTTGACATTTCTATTTTAAAACTATAAACAATTACAGAAAGTCAGTTTTAATAGATAACAGATGCAGAAGACCAGAACTTGGCAAAGTATGAATGTAACTTGATATTATGCAGTAAAAATGAATCTCCAGTTTGTGCTATTGTATTGTGTTCCCTCCACAATTTCCCCAATTTATGAAAGGTTGGCAAAAGTCAAGGATTTGCAGATGACACCAAAATTGGTGGTATAATGGACAATGAAGAAGGTGATCTAAGATGACAAAGAGATCTTGATCACTTGTATCAATAAGCTGAGGAGTAGCAGATGGAGTTTAATTTGGATAAATGCAAGGTATTGCATTTTGATAATACTTACAAGGTCAGGACCTATACAATTAATGATAGGGCACTGGGTAGTATTGTAGCAGAGAGACCAAGGGGTTTACGCAAATAACGTTTTGAAATTTGTGTCACAAGTAGGCATGGTTGTTAAGGCAGCCTTTAGAACACTTGTCTTCATTGCTCAGACCACTGAGGATAGGGGTTGGGACACCATGTTGAGATGGTACAGGATGTTGGTGAGGCCTCTTCTGGAGTACTGTGGGTAGTTCTGGTCACCCTGCTATAGGAAGGATATTATTAAACTGGATAGGGTTCAGAAAAGATTTACCAGGATGTTGTCAGGAATGGAGGGCTTGATATATAAAGACAGACCGAAAAGGCTGGGACATTTTCCACTGCAGCACAGGCCGTTGAGGGGTGACCTTACTGAGGTTTATAAAATTGTGAGGGACATGAATAAGGTGAAAGACAAGGGTCTTTTTCTTAGTGTGGGAGAATTCAAAACGAGGGAGCATATTTTCAAGATGAGAGGAGAAAGATTTACAAAGCACGAGAGGCAACTTTTGTTTTGCACAGAGTGATTACTGTGTGAAATGAACTGCCCAAGAGGTTGGTGGATGCAAGTACAGCTCTAACATTTAAAAGACGTTTGGATAAGTACATAAATAGGAAAGGTTTGGTGGGATATGAGTGACGTGCAGGCAGGTGGGATTAGGTTAGTTTGGGGACAAGGTTGGCATTGACTGGTTGGACTGAAGGGTTTGTTCCTGTGCTGTATGACTCTAAATCATACAGAGTAGAACTAGAAGCTCAACAATTGAGCTGGTGAAAACCAAGCTGTATGTTTGACTTGACCTACGAAACCAACGGAAGTCTGCTCCTGGCCCCCTGTAACCTCCTGAACAGTAATTTTTCAAAGTCTGGCCCCTACTAGTGACATCTTTACTATGACTAAGTACCAGCCTTTCCAGTCTATTTTTATATCTCAAACCCTCCACTCCTGACAACATCCTGGTAAATCTTTTCTGAACCCTCTCCAGTTTAATAATAGCGTTTTGATAGGAGGGCAACCAGAACTGCCCACACCACTCCAGAGGAATCCTCATTAACATCCTGGACAACCTCAACAAGACATCTCAACTCCTATACTCAAAGGTCTGAACAATAAGACAAATGGGATATTATGTTTGACTTCACAACAGCCATCACCAGATTGACACACTTACTGAATAAGCCAAATTTCACCTTCATTACACATCATATCAGAACATTTAGGGGTGAAATTTTGTGATTTTGTCATCTTAATACTTACCCATGATGAGTGCATTTTGTTAAAGGAAGGTAAATGTCAGGCAAATCTCAAGGGAAAATCTCACCCTCAATCTCTGCCTTGTCTCTTAGTCATACCACATGGTAACTGATCATATTTGGCAGTTTCACTGTATAGGGCTTTACCAACCTAGTTAAAATGTGTTTCCAAGCTACCCACATAGGTTTACGCATGAGCTTGACATATTTCTTTTGTTGATTACTTGTTATTGAAATTATTTTTCAAAGCTGAGTACAAGATGGAAAAAAAAACACCAGTGTCAAAGAGATCAAAGTTCAAAACTCAACCTTGGTTTCCCTCAGCTGACTTCATTCACAGAGTGGCGAACAAAAGCAGTGATTAAGTGTCATATTAGCTGACTCAATTCCCTTTTCTCCAAGTTGCTGATCACAATGCAGAGCCTACATTGGGTGAAGTAATTCTATGATACTCACATAGAGTAGATGCTTGTTGGCACTGGATTCCTGGAGTGCATTGAAAACTTTAATGATTCCATGTCGCGCATTCTGCTGTCCGACGAGATTCTGCAGTGCATCTGGGAAAATAATACCAGACAATAACTAATAATTCTTGGTTCACGGTGGGGTTTATGGTTGATCCAGCACAAGGAAGAGTACCATAAGAGAAATTAAAATACTATTGGCAATAATGTTAATAAATCTGAACACACTTCCCTAAACACACATGATGCATTGGTTAGGATCAAAGACCACCTCTTTCCAATCTGTAGCTGTAACTAAATACACAGGCAATTCACTTGTTTATGTTCAATTTGTGTTTGATTACATTTAAACATTGTTAAAGTTGAAAATACTGAATGAGGAAGGCAAAAGTTGTGGAGGCAATCACCTCATGGTATTATCGCTTGACTGTTAATCCAGAGACCCAGATACCTTCTGGGGACCTTGGTTCAACTCCTGCAGATGGCAGAATTTGAATTCAATAAATATTTAGAATTAATTCAAAAAATATTTAGAAGTAAACAGTCTGATGGTGACCATGCATTCGTAGTCAATTGTTAGAAAAATCTATCTGGTTCACTCATGCCCTTTAGGGAAAGAAATTGCCATCCTTACCTAGTCTGGCCCACATGTGACTCCAGACTCTCAGCAATGCAGTTAACTCTCATCCCATGAATGAAAATAAAAAAATAAAGACCAAATAAGGAACATGTCCCAGTTTCCATTCCAAAGCCAAGGTCTTCCCCAGAGTCGGCTTTGTAACTACAGGGCAGCTATTTTATAGAGTCTGCGAACAGCCAATCACATCCTGACCTGAACCTTAACAACATCAAGCCTGTGACTACCTAGGACCAAGTGAATGAAGGGAAGAGACTATGCTTGAAATGCATCAATTTATAGGACAATGAACTCACTCCCTAAATAAGGTTATCTATCTTTATCGGAAATGGTCTCTCAAAACAAATGTTCAGCTTGAACCAATTTGTATAAACATACAGATTCATTTTACAATGATGGATATCAGGAAAAAGGGTATGACCTCCTGAAATACCAAACTTATAAACTCGATTTATAAACTCTAAATTCTCTCCAAATGACACCAGTTTCAAAATAATACATCAACGTCAGTCATGCAACACTGATTGGACAAGGAATCATTTACATCTCTTCTCCCTTTTGAAATTATGGCAATAAAACTGGCAAATTCTCCTATTCACTTAGGATTTAACCTCACAAGAAAAGGCTGTGTTTTAGTCTTACTCCTGTGTGAAGAATAATAGATGCACTTTGTCTGCAACACCGTGCTCACCCATGCACAGCAATACTCCCAACAGATACCCAACATATCAGCACACATGTGAGCCAGTGTTAGCTGTATATCAGGCACACAGGGGATTAACACTAGTGCAGCATCCACAGTGCTCATTTGCTCAACTGATGGGAATTAGCAAGACAGGGGTCTGTTCATGCCTCAACCATTTGGAGCTCGTAGAGACACAAATATTGCCAGATGCATCCTGCCATAGAGAGGGGAAATCAGTGCAGAAACCAGAACTCTCATTCCCAACATGGAATTCACAAGGTGGCCAAAGTACATTTCCAAAAGGGGGGTGTGTGTGTTTAGCAGAGGGAACATCATCAGAATATTCACTTCACCAGTGGATTAAATTAGACAACCATCTATAAAAAGGCAAAACACCTGCAGTGCACTTCCTTTAAGTAACAAAAATCTATAACGTCCAAAAACCACAGCCAGTCTAATATAGTAGTCAACCGTTAATGCTTTTTCTCTGAACATACTGTAGCAGTCCAGTTTCTGCAGAGAGATTTAAAACAATCACAATTTTGTGTTAAAACACTGACTGTTACTCACTCACTGAGTGCGAGTTTTCACATTTAAGTAGTGGATTAAACATCATTAATATCCAGGGGATTGGATTTTGTTGGTATAAAAATTTAGTATAAAAATGTTGTGCAAAAAAATCCCTATTCATACTTAATAACTTTGTAACAACTCTCCATTTCAATTATCACTAAAGGATGGCAAAGTAAATCTGAAGTTTTTGGTTACCATGTCATTCCTTTTCCATGGTCATCAAAATGAATAATACATTGTACTTCGGCTGACAAATCAGGTCAGCCTGCAGGACTAATTGATTTTAGCGAAAAAGTCAAAATCAATTACATGCAGAAATTCAACATGAATTATGCACAAGGGTTTCATGCAATGCATCACTAGCCATACCTGGAATGTTATCGAGCAATTTCTGCTGGGCTTTGTGCTTTGTCTCCAATCGCTGTTGCTGTGTTCTGGCAGCTGTAGGAGGCGCTAATTTACCATTTGGCCAGAAGGCATCTCGAAAGAGATTGATGTAGTAAACTAGCATCTGTTCACTGACTATCCAGTTGATTGTGTCACGGATTTGCCTAAAATGAATAATGCACATTATCTGGTCATTGTCAAACATTCCTCACAGCCCAATAACTCAAAACGTTTCATATAAAATTATTTCACAGAATTGCAGCATAGCTAACAAATCCAGCATTTTTGCTTTTCCATAAGTTGCCTTGAGAAAGTGGATATGAACTTCAGCAGCCCGTCTGATGCACGTGAACCTCGAGTGCCATTCAGAAGGGAATTTCAGAATTTTGACCCAGTGACAGGGAAGGTTCTTTATATAATTCCAAGTCAAGTTGGTGTGTTTCTAGGAGGGGAACCAGTCTCCAACTTGTCTTCTGCCCTTGTTCTTATAAATGACAGCTTGCAGCTTTAGAACATGGCTGAGGGAACCTTTGCAGTGCAAATATTATTAAAATATACATTATCGAAGGGGCTAGATTTATTTTAAGGATTCAATCTATTCCAATAAATGATGCATCACTGCCATATGATCCTGTATACTTCTAATATGAACGTGATAGCGAACTTGAGAAGATTCATAGCTCAGGTTGTGGATGACATTGTTGACTTGCTCGTTGAGCTGGTAAGTTTGCTTGCAGGCATTTTGTCACCATATTAGGTCGCATTAGTGCACACTGACGATATTACCTAATATAGTGACGAAACACCTGCAAACAAACTTACCAGCTCAGCGAGCAAGTGAACAATCTCAGTGATAGAAAACATTGGTAAATGTTGATTTTTCTGTAGTGGCTAGCTTTTCTCATGCTTCACTTTATTCTGTAACATTTTGCTACATGCTGAAGCAATATTGTACAAAACAAAAGCACACATCTAAATGACCTCATGAAATTGTTTTTATTCACTGACAGGACATGGAAATTTTTGTATGAACCGTTTCTACATGACAAGATGACTTACTATGTCAGAGGGCATTCAAGGTTCGTGAGAAGATTTGTAACTCGGGTGCTCGTTGTTGTGGTTCTGTTCGCCACAATTCCCAGCTCGGTGAACAGAACCACAACATTTCAAAGGGCAGCTCAGAGTCAACCGTAGTTCTGTGGATCTGTGGTCACACACTTGGTAATGAAAAAATGTTCCTTCCCACCAGCACATTTGTGAACCAGATGAGCTTTTAATGACAACCCGGGATTTTACGGTCACTACTGCTGAGGCTAACTTTTTGTTACATTCCAGGTTTTTCCAACCGAATCCAAATTCAACAGCTGTTGTGATAGGATTGAACTCCTTATCAATCATCCTAGACTGGTTGTTTCTCTTGTCAGCTTGGCTAAGTTGGTTGCACCCTCACTTCTAAATCAGACTGTTCTGTTTTCAAGATCCACTCCAGGTCTTGAGCATAAAGCTTAAGGCCCACACTCCTGTACTGAGGGAGCACTGCATTGTTGGAGGCACTGTCTTTTGCATGAACCATTGCTCTTGAACATTGTTTGCTCAGGTATTTCAAAGAGAACCAGAGTTAACATTTATCCCCCATCAACATCACACTATTAAAACAAAACAAAGAACTGTGGATGCTGGAGATCTGAAACAAAAAACAAAGTGCTGGAAAAATTCAGCAGGTCTGGCAGCATCTGTGGGGAGAAAACGGAGTTAATGTTTAAAGTCTGGGGACTCTTCCACAGTCTGAAACTGGACTTGAAATGTTCACTGTTTTTCCTCTCCACAGTTGCTGCCAGACCTGCTGAGTTTATTCAGCAATTTTTCTGCTGACACTATTAAAAACAGATTATCTGTTTATCATCACATCGCTGTTTGTGGGAGTTTGTTGAACACGTATTGCCAGTGATTGTACTTCAAAGGGTGTATTGGCCATAAAGTGCTTTGAGGTGCAAATCATTCTTTCCCTTCTCATTAAGTCTCAGCATTGGACCCAGAAACCACTATCATGCTGTCCTATCAAGGAATTAATGGTGACAAGCAATATTCTGAACTTCCCATGCAGAAGTTCCCTCTCATCTCTCAGAACAATTACATGAGGAGTGGAAAAACTATAAGTATGCTGCAACTGGCTCATAATTTTCATTATTTATGATGATCTTCTCAAATGCAAATCTATTCAAGATTCTCAACTCTCAGCTTCCTATCTGTGGCACATTCAGCTACCTATTTGTTTCACAGATTTCCCTATCCCCCTCCCCAGCATCCCCCAGAATAATAGACCACAAACACAGTCAGGGAGGTGCTTGGTGATGGCTGGTATTTGCAAGAGGACTAGGGCATTGTTTTGTGCACCTCTGGACTGACAAACTGAAGGCCACAGAGAACTGGCACCTACCAGCTCGAGCCAAGAAGCTGGAGGACAGAGTTTGAAAACAACACTTTCAACTGTGGCAGGACCATACAAATTAAATGGTTGATGTGGCATGATTTAAATTGCATTTATCATCCAATTTTTAAAAAAGTTGATATTTAGCGGCTTCAGATGCATTTAAGTACTGACATATAAACACTTATTCCTTCTAGGTGGTCAAGATCACAAGGAGCTGCAGTGAGAGTTACTGCAGTGCTCCTTGTAAATGGTGCATGGGGCTGCCACAGCACATCAGTGGTAAAGCAACTGATAGATTAAGGTGATGGTCAGGGTATCAATGAAGTGGGCTGCCTTGTCCTTTTTATCAAGGAAGCAGCTCACTAACAACACAGAACAGAATTTGCAGGTGAGCATTATTCACGACCAATGGCTATGGAGAATCAGCTGTATCATGTCTCCTTTTTTAGGCCATAACCCATCTCCAACAATGCCAATATGTCTCCAACCGAGGTAAGAAGCTTATTAAGCATAAGTTAAGAGTGTACCACTTTGGTAAAAGCTCAAAAAGAGGGGTGGGGGGTTGGGGGAAGGTCTTGTAACATGCAAGATATCAAAATAAGACACCAAAGACTGACTGGATCTGTCAGAGATCTGAACAACAAAAATTGACCGACGTGGACAGCTTGCTCTATATTCAAAACAACCAGCCCTAATGGATTGCAACAAGCCACTGCGAGAAAGATAACATTTTAGAGTATACCGACCAGAATGTTGAGTTGCAAGGATCAGAACGGAACTGCTGTTAGTCGCCATGCTTCATCTTGGTATAGAGCTCAGTTGCTCCCTCCCTTTATCGTCTTTGGCACGATAACTCCCACATCCCACCATAAGACCACTGCCCTGACCTACAAGTAGTGCTCTGCTGATGAGCTGCCTTTTCTACTCAATGCAAGTGAGATCAGAGGCTGGACTTCAACATCAGGCTGAACCTGAGCTTCAGGCTCTGACCATTCAGGGACAGGGAAAGACCCCTATGCTACCCATCTCTATGCCAAAATTAGAAGCTAAAGTTCTCAGTCAATACAACAGGATCTATGCTCATGAAGAGATGCTAAATATATATTTATATTCGTGAAGCTGGTAAAAGCCAATTTTATGGGAAAGCATATATTCCATTCTTGCTTTCTAGCTCATTGAGTGATTGTAAAAGCATTAATGAAAAGTAATTAAAAGTGGAAAGGCGACAGATTTGTATATGACATTTACAAGTCCCCACTGCAGTTATTTCCTCATACTGTTACTAAGATTAGATGCATTGTACTGAATTAAATGATAGAAAGTGACATTACACTGTGAAATACATGACCTTCACAGTCAGTTAATCAAAGCGGTCTTTGATTTAGTTTAACAATGGAGTCAAAACTCAGCAAGTGACTAGAGCTGACTAAAATACAGCAATGGCATTAAGGACAGAAATAAGTTTCAAAATGCACTTTACTCTTTTCTCTTTGACTTTTAAGCTTAAAGCCAAATTGAACAATTTTAGCCTGCTTTGGATGATTCATCGACAGACAAGGTGGTTGGGACATGTGAAAATCCAATCACTGCTTAACAGTCACTAACCTGAGGTAATCCAAAATCAGAGCTTCATTCATCTATGAATTACGTGCACTTTCAGATGTGTCAAGACTGAGAAATCTCAAGGTACGTTTGGATATGGCAACTAGTTCAATCAATTCAGGCTTTAACTCAAATTCTTTAAAACCCAAGTCATGAGAATTCTTGTCCATAGTGAAAATCTATCCTTACATAAAACAAAGAACTGTGAATATTGGAAATTGGGAAACAGAAAAACTCAGCAATTCTGGCAGCATCTATGGAGAGAAAAGGGTAAACTTTTCAAGTCTAGTGATCTTTCTTCAGATCCATCTCCATTCTGAAGAAGGGTCACTGGACTCGAAATGTTAGTTGTTTCTCTCTCCACAGATGCTGCCAGACCCGCTGAGTGTCACCAACAATTTCTAATTTTGTGACAATTTATTCTTCCCTGAATCCAATAACCAATAGCATATTGGAGTATTCCACATAGTCTGGATCAGATACTGAATAACTAAATATCTCACTGAGGAGTTGCCTTGCTTCTAAACTTCCAAAACTGAATACACTATCTTGGAACCTATTCAACTTTGGAACTAAGAAGTTTGTTTCCCTCATAACACAAGTTTTGATGGACCAACCTCAGATATTAAGAACTAAGTAAGGTACTAAGCAAGCAGCACAATCTGCCACAGAACGCACAAGAAATCGGAGCAGGAGAAAACCATTTGACTCATCAAGCCTGCCTCTTTATTCATTACAATCATGACTTGATTTCAGGCTTCAATTGCACTTTCCTGCCTATTCCGCACATCCCTGGATTCCAAGAGATCAAAACTCTGTCAAACCCAGCCATTTTGTATTCACTGATTGGGTATCCACAACCCTCTGCAGCAGAGAATTCCAAAAATTCACAACTCAGTGAAAAACTGTCTCCTCATCTCAACTCTTTTCGAAATGATTGCCTCCTTTATTTCAAATTCTCTGATCAGCAGAAACACTCTCCAATTGGCTAACTCATCAAGCCTGTTCAGAATCTTGTATGGAAGGCAAGGTTCACACCTTTAGGACTTTCCATGACGTTTCGAACTTATTTTGTAAGGCTGACACTTATTGCCCACCCCAGTGGCTGATGTGACAAGTATGCCAAAACAGCATTGCTATAAATCAGATCGGAGTACAATGTTGCAATCAGCAATTAGAAGTCTATAAATTCAGGAACAACCACTTCAATTACAATCCACTTCAAACTCTGGACGTACTATGAGTGTTTATATACCCAGAAGTCAAATCATTCAGTTACTGCAATTCCATCCATCAATATTTTCTGATACAAAAATGGAAATCTGATGGATGGACTGACATCAGAAGCTCACTTATGAAAAGTAACTATCTCAAAAGGTGCCAGAAGCCCAAGTCATGCAAAAGAGTTTTCATAAAGCCAATCGTAAGATTGACTTTTCCTCAGGTGTCCTGAGCAAATATTCCTAATTCTCTATACCCACTCTCCACTTGTCGAACAATTTAAAGTACGATGGTCTTGAATGATTTGGTGCTGTCTGAAAAACAGTCCTTGCACTAAATTCCTGGAATTCGAACATAGCAGAGTCAAGCCTTGCCATAGGACATGTATGTAACATCTTATTGAAAGAAGATGGAAAAAAAACTACTCACTTGTTGATTGTCCTTCCGAAAGTAACTTGTACAAGAGCAATAAGTGTCTTCCTGACCCACTTAAACACTGTAAAGCAGAGGTTAACAAAATGAAACATAGATAGTTTGTTTATTAATAGCTTGTCTTCTTTCAAAAGAAAAAAGTGAGGCAAATCCGTGCTCTACAAGGAATCACTGAAAACCATTGCATGACTATATCAAATATTCTTCAACAGATATTTAAAGCATTATTTACATGCAACAGAAGTGAACTCATGCTAATATGAAGGTCACAAAGGATACAAATTTCTTTATGACATTTCCATATCTAGGATGTCTCACAAATCTTTACACTGTATAAAAGGTTATATCTAACAATCCTTTTTCCAAAGGAGATAGAATCAGGCTTCACCCGGAGGCCCACAGAAGATGTTACCCCAGTAGGGTGACAAAACGTCTGGAAATGAACATTCCAGCTTAGCGAGCAAACCTATATCCTGACTTATATTCTGCATAATAGTCATTTTTAAAAAAACGTTCTTCAGGATACGCAAACTTCCTTTCTCATATACATTTCAGTCATGACTCAAGCAGTGCCAAGCAAACTGAGGGAGCTATAGGTTGACAAGTTCCTTGGTTTTGATGGTCTTCATTGTAGGGTCTTAATTGTGGTGGCTACTGAGATAATAGGTCCATTGTTGCTAATTTATCAAAATTCTGTCTATACTTCCCACTGCCTTGGGAAAGCAACCAACATAATCAAAGACCTTCCCACCCCAGTTATACTTTCTTCAACTCTCTTCCATCAGGAAGAAGATGCAAATGTTTGAAAACACATCAACAGATTTAAGAACAGCTTCTTCCCGACTGTTTTCAGACTTATGAATGGACCGCTTATATACTGGAGCTGATCTTTCTCTGCACCATCTCTGTAGCTATAACACAATTATTCTGCATTCTATTCTGTTATCCTGATGTACTTATCTAAGGTATGATTGCGCTGATTAGCATGCAAAACAATATTTTTCACTGTGTCTTCGTATATGTGACAATACGAAATCAAATTTATCAGATTAAGTTTGCTTTCGACACAATGATAGGTGGAGGGACAGGTAGTGTTGAACAAGCTGGGAAGCCGCAGAAGGACTTAGAAATGTTAACAGAGTTGGCAAAGAAGCAACAGATCAGCCACTGGGGTGGGCAATAAGTATCAGACTTGGCATATTGCAAAACATTTTTTAAACTTAAAGAAAAATCCTAATGGTGTAAACTCTGTCTTCCATACAAGATTCTGAATAGGCTTGATGAGATAAACACTGAGATAGCATTTATTATGCAAGATTAAAGTGCTTGGGATTGGGGGAAGTATATTGACATGGATAGAAAGCTGGCTGGCAGAGAGGAAACAAAAAGTAGGAGTTAATGGGTCCTTTTCAAATTGGCAGGCAGTAATTAGTGGGGTGCCACAGGGATCGATACTAGGACCCCAGCTATTCACAATATATATTAATGAGTTGGATGAGGCAACAAAATGTAACATCTCCAAGTTTGCCGATGATACCAAGTTGAGTGGGAGGGTGAACGGTGAGCAGGATGGATAGATCCTCCAGCATGATCTGGACAGGTTGGGTGAGTGGGCAAATCAATGGCAGATGCAGAATAATTTGGATAAATGCAAGGTTATTCACTTTGGAAGCAAAACCAAGGAAGCAGATAACTACCTGATTGGCTGTACATCGGGAGAGGGCAGTATGCAGCAGACCTGGGTGCCCTTGTGCACCAGTTGCTGGAATTAGACATGCAGATGCAGCAGGGGGTAAAGAAGGCAAATGGAATGTTGGCCTTCATTGCGAGAGGTTTCGAGGAGCGGGAAGCGTTAGCACAGTTGGAATGGCCTTGGTGAGGCCACACCTAGAAAATTGTGCGCAATTTTGGTCTCCTCTTATGAGGAAGAATGCTCTTGCTCTTGCAGAAGTATGGTGAAGGTTTACCAGGCTGATTCTGGGGATGGCAGAACTGACATAAGATGATTTGACTAGGTTAGGATGGTTTTCGCTGGAGTTCAGACCAGTGAGGGGAGATCTCATAAAGACTTATAAAATTCTAACAGGTCTAGACAGGTTTGATGCAGGGAGGATGCTCCCGATGGTCAGTGCATCCAGAACCAGGGGTCATAGTCTGAGGATTCAGGGTGTACCATTTAGGACAGAGGAGGCATTTCTGCACCTAAAGAGTGGTGAGCCTGTAGAATTCATTATCACAGGAAATAGTTGATGCCAAAACCATTGAATGCATTCAAGAGGTAGATAGATTTAACACTTGGGGCAAATGGAATCAAAGGTTATGGGGAGAAAGCAGGATCAAGCTATTGAGTTGGACGATCAGCCAGGATTGTGATGAATGGCGGAGCAGGCTCGAAGGGCCGAATGGCTGTCTCCTCCTCCTATATTCTATGTTACATGGAACATATTGTGGGCAAGTGTGGTGTTATGCAATTTTGAATGAAGTAGAGGCATAGACTATTTTCTAAACAGAAAAAGGCTTCAGACATCTGAGACACAAATGGACATTGGAATCAGAGTTCAGGATTCTCTTAAGGTTAACGTGAGGCTCGGTTGACAGTTAGGAAAGCAAATGCAATATTAATATTCATTTCAAGAGGGCAAGAATGCAAGAGTAATGATTTACTTCTGAGGCAGTATAAGGCTCTGGTGAGACTGCATTTGGAATACTGTGAGCAGTTTTGAATGCTGTATCTAAGAAAGAATGTCCTCACCTTGCAAGGAGTCCATATGAGGTTTGCAAGAATGATCCCAGAGATAAAAGGCTTGTCATATGAGAAGCTGATAAGAACTTTGGGTCTATTTAGAAGGATAAGGAGGAAATCTCATTGAAACATACAGAATACTGAGAGGCCTGCAGAGTGTGGATGTGGAAAAGATGTTTCCACTAGGAGAGACTAGGACCCCAAGGGCATAACCTCAGAGTGAAAGCACAACCTTTTAGAACTAAAATGTGGAGGAAATTCTTCAGTTATATGGTGGTTATTCAGTGGAAGTCATTACCACAGAGGGTTGTGGATGCCAAATCATTAAGTGCATTTAAGACAGAGATAGATAGGTTCTTGGTTAGTAAGGAGATCAAAGGTTACAGGGAGAAAGCAGGAGTATGCAGTTGAGTTACATATTAGCCATGATTGAATGGCAGAGGGCCAAAAGACCTAATTTTGCTCCTTAATATGGCCTAATAATGAATCTTTGTTGAATTGATAGGCAGGGAGTCCCAAAAGCACATGTGTTTTTACATTTTATACCAATAGCCAGTGATCAATTATACCAATGATGAAGACATTGAAGGCGTGGGAACTAAATTTGCAGATGACATGAAGACAGGTAAGAAAATACGATGCAAAGGCATTGGAGAATGCAGACTCATAAAAGTACTCAAAATGCTAGATATGTGAAATAAAAACATACCTGCTGAGCTTCTGCAGCATGTACTGTTTTAATATCAGATTTCTATCAGCTGCTGTGTCTTGCTTTTATATCACTAAAAGTGTAACTGCATGTCATTTCAAGGAATGCTTGCTGTAGAAACATTATCAGCTTTTCTGAAGACATTTTATTCAGCTGACTGTTAAGACTTGCACTGTGGTCTTATCAAATCTAATTATATGAAGTCATTAAACAGCAACACTGCTGTTGGCCTTGCCTTTTCAAAATGCAAGTGATAATGGATAACGATTACAATGGATTAATCACTCGTGTTTTTGTTGGCAGGATCATGCAAGCTGTAAAAAATTCTAATAGAAATTGATTGATTGTTCAATTGTTGATTAGCAAAAAATTATGGCTGCTGTACTTGACATGTGAGTAAATCAGAGTCCTGGCACTTATAATCATGAGCGGCATGGATAAGTTTAGAAAATCTGAGGGGCATGGATAGGATAAATCTGAGGGACATGGATAGGATAAATAGACAAAGTCTTTTCCCTGGGGTGGGGGAGTCCAGAACCAGAAGGCATAGGTTTAGGGTGAGAGGGGAAAGATATAAAAGGGATCTCGGGGCAACTTTTTCATATAGAGGGTGTTGCATGTATGGAATGAGCTCCCAGAAGAAGTGGAGGAGGCTGGTACAATTACATTATTTAAAAGACATATGGTTGGGTATATGAATAGGAAGGGTTTAGAGAGATATGGGCCAAGTGCTGGCAAATGGGGCTAGATTAGGTTGGGAAATCTGGTCAGCATGGATGAGTTGAACTGAAGGGTCTGTTTCAGTGCTATATATCCCCATGACTCTTTGACACGCTTATGACAAAATCACTAAATACACCAAACCTTGGGGCACTCCAAATAAGATGTCAGTTGAGAGTTAAATATGCTATTGTAATTGTCAAAAATTAACAGATGAGTAGGCAAAATGCACCAGGTTTGCTGACTCAGTTTCAATTCCATTGTTTGCTGTTGCCCTTGACTTAAACAAGATGATTCACCTTTCATTTCTTTTGGGTATGGCACTGATGGTCTCAGCCTAAATTACAGTCAAGTTCTTTCACAATGAAGTTTGGACCCACACCCAGAGGCAGGGATGTGACCAGTGAACCAAGGCTGATCACAGTACTTGCATCCCAGCCACTCACAGAAAATTCTTTTCAGTATTTCAAACTGAAAGATGGAGTGCAATTTATCTCAAGAAATGACAAATGGAAGACTGTATTAAGTTTACTTACTTCCCCTGAGCTCAAAGATTTCTCCAATGAGCATGAAGCAAGGTTCAGCAAGTGAGTCTCTTTTGCTGTCAGTCTCATCCCCATAGTCAGATAGATCACTATCATCCTCGGCCTCCTCCTGAGGACAGTCATGGAGAAACAATAATTAAAAAGTATATTTGGAGGAACTCCTGGTGCACACAGCTTCTGCCATCATTGACAGACTTTAAAATGAAAGATTACCTGCAGACTGAATACAGCTAAGAATCCATCATTTCTACAAGGATATCATTAGCTCCTTATGCACATCTCAGGAAATGCTAATTTTGCCATTTGTAGGTCATTTCTAATTCATCAGAATGTGAGAATTATTCACACAGTTACTCACAGAAGACAAATGGTATATTGGCTTTCATAGCAAGAGGATCTATGTATATCAGCATGGATATTTTATTGCAATTATACAATGCCTTAGTGAGACCACGCCTGGAGCACTGTGTGCAGTTTTGGTGTACTTCTGAGGATGGACGTCTAGCTATGTATGGTGTGCAACAAAGGTTTACCAGACTGACTTCTGAGATGGCAAGACTGACGTATGAAGAATGGATCGATTAGGACTATATTTAGTGTAATTTAGAAAAAAAAGAGAAAGGGTTTTATAGGTTTCTGAGAGATCCCAACAGGATGAGACAGGGTAAACACAGAAAGGAGGTGCCTGATGATTGGAGAGTCCAGAACCATTTAGGATATGGAGTAGGGTTCAGATGGAGAGAAATTTCTTCAGAGTGGTGAGCCTGTAGAATTCTCTGGCACAGAAAGGGGTTCAGAATAACCCACAATGTTTTCAAGGAGGAGTTAGATAGAGTACTGAGAGTTATAAGAGATGAAAGGACATGGGAAGAAAGCAGTAATGGGGTACTGAGTTGAATGGCACAGCAGGTTTGAAGGGCTGAATGGTCTACTTGTATGCTTCTATTTCTGAGAAACTGTACTACCAAGATGGTTAGAATAGTCATAGAATCATAAAATCCCTACAGTGTGGCAACATGCCATTCGGCCTAACAAGTCCATACCGACTCCCGAAGAGCATCACACCCAGACTCATCCCTCTACCCTATCCCTGAAACCCCGCATTTCGCATGGCCAATCCACCTAACCTGCACATCTTTAGGTTGTGGGAGGAAACCGAAGCACCTGAAAGAAACCCACGCAGACATGAGGAGAATGTGCAAACTCCACACAGGAGTTGAACCAGGGTCCCTGGTGCTGTGAGGCAGAAGTGCTAACCACTGAGCTACTATGCTACCCCCCCCATCAAGTAGCATAACCTTACCTATCAATGTCCATAACTTAGTTGGGTCTGGATTCTATCAGATCTCCAATGGTCTGTCTGCAGTACCCACCACAGAGCTCTGGCACTGTAGGATAGTTGGCACTGCCAGCTAATCTAGCTGGTTGGTAGCTCCATAGGAAGGGACCTCCTCCCCAACGAGGAAGAGTTCTACTTAATCCAGTCTGCATTAAGTAAGCCCTCCCACAGTGCTCTACGGTTGTAGGCCCGGCACAATGCACAACAATGTCCAGACCCAACTAAGTTGTGGACATTGATAGGTAAGGTTATGCTACTTGATGGAGAGCAGTGGGTTTTAAAGTCCATGTGGTAGGAAGGAAGAGGAGTTCTGTCATCTGAGAGTTGCCCCTAATTGAAAAATGGGACCTTCCAAAGTAAGTATCCACTTGTTTCCTGTAGTTTTGAAAACTAAAAACAAGGCAGGTTGCCCACGGCACCCATTTTAGGGCATGGGAAATGCAGTCCCTCTCTTCACCAGATTATGACAGGAGCATGTTATAGTTTGGGCTAATTGTGCTTTTAACAAGTTCAATTGACCTTCCTTTATTTATTTAATTATGGTAGATGTACTGTTCATTCTGGTGCCTGGTCTCTGTCAAAAACACACACAGCGAGGGTGGTGTGGCTGACTGTGTACTCTCTAAAAGTGATGCTGGCATCCAGTGTAAATAATTAAGTTTATGTAGGAATGAAATTTTGGTCATTTTTGTATTTACAAATATTGCCAAACTCTTAATGGTCGTATATCTTCATCACAAGGTTGGGTGGGGAATAGCATAGTGGCTCAGTGGTTAGCACTTCTGCCTCACAGCACCAGGGACCCTGGTTCAACTCCTGTTTAAATTACTTTTGTCAAGTTAATAGTCCTGCTGAACATGATAACAGAATTCATAATCTATCCAATTAACAAACATTATGAAGTTTAATGAGGGATTACAAAGCTCATTGTTAAGCCAAAGTGACACAAAATAAACTGTGTTATGTAGTTTCTTTTCAAGTCACGCAGTGATTTACTGACGTATACCTCTTGATGAGAGAAGAAATCGCCAGGGAGCCTCTCCAGAAAGGATGACAGTGAGAAAGTAGATTTCTTCCCTTGCACATCGACAACTTTAAGGTATTCTGGAGAAGGACTTAGAAAACCATAAAGTGCCTCACTCTGGCACAGTCTCTCATCTGTAAGAAGCTTCTGTAGGATGAAAGTATACGAGAGAAAGTAGCAATGACAAAAAAACCCAGAGGACAGTAGTTTTCTTGTTTACACCTACAAATATTTATTAAAATAATTGACTTTTAAAGCAATAAACTCTTCCTTCACTCTTGGAGTGAATCAACATCCATCTTCCAAAAGCTTTGGTAAGCCGTTCTCATAAATTAGCAAAGATGCAGCTAGTCAGAAATCTTTGAGGCAATGATTTATGGTTAGACTTTGATGAATAGCTTGAAGTGGATCTTAATGTCATGCAATGAATACTCTAAGTCATTATTTTTAATGGCATGTCTCTAACAGTAACAATCACCAACATGAAAAACTGGTTTACTCAAAACATTAAATAGCTCTGAATATGCTGCAGAAAGATGGTACACTTATTTTTTCAATATATTCAACTAAAGAAAGAATAGAGTTTATTTTGGTGTTTGCCTTGAACAGTAACATTCAAGTCATTGCACGATTCAGAAACTGAAGCTCTATTTAGACCTTCAACACAAAGAAAAAATTAACAAATGCCCACTGACCCTGGAGCTGATATTGCATCGGAGGTTCGGAGTAAGATCACTAACCTGATTCCTGGAATGCATTATGAAGGTAGGTTGAGCAGGTCGAACCTAGGCTCATACAAGTTTAGAAAAATGAGACACAATATTATTAAAACATGTGATTTTGAGAGGCGTGGGGGAGTGCTTAACAGAGTAAATGTAAAAGAATGTTTCCACTAGCAGGGGAATCTAGAACTGGGGCACAATTTCAAACTGAAGGATCTCTCATTTTGAGGAGGAATCTCTTCGTTCAGAAGTCTGTTAATCTTTGGAATTCACTAACTAAAACAGCAGTGGAGGTTGGGTCATTAAATCTATTTCAAGACTAAGTTAGATTATTGTCCTACAAGAAGGTCTAACGTTACAGGTGGCAGGCAAAAAAGTAGAATTAAAACTACAACCTGATCAATTATGATTGTACTGAATGGTGGAGCCAGCTCAAGCGGCCAAATGGCCAACTACTTAAGATATGGCAGCTGCAAAATCAATCTTTTCACAGATGTGGAGAATTAATTTTGCCCAAAACACAACATTAAAGAGAAGAATGGAAGCAGATTCAGAAAGCCATCAAACACCCAGAAGTATCTACAGAATAAAAAGTGATGCTCAGATACAGAAATTGATCATCATCATTTGAATCCTGGAAGTGCTGGATGTCCTGGATGTGAATCCTAAAGAAGGGCTTTAGGATTCTAAAGAAACGTCCTAAAGAAACGTCGATTCTCATGCTGCCTGGCCTGCTGTGTTTTCCCAGCATCACATTTTTCAACTCTGGTCTCCAGCATCTGCAGTCCTCACTTTCTCCTAGTGAATCCTGGATATGCCCAGATTCAATTTAACACTGGTAGTTGTTTTAATGAAACGAATGGAGTTTCAGTTTCTGTTTCCACTTACCTGTAAGAAATTATTCAGCTGATTTTTTGACTTGTCCAGGAATTTCTGATCAATGGATTTAAAGGGCAGCTTACTCATTGATGGTAGCTGCACTTTCTTTAACATCGGAAAACACTGCAAACACAAAATCAAACAGTTTACTGCTTCAACATTGCTGGATCACCACAGGGCTAGCACAAATGTAATTTATTCTTCAAATCCCATTACCTAAACATTGCAGGAATCTGCTCTTTCACACTGAACATTTTTACGCACCATTTCACATTGCATATATGGGACTGGAGCTCTCAGAGCAGTAAAAATATTCTTCATTGGCATAAGTGTACAATTATGCTGGAAGTAATATCTATAAACTGCAGAGAAAATAATGGGCATTTTACAGCTGCACTCCTTTTTATTCCCACCTCGATTATTGTGTCTGTTTGATCAGACAAGAGGGAGATGATATTCAAGTTGTGAAATCAGTTCAGAGCAGCATTAGCTGATACCTAAAATTGGAGATTTACTAAAAACCCAGAGAAATTAATTCCTGAAGGAAGGCAACCAAGCAGTAATCCCTGGGAGATGATAAATTGACAAACGGGACAAACAAATGGTAAATCCAAAACAAAAACTCAAGAATTAATCTCGCTTGTAAAATTTAGCTGTGTTTGTAATCTGGCTGTCTACCATTGCTAACTGAGTTATTACTATGAAGTATTGGTTGTACACAGATTTATTGAAGGCAGTAGTTATTTTTGTTCTACCATAAGAAAATTAAAGAACTAAATTCATTTAATTTAACAACTGAAACTATATGATAAAAGACAACAATATATGGAGCAAACAAAGATTCTAATATTTACTCAGGACATTTCCCCAGAACATACAAACAGTTCTGAGAAAGGGTCACTGGACCCAAAACATTAACTCTGACTTCTCTCCTCAGACCTGCTGCCAGACCTGCTGAGATTTTCTGATTTTGTTTCAGATTTTCAGCCTCCACAGTTCTTTTGGGATTTTTTTACCCCTCGAACATTAGCCTGGGGTACTAGGAGAAAGTGAGGACAACATATGCTGGAGATCAGAGTCGAAAAATGTGGCGCTGGCAAAGCACAGCAGGTCAGGCGGCATCGGAGGAGCAGGAGAGTTAACGTTTCAGGCATAAGCCCTTCATCAGGAATGTGGTTGAAGAGGTTCAGGGCAGAGGTGACAAGCTGGGGATGCAGTGAGAGAGAGACTCACAGATCCTTGTGGAGGAAGGAGGAGAAGAATTTCTTCAAGGTGGGCATCCTCGGAAGAGGTTCATAGTAAGCTTACAGCAACTGGAAGAAAGTGAAGACAGCAGATGCTGGAGGTCAAAGTCGAAAAGTATGGCGTTGGAAAAGCACAGCAGGTCAGGCAGTATCCCAGGAGCAGGAGAGTCAACATTTTGGGCATTAGCCTTCACGTGGCATGTGAATCACATTCCTAGTGAAGCGCTTCTGCCAGAAACGTGGATTCTCCTGTTCCTCGGATGCTGCCTGACCTGTTGTGCTTTTCCAGCGCCACACTTTGAGCCTGAGGTACTAATCCAGTAACATAACCATTACACCAATGCCCCCTCCTAAATATTCTACATATTCACCATCCTGTGTGAGAATAATTCCTTTGTGGATTAAATTGCAACAGGACTCAATCCAGTTTTATAATCCTGCCCCCACATTGTGGATTTCTTGACTTGTGGGGAGGAATATAGTCTCTTCAGTGAAGTTACATACCCTTTTGGTCATTCAGAAATATAATACAGAAATGTAAAGATTTTAATCATTTCTGGCTTCACCAATGTAACTATCAGGTATTGGACAGTTGTTTTTAAATGATTTGTTAGATCTTCAATATATCTTCCAGAACGGAAGAATAGAATTTAATGCAGGTGCGTAACATAAACCTAAAATGCTACTGGCGGTGCCAATAAAAATATACTAAAGGTAAACAACAACTTTCATTTGCATAGCACATTTAACATAATAAACATTCCAAGTCACTTCACAGAAGTATTTCATAAGGCAAAATATGTCACAAAACCATACAAGGCAATGTTAGGGATAATGATTTGTCAAACGTGCAAAATCTAACAAGTATTTCAAAGAAGGAACATGACGTAAAGAAACAGAGACCAGTAGAGGGAATTTCAGAGCCTAGTGTCTGGACAGTTGAAAGAACAACCATCAATGAAGGAGCAATTAAAATCATTGATGGTCAAGAGGCCAATTTAGAGCAGCATATATACGTCAGAGCTTTGAGAGGTTGGAGGAAATTATAGCAATAGGAAGCAGCCAGACCATGAATGGATTTGAAAACAAGGATGGGAGCTTTAATATCAAGAAATTCCTTGACTGGTAGCCAGGGCAGATCAGGAAACACAGAATTTTATCTTTACTATAGAATGTGAACAGCGCAGACAAGAACAGTATTTATTACCCCTTTCTAACTGCCCTTGAACTGAGTGGTAACGAAGCCATTTCAGAGGATAGGTCAGTCAATCATATCACTGTGAGTTTGGTGGCACACGAGCCTTCAATTCCAGATTTCATTAATTTGATTAATTGCGAACATTGCTCCCAGCAGAAAAGTTCAAGCCTCTGGATCACTTGTTCAATGATATTAAAAGTACACCACCATTTCAGTCACACCAATGGACGAACAGCATTTGGTGCAAATTAGGATGCTGGCTGCAGAGTTTTGGATGATCTCAAATCTTTGAAGGGAGATACTGGAGGTTAGTTAAGAGTGTGCTGCAACAGTTAAGTCTGGAGGTAGTAAAAGCAGAAATTAATTTTCAACAGCAAATGAACCAAAGCAGCAATGGAAACAGATGACATTGGGGAGGGGGAAATTGATGATCTTAGTGACAGTGCAGATGTTAACTTAAAGAATGGAATATGACAGCACAGTTGAGAACAGTCTGTTTTAGCCTGAAAGAGAAGTCAGATAGAGGGGTGGAGCAGGTAGTAAGGAGCCAGTCTTCCCAATATTTAATGGGAAAATATTTCTGCTCATCCAAACTGGAATGTCAGCAGTTTAGTATCGTAAAAGACAGTGGAGAGGTCCAAATAGCTATCAGGTGAGGTAAAGTGTAAATGTACATGCGTAACATGTCTTCAGATGTCTCTGCTGAAAAGTAGCAAACAAATGAGAATTAGGAATGGATGCAAGGAATAATGTTCGGGGATAACTCCTTACAATTCTCTGGCTACAACTGGATAGATGAAAATGGAGTGTGATTCTACTCAGTTGAACGATGGTGGAAAGGTTTTAGAGAAAACCCATGTTAACAGCCGTTGCAAAGACTGTATAGTGGTTCAGAAGGATGAAGATAGCCGGCCCTCATCACAGTCACACAGGATGACATTTGTGACAAATACCTCACAGAGCTTCCTATGTAGCGTCTGGAACTCGCTAAGCTTCCTGGTTACTGCCCAGCCATTATGTTCAGGTTCAGACAAACTCAACTTTACTGTGACCGAGTAGCAGGGCATTTGCTCCCCATTCTCTTCCACAACCTGTCCAAGAAAGAAGTAGAAAGAATGTTGACAGATGCAAAGGCAATTCAACAAAAATCATACAGTTATCATTTTCCTCTTACATCAGTCTATTTACCTACACAAGAATAAAATTACACTTGTGGGGAATTCAACACAAGTTTAGAAAGTTAAAAAAAGTTATCTAGTCCAGTCCATTCTACTGATGATAGCAAGATCCAAAGGTGGTTTAGTTGTCCTTTATATAAAGTAGTTGCTAAAAACAAAGTCCCAACATCAATGAAAGTGAGACATCAGAACAGATAATAAACTACTTACACTAGAAATGGGCAATTTCATTTATAATAGCTCTCAAGCAAATGAACACTATTTTTAAACACAACATGGACAGATTCGCCACAAAGTAGGAAGATGTTAACTTTAGCAACCTTGCAGAGAGTGAATTATGAAGACAAAGGGATCCAAACATCCTTATAACCAAAGAACCCTCATAAATCTCTAGTTATTCAAAGAAAAAAAACAGTATATACTTCACTACTTCAATTTTATTTTGTTACAGCTTTTTCTGAGGTAGTCTCTCAGGATCAAGGATGATTTGCTTCCACTGAAGTCTGATGGATTTTTGAGAGGATTGTTAAGTCCAATGCATGATCTGCAGATTGTTCCACATGCAAGTCTGGTACTTGAAGGGTGGGGAAAGTGAGGCATTTGAGGGCTTGAATGCTCTCTGATGCCTTGATTTCTCCTCTGCATGATATGTACAAAGTCTCTCTGTGTGTTCAGTCCCTGTGCAAATTAATCTTCTCCACTTTTGTTAGTTACAAGACAAGGTTTCCTATGAGTGAGTGGGAACATTTGGCCTCTACAGAGATACTTTAAGGACACCTTAAAACATTTCTGCTGTTCTTCTCGAGGTCTCCTGCCACAATCTAGTTCCAAGTAGACTGGATCTAAAAGTTGGAGTTCTAAATTAGAGGAGGGCTAATTTTGGCAGTATGAGGCAAGAACTTTCAAAAGCTGATTGGCAACAAATGTTCACAGGTATAGAGACAGCTGGAAAATGGGAAGCCTTCAGAATTGAGATAACAAGAGTCCAGACACAGTATATTCCTGTTAGGGTGAAAGGAAAGGCTGGTAGGTGTAGTGAATGCAAGATGGCTTGAGAAATTGAGGTTTTGGTTAAGAAAAAGGAAGCACATATCATGTATAGCCAGGAGAGATCGTGTGAATCCTTACAAGACTGGAAAGGCAGTAGGAGTATACTTAAGAGGGAAATCAGGAGGGCAAAAAAGGGACATGAGATAGCTTTGGCAAATAGGGTTAAGGAGAATCCAAAGGGTTTTTACAAACACATTAAGGACAAAAAGTGTAACCAGGGAGAAAATATGGCCCCTCATAGATTAGCAAGGCAGCCTATGCATGGAGCCACAGGAGATGGGGAAGATACTGTTTACTGTGGAGAAGACTATGAAAGATATACAATGTGAGGAAATAGATGGCGACATCTTGAAAAATGTCCATATTACAGAGGTGTTGGTGTTGAATGCCTTTAAACGCATGAAGGTGGATAAATCCCGAGGACCTGATCTGGTGTACCCTAGAACTCAGTGGAAAGCTAGGGAAGTGATTGCTGGGCCCCTTGCTGAGATATTTGTATCATCAATAGTCACAGGTGAGGTGACAGAAGACTGAAGGTTGGCTAACATAGTAGGAAAGGTTTTCAGCAAAAGACAGGGAACTATAGATTAGTGAGCCTGACGCTGGTGGTGGGCAAGTTGTTGGAGGGAATCCGGAGGGACAGGATTAGGTGTATTTGGAAAGGCAAGGACTGATTAGGGAAAGTCAACATTGCTTTGTATGTGGGAAATCATGTCTCACTAACTTGACTGAGTTTTCTGAAGTAGTAACAGAGAATTAATGAGGGCAGAGCAGTGGACGTGATCTATATGGACTCCAGCAAAGCGTTTGACAAGGTTCCTCATGGAAGACTGGTTAGCAAGGTTAGATCTCGGAATACAGGGAGTGCCACAAGGATAGGTGCTGGGTCCACTACTTTTCTTCATTTATATAAATGATTTGGATGTAAACATAGGAGGTATGGTGAGTAAGTTTGCAGATGGCACCAAAATTAGAGATGTAGTGGACAGCAAAGGAGGTTAGCAGGTCAGGCAGCATCAGAGAAGCAGGAAAATCGATGTTTTGGGCAAAAGCCCTTCATCAGGAAAGCTGGTGACGGGCTGAAGGGTTTTTGCCTGAAACATCGATTTTCCTGCTTTTCTGATACTGCCTGACCTGCTGTGCTTTTCCAGACCACACTCTTGACTCTGATAACTCCAGCATCTGCAGTATTCACTTTTGCCTCGCGAAGAAGATTACCTGCGATTACAACAGGATCTTGATTAGATGGGCCAATGGGCTGAGAAGTGGCAGATGGAGTTTAAATTAGATAAATGAGAGATGTTGCATTTTATATGCACTTAATGGTAAGGTCCTGGTGAGTGTTGCTGAACAAAGAGACCTTGGAGTGCAGGTTCATAGTTCCTTAAAAGTGGAGTTGCAGGTAGATAGGACAGTGAAGGCAGCGTTTGGTATGCTTTCCTTTATTGGTCAGAGGATTGAGTACAGGAGTTGGGAGGTCATGTTGTGGCTCTACAGGATGTTGGTTCGGCCACTGTCGGAATATTACGTGTAACTCTGGCCTCCTTCCAATTGGAAAGATGTTGTGAAACTTGAAAGGGTTCGGAAAAGGTTTATAAGGGTGTTGCCAGAGTTGTAGAATTTAACCAATACAGAGCGGCTGAGCATGAAGGGGATGGTTCCCTGGAGCTTCGGAGGCTGAGGGATGATCTTATAGAGGTTTCTAAAATCATGAGGGGCATAGATAGGATAAATAGACAAAACTCTTTTCCCTGGGGCACGGGGAGTCCAGAACTAGAGGGGCATATGTTTAGGGTGAGGGGGGAAAGATATAAAAGAGACCTAAGGGGCAACTTTTCCACGCAGAGGCTGGTATGTGTATGGAATGAGCTTCCCCGGCCCCCAACGCCTTATCTTCACCATGGACATCCAGTCCCGACACACCTCCATCCCCCATCACGAAGGCCTCAAAGCCCTCCGCTTCTTCCTTTCCTGCCGAACCAACCATGCCCTTCCACTGACACCCTCCTTCGACTGACTGAACTGGTCCTCACTCTGAACAACTTCTCTTTCCAATCCTCCCACTTCCTCCAAACCAAAGGAGTAGCCATGGGCACCCGCATGGGCCCTAGCTATGCCTGCCTCTTCGTCGGATATGTGGAACAGTCCATCTTCCGCAGCTACACTGGCACCACCCACCATCTTTTCCTCCACTACATCGATGGCTGTATCGACGCTACCTCGTGCTCCCACGAGGAGGTTGAACAGTTCATCCACTTTACTAACACCTTCCACCCCGACCTCAAATTTACCTGGACTCCTCCCTCCCCTTCCTAGACCTCTCCATTTCTATCTCGGGCGACCGACTCAACACGGATATTTACTATAAACCAACCGACTCTCACAGCTACCTAGATTACACCTCCTCCCACCCTGCCCCCTGTAAAAACGCCATCCCATATTCCCAATACCTTCGCCTCCACCGCATCTGCTCCCAGGAGGACCAAATCCAATACCGAACCCAGATGGCCTCCTTCTTCAAAGACTGCAATTTCCCCTCAGACGTGATTGACAATGCTCTCCACCGCATCTCCTCCACTTCCCGCTCCTCTGCCCATGAACCCCGCCCCTCCAATCGCCACCAGGACAGAACCCCACTGGTCCTCACCTACCACCCCATCAACCTCCAGATACATCGTATTATCCTTCATCATTTCCGCCACGTCCAAACAGACCCCACCACCAAGGATATATTTCCCTCCCTTCCCCTATCAGCGTTCCGGAAAGACCACTCCGCGACTCCCTCGTCAGGTCCACACCCCCCACCAACCCAACCTCCACTCCCGGCACCTTCCCCTGCAACCGCAAGAAATGCAAAACTTGCGCCCACACCTCCCCCCTCACTTCCCTCCAAGGCCCAAGGGATCCTTCCATATCCGTAACAAATTCACCTGCACCTCCACACACATCATTTACTGCATCCGCTGCACCCGATGTGGCCTCCTATACATTGGGGAGACAGGCCGCCTATACATTGGGGAGACAGGCTGCCTATACATTGGGGAGACAGGCTGCCTACTTGCGGAACGTTTCAGAGAACACCTCTGGGACACCCGCACCAACCAACCCAACCGCCCTGTGGCTGAACACTTTAACCCCACCTCCCACTCCGCAAAGGACATGCAGGTCCCTGGCCTGCTCCATCGCCAGTCCATGGCAACACGACGCCTGGAGGAAGGGCGCCTCATCTTCCGCCTAGGAACCCTCCAACCACAAGGGATGAATGCAGATTTCTCCAGCTTTCTCATTTCCCCTCCCCCCACCTTAGCTTAGTCCCAACCTTCAGACTCAGCACCGCCTTCTTGACCTGCAATCTTCTTCCCGACCTCTCCACCCCCACCCCCACCCTGGCCTATCACCCTCACCTTAACCTCCTTCCACCTATCGAATTCCCAATGCCCCTCCCCACCTTTTATCTTAGCCTGCTTGGCACACCCTCCTCATTCCTGAAGAAAGGCTTATGCCCGAAACGTCGATTCTCCTGCTCCTTGGATGCTGCCTGACCTGCTGCGCTTTTCCAACAACACATTTTTAAGCTCTGATCTCCAGCATCTGCAGTCCTCACTTTCTCCTATGAAATGAGCTGCCAGAGGAAGTGGTGGAGGCTGGTATAATTGCAACATTTAAAAGGCATCTGGATGGGTATATGAATAGGAAGGATTTAGAGGGATATGGGCCAAGTGCTGGCAAATGGGACTAGATTAGGATGGGATGTCTGATCAGCATGGACAAGTTGGATGGAAGGGTCTGTTTCTGTGTTGTATATCTCTATGATTCTAAGTAAAACAATCATTTCAGGATGCTGGGCACATTAATTTGGCAGAAGCTGGTCTTTTAAACAGCTTTTCTCGAATGGAGATTTTGACGGATCTTCCACTTTCCGGTGCTTTCAAGTGCCCCCTGCAAGTTGTCTAAGTCTCTGAATTTGATAGGAGGTTAGGGGCAGACCAGCAAACAAATATCACAAGCTCAAAAATCACCCAATAGTCTAACGCAAAGTATAGCACAGCCTGAATGAAGGTTTAAATCATATTTATTAACAAAACAAAAGTAAATTTAACACATCGCATTTAAAAAAAAAGAAAGCTGCTCTCTATACAGTGTCTCTCATAGAAAACTGCACCATAGACAGCTGAAACCGGCGCATGCGCAAGCCAGCATGAAGACCAGCGCTGACATTGTGCATGTATCGAGCCTTCAGCAAAGACACCAGCACATGCGCAAAACAGCACGGAGGGTTCAGCGTTCACATCGGCGCATGCGCAGAATGAAGCGCGCAAACGGATCCCTGCTCGAATCTCACTATTGCCAATGGAGGTCAGTGTTCTTGAAAATACTGCTCCCTGATCCTTCAGCGCTGCCGAAACATGTGCTATTCCAGAACCACCTGTACATTGGAATGGACTCTGAATTTTGTCACGACATTCCCAAGATACAGAAAATTGCCGTCATTTTCACGGATCTCACAACTACCTTAATCTGTGGGGAAGAAGTTTGCGCTATGGTATCTGGTTGGTATATGAACTTAGTTTTCTGGGATGTTTAATAAAGATCCATTTTCTCATATACTTTGGAGAAGTACTCAACAACAACCTGGAGCTCAGTTGCAGTAGACGAGTTATAAGATACTGCAACCTCTCCAGTTTTGAAATCTAATGTTCACAAACAGTAGTTGTCTAGAAACCTTTCATGCAGACCCAAGCATTCTCTCTCTGTAGTCATTTTAGTACAGCACTTCAGGAAGTAAATCCTGGAAGATGCAGTGTTTAGACAAATAATACAATTTCTACTGGTACTTTACAATGTTCTGTCATTATTTTGTATTTTATTATTGCACTGTTCATTTTACACATAATTCTATAATCTAGAAAACTCTGAAATCTGGAAATAACTTGGTCCCAAGGCTTTCAGGAAACTTGGAAAAAGCAGCTAAAAAGTGTCACAATGTTTTCATTGTAGCAGTGAGCTTTCAAAAATTCATAATGTGCAACAGTAATTGCTGCACCAACACAGTTACATATTTTCAATTTGATATCAGGCATCAGCTGAAATTACTCGAAAATGAACAATTCAGCAATTATACAAGAGCTTTCAGGACATCTCAAAGAAAATCATGCGTAATTAATTACACTATTGTGATTAAGAGAAATGTGGCAATTAATCAACATTAAGCAAAGGTGCAAAGCAGCAATTAATGATCAGATAATCCTTTTCATGACATTGTCTCAATAATAAATGCTGACCAAGCACAACAGAAGTGAGGTTACTGGAATCTAAAAACATGAAATGTTCTGGTGCTGAAAATTCTTTCAGGCATCATTTCCCCAAAAACATTGGGTTTTTTTGAGAAAAATACTTGATACTAGATTAACGACAGAATAGGATGCACCAAATTTCTAAACGTGAGCCCCATCAACTGAAGGATACACAGCACTAAGAAATTCTCTTTTTAAAAAAAAATAGAGTTGGCTTTGTAAACAGAGGAGAAAGTGAGGACTACAGATGCTGGAGATCAGAGCTGAAAATGTGTTGCTGGAAAAGCGCAGCAGATCAGGCAGCATCCAAGGAACAGGAAAATCGACGTTTTGGGCATAAGCCCTTCTTCAGGAATGTAAGCAGATCCTTCAATGAGTATGGACACGACCTACCCAAATGATTTAATTTTAACTCAAAGCTTCTTTCATTTCACAACCCAATTTTAAAAATAATTATTTCTTCACAACATAAAATGCAGCCTATACTGAAGTATTAGAAAATATAGGTTTAAACTCTGCATTTCATTTTATTGTTCTTTTATTTGGAATATAGCCTATGATGATATCTTAATACACATAAAACTATTTTATTTGACACTACTTTCCCATTTGCTATGACTCAGGCAGATTGGATCCATTTTTAGAATTAAATTCCTGTTAGCTTGATTGAGTGAAGCTGACAGTTCGCCACTTCAAAAGTAATCAAGGTCACACTGAAACATAACTGATACACTTCTGCTGATGTAGAACTTTATATGTACAGCATCAGTAGACTGGACCAAGTGCTTCCCTCAATTCCTACTGGCTGCAGATTAGGTTAGGATTGTTGTTGAACTCTGCACTGGTGGTCGAGGATCACACATTATCTGGTTAATAGCAAACATCTAGTTTCTTATTGTACAAAACTGACCACTACCAAATGGTACAGAATCTGATGCCATGGACTCCTGGGATCCTCTCAGGAAGCTACCATAAATCCTGTATGATCCTATCTAATTGTTCATGTGCAAGAAAGTAATAAAATTCTTACTTGGGTTATGATAGCAGCATCGCAATGCAACAATACTAGATTCCAATGCCACAATACAAATTAGTTTTTTTTTTACTGTTTCACTGTAGTATTTGAAAACATGGTAAAGAGCTAAAGATGCTCTTAGCAGTTTTAGATCAAGGTGCTCAACTGACTCTAGCTTGAAATTACTGATACTAACATATAAACGAGGAGTTTATATGAATAGGTCACTCAGCCTCTCCAGCCTGCTCTACCATTTGATAAGTTGTCACTTTCATTCAATTGGCATAAAATAATTACAACTGATTTGATCCTTCCTCTTTTAAATTTTTATTATACAAATTGTTATCCAAATATTTGTTGGTTATCACCTCACATTTATATCCAAGTTGCCACAGAAAGACGTTTTTGCGAGACTTACAGCATCTACTTCCTGATTTACACCAGTGATCTACATCAACATTACTCCTGAAGCACAAGGCATGCCAACATTGTTTTAATTTACACATTCTCCCCAACCAGTCTGCTTAGCTTGAAATTTAACTTCACCAAAAGACTCTTTGCGCTGACTTATAGGGAAATATGATTAGGTTCCCTACAGTATGGAAACAGGCCCTTCAGCCCAACAAGTCCACACTGACCCTTCGAAGAGTAACCCACCCATGCCCATTCCCCATATTTACCCCTGACCAATGCACCTAACACTATGGGCAATTTAGCATGGCCAATTCACCTGACCCGCACATTTTTGGATTGTGGGAGGAAACCAAAGCGCCAGAAGAAACCCACGCAGACATGGGGAGAATGTGCAAACTCCACACAGTCGCCCAAGGTGGGAATCAAATCTGGGTCCCTGGTGCTGTGAGACAGCAGTACTAATCACTAAGCCACCACACAGGACAGTTACTGTCCTTGCACTGTTATCTCATTCATGGGTAAATCCTCTACCAAATATCAAGTTCTTTCTCAGGGCAAAGACAAAAAGGTAAGAGAATGGCACTAAATCACAATGCTCATTTGGAAAGCAAACATGATAAGCCGAATGATCTCCTTCTGAGTCATAACACCTTTGTGATTCTGAAATCTGTTATTGCTAGTAATAAATTTTAGATAATTCTGAGGTTCCACTGTACAGCTACACTGTCCACAAGGGCATCTTCAAATTCGAAAAAGAACACAGCACTACCATCCACTACAGCTGAAGAGTGCACTGCCACTGCAAATGAACAATCTATTTCTGATAAGAATTCAAGTGTAGCATCACCAAAATTAATGCTTACAGTTGTCATTCAGTGCAAATCAGAGAGCTAGCGTGTTTGATAAATATGACATTCAGCATTGGTCAATTCTACATAAATGCTAAGTGCCAAACATTGTACAAATTAGTGCTCCAGTAAAAGGAGAACACAGCATCATTAACTAAGACCAGAGGTCAAATTTTACATCCCATTAGCATTTGTTCACAGACTTCAAACAGGGTTGATTGAGACTGTTTGACAAAGTGAAAAAGGCAAATTGCTCCATTAATCATGCAGCATCTTAAAATCCCTGAGCATCAAAGGAGTGAGACGGTTTTTTCCATCCAATCATCAAAGGTAGTCATCATCACCCCATACAGAATGATATGAACAGAGATAGCTAGTTTTCTTTCTTGATTATACCAATCAAATATAAAAATAATACAACCGATTTCTCCCTTTTCTCCACTCCTACAAATCAGTGAGCAAGCTCCAGGATGGTATGTTGTTTCCCTGTTGAATGTCTGAGCAGGTACAGGACATCTGAAATGGGACACTGAAGATTCTGTCTATATTGGCACAAGTGACCACAATAGGAAGAGTGAGAGGGTCCTGCAATGACAATTCAGGGAGCTTGGTAGTAAGCTAAAAAGCAGGACCTCCAGGGTAGGAATCTCGGGATTATTCCGTGCCACATACCAAGTCCAGGAACAGAGACAGAGTACACCTAAACACATGGTTAAAGAGGGGGTTTAGGGGGAGGGCTTCAGATATGTGGATGTCTTCCTGGAAAGGTGGGATCTTGTACAAGAAGAATGGGTTGCACTTAAACTGGAAGGGCACTAATGTCCTGGCAGGGAGTGCCACTTAGGAGGGTTTAACTAGCATGGCATGAGTGGGGGAACTGGAGCAGCAGGTCAGTAAATATAGAAACTCGGAAGAGCTTGAGACTAAGGCAAATATACCTGAAGAGCAAGTGCAGTCATGGAGAGGTTGCTGAGCTCAGTAGAACTGGAGGCTTGAACTGTATTTGCTTCAATGCAATTAGTATAACAGGTAGCACAGATGAACTTAGAGCCTGGATTAATGCTTGCAGTTATGATATTGTTGCTATCACAGAAAGAGGTTGAAAGACAGACAGGATTGGCAGCTGAACATTCTGGGATATCAATGTTATGGGCACGAAAAAGGAGGAAGTAAAAGAGACGGGGAAGTTGCATTACTGATTAGGGAGCATATCACAGATGTGTTGAGGGAGGACACCCTGGAGGGATCTTGCAGCAAAGTAGAACTCAAGGGATAGCAAGGATGCAATCACAATGCTGGGATTGTACTAAGGATCTCTCAGCTGACAGCAGAAGATAGAGAAAGAGATACGTAGTCAGACTCGGAAACGACGTCAAAATAACAGGGCTGTTGTGGTGGGTGATTTTAAACATCCCCTATATTGACTGGGACACTTAGTGCCGGGGTGTGAATGGGGAGCAATTTGTTCAGCGAGTCCAGGAGGGTTTTTGAAATGCTATGTGATAAACCAATGAGGGAGGGGATCATACTGGACCCAGGTATTGGGAAATGAGATCGGCCAGATCATCAAAAGGTTCAGTGGGGGAGCATTTTGGGAACAGTGACAATAATTCCATACATATTTGAATACTTTTGGATAAGGAGAAAGTGAGCTCTGCAGATGCTGGAGATCAGAGCTGAAAAATGTGTTGCTAGAAAAGCGCAGCAGGTCAGGCAGAATCCAAGGAGCAGGAGAATCAATGTTTCGGGCAAGGGTGCAATCACAATGCTGGGATTGTACTAAGGATCTCTCAGCTGACAGCAGAAGCACCCTTGCCTGAAGAAGGGCTTATGCCCGAAACGTCGATTCTCCTGCTTCTTGGATACTGCCTGACCTGCTGCACTTTTCCAGCAACACATTTTTCAGCTACTTTAGGATAAGGACCTTGGATGGCGGTGTTAAATTGGGAGAAGGCCAACTAGAACAGAATTAGGCAAGAATTGGAGAACATGGAATGGGAGAGGCTGTTTGTGGGTAAATCCATGTCTGATGTGGGAATCTTTTAAAGATCAGTTGATTAGAGTGTAGGAAAAGCACGCTCCTGTGAAAATGAAGGACAGGAATGGCAGGATTCAGAAACCTTGGGTGACAGGGGAAATTAGCAGCTTATAAAAACCAAATGGAAGCACATCAAAGGTCTAGGCAACTAAAACTAGGCAAAGTCTTTGGAAAATATGGAGAAGGTAGGAACAAGCTCATACGGGGAGTTTGGAGGGCTAAAAGGGGCTTTGAAATGTCATCGACCAGCAGGGTTTAGGAGAATTCCAAAGCATTTTATACAAGTATTAGGCGCAAAAGGGTGTAGCATGTGGAAGAGTAAACCTACTCAAGGATAAAGGAGGGAGGTTATGTGTGGAGCCAGAGTACCTTACATCGGTATTCCCCAAAGGGAGGGACTGTGGGATGTTGAGGTTAGGGAAAAAAGTGTAAGAATACGCTCGGGCAGGTCAATATAATGAAGGAAGAAGTGTTGGGTGTCTTCAATTAGATTAAGGTGGACAAGTCCCAAGGGATCTATCACAGGATACTGTGAGACACAAGGGAAGAAATAGCTGGGGCCTTATGAGATATCTTTGCATCTTCTTTGGCCTCAGGTGAGGTTCAAAGACTGGAGAATTGACAATGTCATTCCTTTGTTTAAGAAGGGCAACAGAGCTAATCCATGTAATTACAGGCTGGTAAGCCTGACATCAGTGGTGGGGAAGCTGTTGTAGAAGAAATTGAGAGACAGGATTTATTCTCATTTGAAGCGAATGGACTTGTTAGTGACAGACAGCTTGGGCTTGTGAAGGGAAGGTCATATCTCACCAACTTGATTTTTGTGGTGGTGACAAGAATAATTGATAAGGGAAAGGCAGTGGATGTTGTCTACATGGACTTTAGTAAAGCAATTGATAAGCTCCTCATGGCAGGCTGTTAGAGAAGGTAGAGTCTCATGGGATCAGGGGTGAGCTGGTTAGATGGAACGCACTGCCAGTGGAGGTGGTGGAAACAGGCACATTTAAAGTGTATCTTGATAGACGCATGAACGGGAGGTGAACAGAGGGATGGAAACTGCACATGGGCAATAAGTAGCAGGTCTAAATAAGGGTTAAGAATCGTTGCAGGCTCAGTGGATCGAAGGGCCTGTTCCTGTGCTAAATTAAATTGAATTGAATTTACAAAAAAAAAATAAGACAGGGCAGCAACATGGTTCTGCACTGTGATGGATAGTTTGAAAAGACCCACCTCACTGCTGCTAATGGTGGCTTTCCACTGCCCGAGATTCTCACACCACCAGTCTGTTCGGACAATGTGTTGCTGTAGGTCATCATGTTCTTTCTCCATCATGGAAATCTCATCCTTCAACTTTGTAACAATCTAAATGAGACAGATTGGTAAATATTCACAAGGTACATTTCTAGGAAAAAGCAAAAAAAAACCTGATCATGACTACTCTTCAATATCTGTTTCTGCAGTTGACAATAAGATCTGAAGCTGCCAGTCTTCAAGCAGGGAGAGATCGATTTGACATCAGTGCCTGTTATTCAATTCACGATATTCTCAATGGAGTTTTATAGATTCAGAACTTAAGCTCACTAAAATAGGGAAGAAAAAAACCAACTTCATTTCCAGCTAGGCTGCTGAATAAGTTGATCCATTATCTTCTTCACTCAGTCTTTTCCTGAGGAAGGCAATTTAGAACATCACATAAAAACTCAAAGTTAATGGAACATTAAAGAGGCAATATAGTACATGTCGACACTGCTGGCTGCAAAAGAGATCACCAGCCTAATTCTATTCTTCATTTCTTGATCCATAGCCCTGTAGATCATAACAATGTTCTGAAGAACAGTCAGACTAGACTCTAAATGTTAACTATTTCTTTCCACAAATACTACCAGACCCACTGAGCTTCTCCAGCATTCTTTGTTTGTTTTAGATTTCCTGCATCAGCAGTATTTTGATTTTATAAGGCTACAAGAATTAGGAACAAGAGTAGGCTGTTCGGCCCCTTGAGCCTGTTCAGCTATTCAAATAATATCATGGCAGTTCCAACATTCCTCGCGTCCACTTTCCTGTCCTTTCCCAGCAACTCTCAATTCCCCTACTGATCAATAATTTATCTCAGCCTTAAATATTAACAAGGATTCTGCCCCACAGCTCTCTATGGCAGAGTCTCAAAGATTCACAACCCTGTGATAGAAGAAATTCCTCATCATCTCATCTTGAATTGGCAACCCTTTATTTTAAGACTCTACTCTCTAGTCCTATCCTCTCCCATGAAGGGGAAACATTCTCTCTGCATTAACCTCTCAAGCCCCTTAAGAACTCTATATGTTTCAATGAGATCCACCTCTCATTCTCCTAAACTCCAGTAAGTAGAGTCCCAATCTGTTTAGTCTTTGCTCATAAGACAATCCCTTCACACCAGAAATCATTCCAATTAATCTTCAGTGAACAGCTTCCAGTGAAATTATATATTTTCTTAGACAGAAGGATCAAAACTGCTCACAGTGCAGGGGAATGCTGAATTTCAGGCTTACTTTGGCCTAATCGAGAGATTCTGGAAAGTGATTCAGTAACGTGGTGAATTGGATGCTGCTGGCTCAAGAGACAGGTGGTGTATTTTACAATCTGCTAAGACCTAGGCTGGAGAAGTGCACTGTCTCTCTCCAGTCCCACTACTCCACTGGTCTCAAGACACATTCAAATTATTTATCCAATGATCAATATGGCAAATTATATACTCTACCCACATCAGGTCCAGAAAAGAAGTTCCATCAAACAGATTTCCTCAGTGAATCAATGTATTGATTATACAAACACGGCATATTGGATAAAGTTGCAAAGCCGATTAACAGTGTTCAAAATGTCAAAGTTTACATATTTACCCTTCTGAACAGTTTAACAAAAAAAAACCTTGTGCTGCAAAGATTACCTTCACTTTTCAAAGAAATATTTCAGCCAAATACTTGTTAATTCTCAGAGAATAAAAGGATGAGATACAAAATGTTCCAGATATCCTTCAGTCTAGCCTCCCTACATATGCAAACAAGTGCCACTAGACATATTCAGTTATAATTGGGATCGTCCCAAAGCAATACATAGAAACTTAGAAAATAGGCCCGATGAACCTGCTCCACTCAAAATGATCATGACCAATCAACCATTTCAATATCCTGTACCTGTTATCTCCTAATATTCTTTCATCTCTTTAGCCTCAAGGATTCTCCCTAAATCTTTCTTGAAAACATTCAACATATCGGTTTCAATCACCTTCAGTGGCAGAGGCTCACCACTGAAGAAACATCTCAATACATTCAGATGTCAAGACGAAGTCTTTCAAATGCCTCGGAGATAAACAGCTGTTTCACATTATCTACTCTCACACAGGATCCTCAAAAATGGTTCTCAGAAAAGTGACAAAGGCTGAGCTGGGTAAAATGGTTCCTAGCTGAAAATGTGTTGCTGGAAAAGCGCAGCAGGTCAGGCAGCATCCAAGGAACAGGAGAATCGACATTTCAGGCATAAGCCCTCTTCCTGAAGAAGGGCTTATGCCCGAAACGTCGATTCTCCTGTTCCTTGGATGCTGCCTGACCTGCTGTGCTTTTCCAGCAACACATTTTCAGCTCAGATCTCCAGCATCTGCAGACCTCACTTTCTCTCTAAAATGGTTCCTAGGCTAAACTACAAAAGGAATCCAAACAATATCAAATAGCCAACTCTCCTGACAACCTTAAATTCAGGCATGTAATGTCCAGGAGGTTCCACAATCTATCACCCCTGACTGCATACATAGTTTGAGACATGTGACACAGGCTTTGGAAGTAAAAAATGGGCCGTGTTCTTTCAAATCATGACAAGGCCAGTTATCTTAAAACTCCATTTGAATCAATTTTCGCAGTCTTTCAGACATTAATCGCCAAAACACATCAATGATGAAAGTGCCTCATCACATAGAAAGGAAGTGATTTTATATATAGTAAATGGTCTAAGTACTTCCTATACATGCTGCCAGATATTTCTCTACTGGCCTTGGGCTATTCATAGAACCAGACAGAAACATTGTACAGGTGGTGGCCATTGGATCTACATCAGCCTTTAAAGCAATCCAGTTTGTCTCACTCCATCCCCATGCTATTCTCCTCCTTTGAATAGTTGTGAAAACCCCTTTTGAAGACTCATGCTCAATCTATGTCTAGCATGTTAAGACATAATACATTCCAAATCCTTAAACCATAAAGGTTGGTTTCTTCATGTCACCTCTGGTCCTTCTACCAATGACCTTAAAATTGTGCCTTTCAAGACTTTGGACACAATATCACCGATTCAAAACCAGTCATGGGTCTAAATCTCTATTAAATCTCCTCTTAGACTATTCTGTTCTCTAAACTATCCATGTAATGCCTTACAACTAATCCAGCATGTTTTTTTTTGTCCAGCAAGAGATCACAACATCAGTTCGCTGAATGGGAAGTCGAAAACTTTGTGTCCATTTCATTTACAGAGGAACCGCGATTATCCAAATACCAATTATCCAAAGGAGATCGCGAGGTCCCAATGGAAACTTTACATCAAAGACGTGTTTCCAATTGTGATCGCTTCTTTTGTTTACAGTGATTAAACAGGCACCATCTCCAAATGACTGTCTATCCAACCTCTCTCTCTCCCCACACTTTCCCTGGAGTTCTATACAGGGGTGTACCTTAAACCCCCTTCCCCAGAAAATCTCTCCAATATTGCCCTGTACAGGGCAAAGGTGGAACCTGTCAAAAGGTTGCAGTAAAATGGTGTGCGTGTGTGTGTGCGCGCGCACGCGCACTATTTGGAGACTTACCCTACAAAGGCAACTGCAGCAGTCTTGTTGTTGGTATCCAGTCCAACTGCCCCAGAGAGAGGGCGGAGAGTACAGGGTTGGGGGCCTGGTGTTGGACATGGTTGAAGGTGGGGCGGTGATGGACGGGGTTGAGGGCGGGGGTGTTGGGTGCAGGGAGCGGTTTTGGACAGGATTGAGGACGAGGAGCAGACTTTAAAAACTTGGAGCCCCAGAGGAAAGGCATTTAATCAATTATCCAAACGAAATAGTGCCCACCCATACATTCGGATAATCGAGGTTCCCCTGTATATAATCGACACAAGAATGTATGATAAAGTCAATTGACAAAAACAAACTGAAAAGATAATAACTTGTCTACCTTTCTGTCAGGCTTCGGCGAATTCTGGATGGAGCCCAAAGCTTGTCTCTTGTATTCAAGTTTCTCATTTAACTGTCGCAGTTTGTTGACAGCGTAACTAGCCTGCTCATTAATGCCATTACTTCCTTCATCCAAGACTTCCTCACCGCTCTCACAAACCTGGTTCTGGAAGAAGAGGATGTGGATTTAGAAAGAATTTAAGTACCATATAAATACAAGCCATTGTTGATTTTCAATTTTCAGAATTAAAATTAATGTCAGGTTGTGTAATGAAAATGGCTTTTGACTCATTTGAATGATTGTTCCTCTCAAATGTGATGCTTGCTGCCAAGCATTAGTCTACAGCTGCATGTTTGACATCAGATCCAGACGACATAACCAGATGTGTAAAGGCATGGCTGAAACAAATGATAGAGTTTCCCTGCACTACACATACAAGCGCCTCAGTATCACTGCTACAGAATTACATTGTTTGCTATCTAACTCATCCAGAATGCATTTATGGTGAATTTATACTGAACAGAGGCTAGGTGGCTCCTGAAAAGATCAAAGGCCAGCTAAGATGGTGACCTGTAAACAAATTAGTCATCTGCCATCTCAATTGAGGGCAGTGGAAAGAATTTAATTTAGTTCCAAACAAGAAAATTGGCTTTTCCTCCCAACTTTTGAAGGAATTCCTCCTTCCAAAGGTACTGCCCAACCATGGTTACCTTGCCTCGAAATTGACAATTCTCTAATTGGCACCACATCCACAAGCATCCAATCCCTCCACCACCAATGCTCAGTAGCAGCATATGTATTATCTACAAGATGCACTATAGAAATCTGTCAAAGATCCATGGATACCACCTTCCAAGCTCACAACCACTTCTGTCTCGAAGGACAAGGGCAACAGATACATGGAAACATCATTTCCTGCAACTTCTCCTCCAAGCCACTCAATACACCACTTAGAGATGTAAGAGTAGTCCTTTGCTGTCACTGGGTCAAAACCCTGGAATTCCTTCCCAATGGCATTGTGGGTCAACCTACAGCACATGGAGTGTACAGGCTCAGAAAAGCAGCTCACCACCGCCTTCTCAAGGGCAACTAGAGAAGGACAGTAAATGGTGGCCAGTCAACAATGTCCTCATTCCACAAGTGAATTAACAAAAAACTAAGTCCAACCAATAGTGTCACAGAATAAATACAGAATAGAGAAAACATTACTCCCTACTTACCTCAGAGTTGAGTTTTTTTTGGTCATCTTTATGTCATGGTTGTAATGAGATCTGGAGCAGAATGGTCCTGATGAGGCCCAGACTGACCACTGACGAGCAGAATATTAAAGAAGAAGTGTCACTTAATAGTATTGTCAACATCATCTTTGACTATTTAGCTACATCCAGGACTTTGTTGGGGCCCACAGCTTTTACTGCATCCACAGGGAGCAATGATAGCCGTATCATGAGGTTGCACATTGTTTTGCAGTATAATCCTCTTCTTGATAGCCTGTGTTTTTAGAATGTCCAGATTTTATCTGGTAGACCCGTCCTGAAACTATTTTAATTAGCGTGGTGGCAGTGCCATATGACATGATGGAGATGTCTCCCACAAAGACAGTGCTGTAATTGCTCCTACCTGCACTGTCATGGGCTGAGGTATCTGCGACAATACACGGGCAAGGGTAAGGTCAAGAAGCTTTTTCTCTGTTGGTTCCCTCACTACCAGTTAGGCCCACGTCAGGCAGATGAGTGATTCACACCCTGCCAGTTCAGACAGTAGTGGTACACATAAATCATATTCTTGATCATGTACACTACAATATTTCAGTGTGCATTCTTTACTCTTAACTCCTTCGGTCGCTCTTCCAATTGGTGTTCAACATGGACAAGTTAGAATTTATCAGCTGAGGACCTGTTATCAGATTAAATGATAAAAACATTGAAGCCCATTCCCTTGAAATTGTACAGCACTTGCTGCCACCTCTTCCAAACGGAGCCTCTAGGAAATTGGGAGAATTCCCAAATGGTCCATGCCTCTGTTACACAGAAACTTCAAATGGGAAAGGGAGAAACAGCATCTCTTAAAGAATCCCAAAGAATCCAATGTTCTTCTAGGGCATTAAACTCATTCCTGCAGTGCAATCGATGATTTATTCCTCAGACTTACTCTGAGATACTGGATTTATAGGAACAGGCAGCTGAAAATGATGCAGAGACAGATGCTGATTGCCCATTCAGCTGCCTGTGTACAACGAAACCAGCTGAAAAACAAGCTTGAAAAGAAAAAGGGAAGGAACTTTGCAAGTGATTTAAATGAGAAATAATTAAATACTGCTCTGGAATTCACCATTAAGATAAGATTTATGTGACACATTGAGGGGATGTGAAATTGGTTTGAGCACAGACATAAATTGGATTCAAAACATATGGCTCACAATCAAAGCGAAGGAGGGAAAAAACAATAAATTTTCATCCAGCCTTTTGGCATTTCAAAGTTAAACAAGATAGACAAATTTGCAATGTTTTAGCTACTGGTTTCTGTTCATACTAATTTCCAGACAAGACAAAAATATTCACGTGAAGCCTAACAATATCACGAATGCAATTGTAGATCACACCAATTCCCTTAACATGGTAACCTCAATCTCTTGGTCTGTGGTTAATCAACGGCTGGGCATAACTAACAGATCTTGGTGTGCACGTAACTGAACTTCCCTTTATCCCAAGGTCAGGTATCAGGACATTTACAGATGTGTGTGCAATGATCAGTACCATTCAAAATTACTCAGGGTTCAGAAAAGATTTACAAGGATGTTGTCAGGTTGAAGGGTTTGAGATATAGGGAGGCGCTGAATAGGCAAGGGCTCTTTTCCCTGGAGCATCAGAGGCTGAGGGATAACCTTTTTGAGGTCTATAAAATCATGAAGGGCATGGATGGGGTAAATAGACAAGGTCTATTCCCTGGGTTGAGGGAGTCCAGAACTAGGGAGGTTTAGGGTGAGAGAGAAAAGATTTAAAAGGGACCTAAGGGGTAACTTTTGCATGCAAAAGGGTGGTGCATGTATGGAATTAGCTGCCACACGAAGTGGTGGAGGCTGGTATGATTACAACATTTAAAGGCATCTGGATGGGTACGTGAAAGAAAGGGTTAGAAGGATTTGGGCCAAGAGCTAGCAAATGGGACTAGATTAATTTTGGATATTGGGTCAGCATGGACAAAAGGACTGAAGGGTCTGTTTCCGTGCTGCACATTTCTATGACTCTATGACTACTCAGATACTAAAGCAGCTTATGTTCAAAAGGCGGCAAAATCTAGGTTTGGCTGAAAAAGTGTGAAGTAATATTCATGTGCCATACAATGACCATCCCTAATGAGGAAATCCAACCAATATCCCTTCACAGTCAATGGCATTATCATCACTGAATCCACCAACATCAATCCTGAGGTTTACCATTAACTATAAACTGAACTGCAACAGTCATATAAATACAGCGGCTACAAGAACAGGCCAGAAGCCAGGAATCCAAAAGTAAGTAACTCAGCTCTTGATTCCCCAAAGCCTGTCCACTATCTATATGGGACAAATCATGAGTGTAATTGGAATAATCCCCACCTGCCTGAATGGTCACAATTCAAAAAACACTCAAGAACCTTGACACCATTCAGGACAAAGCAATCCGCTTGACTGACACCACATCCACAAGCATCTACTCCCTCCACCACCAATGCTCAGTAACAGCAACGTACAGCAAGATGCACTGCATCAATTCACTAAGACTCCTGAGACATACCCTTCAAAAACCTCACCCACTACCATCCAGAAGGACAGGAGCAACAGATACATGGGAACTCCAGCACCCACAAGTTCCCATTCAAGCCATTCCCCAACCTGGCTTGGAAATATATCACTGTTCCTTCAGTATATCTGGCAAAAATCCTGATACCCCCTCCCGAACAGCAGTGTAAGTGTATCTACACCAAATGGGCTGCAGAACATCACCTCCTTCTCAAGGGCAAATACTGATGAGCAGTAAATGCTGGTCCAGTCATAAAAATAAGTCAACTTTCAGCCTTTTCATAAAGAACATTACCTACATATAAGCAAACGCAGAAGAATGTACATTTCTCATTCAGATTCAAACCAGTTGTTTGAGGTCTGACATTAAACTAAATTGATACAATCAATTGGTCAAGTCCACATTCGCAAGTTAGAAAGGCAGAGGCATAAATAAATAGTCTAAAAAGGTCTTCAACAGCTTACACAAATATACATGAACAAATTGCTCTGGTTCACATGGGTAAATATAAGCAAGCCAATCTTTTGTGCAAATGTCAACATTCTGTCATAGACATAGCCACAACAAACATTAAATGTTCTATGAGCTACATTAACCATGGGCAACCTGTAATGCATATTTTGTGTTAACCAGGTGCAGCCATTATTGCAATATAAAATGTATGATAATTTATTTTAAAGGTTTGGATTTTGAACCAGTGACATGTGGGCTTAATCACTAAATTGCTCAGACCAGACAAAGTTCTGGAGGTTTGATTTTTTTTTTAAAAATCCAGTATGTGCATGCGTCCCTGGAGCACTGACAGGAATTTGTTTGCACTGGGATAGATTTACCGAGCAAAAAGAATCAACATTGAAAAATACTTGCTTTTAGTTAGAAGAATTAAGAATTGACCATGTTTTTGAATTATGGGAAAATGTATAGCTTGGAAAGCTTTCATTTTTCAGTCTGCAGAAGTTTGGCTTGGAGTTACATGTAAAAACACAGTTCCATCTGATGAAAAGGGATGTTAGAGTAGTTTAAAAAAATAGATTACCTCAGTGAAATGCAAGGGTGGGATGCTCATCGGAGGGTCAGTGCAGTCTCAATGGACCAAATGGCCTCTATCTGCACTGTAAGTATTCTATGTTTCTACGAAAGCCCTAGACTACTGGACAACATAAACAGGTTAGTCAGATGGGCTGAATTATGACATGAAAGTGTAAGGTGATGCGTTTTGGGAGGACTAACTGGGAAAAGGAGTACACATTGAATGGTAGTACCCTAGGAAGCAGAGTGGATAATTGGGACTTTGGTGTGTACATTCACACATCCAACTGGAGTGCAGGTTCATAGCTCCTTGAAAGTGGAGTTGCAGATAGATAGAATAGTGAAGGCGGCGTTTGGTATGCTTTCCTTTATTGTTCAGAGTATTGAGTACAGGAGTTGGGAGGTCATGCTGTGGCTGCACAGGACATTGATTCGGCCACTGTTGGAATACTGCGTTCAATTCTGGTCTCCTTCCTATCGGAAAGATGTTGTGAAACTTGAAAGGGTTCAGAAAAGATTTACAAGGATATTGCCAGGGTTGGGGGATTTGAGTTATAGGGAGAGGCTGAACAGGCTGGGGCTGTTTTCCCTAGAGCGCGGAGGCAGAGGGCTGACCTTATAGAGGTTTACAAAATTATGAGGGGCATGGATAGGGTAACTAGGCAGTCTTTTCCCTGGGGTGGAGGGAGTCCAGAACTAGAGGGCATGGGTTTAGGGTGAGAGGGGAAAGATATAAAAGAGACCTAAAGGGCAACTTTTTCACACAGAGGGTGGTACGTGTATGGAATGAGCTTCCAGAGGAAGTGGTGGAGGCTGGTACAATTGCAACATTTAAGAGGCATTTGGATAGGTATATGAATAGGAAGGGTTTGGAGGGATATGGACCGGTTGCAGGTAGGCGGGACTAGATTGGGTTGGGATATCTGGTCAGCATGGACAGGTTGGACCGAAGGGTCTGTTTCCATGCTGTACATCGCTATGAGTCTATGGAAACTTGCCTTAATTAATCAAGGGATGAAATACAAGAACAAGGTGGTTATTATGGAGTTGTATGTCTCGTTAGTTAGGGAACATCCAGTGTACTGCATACAGTTCTGGTTACCAAACAGGAAGGATGCGATTGCACTGGAGATGGGACAAAAGAGACTGACCAGCATTTTGATGGGCTGCAGTGATTAAGCTATGAATAAAGACTAGATAGGCTGGGGTTGTTTTCTTTTGAGTAGAGAAAACAGAGGGAATCTAATTGAGATGTACAAAGTTATGAGGGGCTTGGGTTGGCTAGAAAGGGAGAAACATTTCTCCTTACAAGAATGAACCAATGGGCATAGCTTTAAAGTAAGGATAAAGATCAGATTGAAAGGGGATTTGAGTAGGAGTCTGGAATTCTCTGCTTTAAAAAGGTGGTAAAGGCAGGAACACCACAGCATAAAAGATTGTGGGCTCGAAAATTGGATTACAATAGATAGATGCTTGATGACCGACAGAGACATGATGGGCTGAAGGGATATTTTCCATGCTGTAAAAACTTTATCACACAAATACTATGTTTAATGTGAATGGCCTCGTTTGTTCTTTTTTTTATTTACTTTTATGTATTAAACCAGTGTTAAGCTAGTAATGCATGCCTACATTTCAGTGACAAATCACCTTGTTAAATAAATCAAAACATAGAATCTATTAAGCCAGATTTCGGTCTGGGATCAGTAATAACATCAGCTAGGATCATAACACTGTACCTGATCATCTGCAACCACATCCAACTTACATACTATCTTCGAAAAGACTGGCTACAATCAGTCTTCATTCAAATAAACACATCTCAAAGCCAATTCCTAAAGTATGCCATCTATGTTAACCATAGTCAGTTTCTACAATTCATCATCGACACTGAGCCAACCTCTGAACCTCCACATTGGTACATTAACCCCAGTCAACTTCTACATCTTGTCACCTATATTAACCACAACAGACTATGAACACTGTTATCTATGTAAGCCACTGCCACTCCAATATCCAAATATCATTAAAATTAATTTCATCAAACTCTTCTCAAACTCTTAAAAATGTTTCAGAATCAGAAACTGCCAGTGATTTACTTTATTGAATCCACAGGCAAATGACAGAATCAACGGGCACACAACCAAGCCTCACAATCTGGATAATACTTTTTTCAAAAAAATGATCTCTCCAATAAATGTCATAATCTCATTCTTGTTCCATATTTTATAACTTATAGTTTTAAGAATGTAACTTTAAGGTTGACTATTGTAGTGTTAAATCATAAATAGTTTATGATTACCACTTCCCTGAAGTTGCAACATTGTTTTTTTTTTGAAAAATTCACTTTACATCTGCTTCAGAAACTCTAATTATATCTCCCACCTAACCTGAAGCCTTCAATCACATTAATGCTTCAGTATATGAGGATGAAAGTGAAAGAGCAGCCAGGTTGTTCAAAATATAGTGTTGTGCAAAAGCACGTCTTACCACATCATCACGGTTGTCAGGACTGGATTGTAAAGTGCTCTTTTCCTCTTCCTTTCTAGCAAGTCTTTCATACAAATCACTTACAAGGAACGATGGGTAATACCGCTCTTTAAGAGTCTCATAAACATCACTCTGAATTTTGGTGAAGACATCAGTTCCTTTGTTGCCCACAAGGCTTTGCTGGATTTCTTTATAAAGTGCCTTCTCCACTGGAATTTCTCGGCTTTCCACAAAGTAATTCTGGTAGATTTCACCGACGAGTTGAGGTATTTCAGTCTAAATGGATAAATGCAGAAACTATAGGTATTAAAGGGCAATGCAGTCATTATCCAACACACGTTTCTGTCAAAGAATGGGACTTTTGCATGCCTCCATTGAATCACAGCACAGCAACTTACTGTCATTGGAGTCCCTAATATATATTTTATGAACATCTAATTTCACGAGTGTATGTTTCGGATTATAAATTCGGAGGGGGAGAGGGCAGTTTGGTACAAGAGGCTGCCAGGGACTCCAATATTGTTGTCAAAGTTTGAAAATAAAGAAAAGTTTGAAAACGTGAAACAACCCTCCTGCTCAATCCCCCTCAGAACCCTCATGCCCCATCCAAGCTCAATCTATCAAGTGCCATGGCCCCTTGTATCCCCTATGCCAATCTAACCATCCTCTTGGTTTTTCATTCCTGAGCCACCGATGCCCTTTTAACAATCCGCGTTGCCCACCTCGACTCTATGGAGAAAGTGAGGACTGCAGATCAGAGTCAAGATTTTGGTGCTGGAAAAGCACAGCAGGTCATGCAGCATCCACTGAGCAGGAGAATCGACGTTTCGGGCAGGAGCTTTATGCCAACTTTATGCCAACTTTCACTTACCTTCCCAACTTGTCCACAAATATTCTTGCACACTGGAAAATAAGTGTTAATATTAGCCCTTAAACATCTAAATTGTAGTTCATGCTCCAAGCTCAGGGGAGGCAATAGCCTAGTGGTACTATCACCAGACTGTTAATCCAGACCCAGGTAACGCTCTGGGGATCCAGATTTGAATCCTCTCGTGATGGATGGTGAAATTTGAATTCAATAAAAATCTGGAATTAAGAGTCTGATGATGATCTTGAAATTATTGTTGATTGTCAGGGAAAACCCATCTGGTTCACTAATGTCCATTAGGGAAAGAAACTGCCACCCTTACCTCATCAGGCTTATGTACGACTCCAAACCCACAGCAATGTGTTTGACTCTTAACTGCCCTCTGGGATGGGCAATAAATGCTGACTCAACAGCTTCATCCCATAAATGAATAAAAGAAAACAGAAAAATACGCAAAAAGAAAAATTGATGTTTCTTGACATTACAAAAGGTTAACATCTGTGAAGACTTCCCGAATCAATCTAAGTCAAGATTAGCTTTTGCTCGAAAATTCCATTTTCGATGCTGCCTGACCTGCTGTGCTTTTCCAGCAACACTCTAATCTTGACTCTGATCTCCAGCATCTGCAGTCCTCACTTTTGCCAGTGAACTAATTTAAGCCCATTCCCCTACGACAACATTTGTTTCCTGGCACAAATGAAAATTTTAATATTGGGAGTAATTAGGTTACATCTCTATCTGGAACATTCATGATGTGCCACTTCACCATGGGATGGAACTTAGGATTGATGTTTTTGGTTTGCATTCTGTCTGATTTCTCACGGGAACAGGCACTTGAAGTCTGGGTCCAACATAGACTCACTGGCTGCTCGCCTTGAAGCTGTCAGGAGCTGTACAGGACTATCACAAAACAATGAGCCATTTTAAAATTTGCATCACTGAGCTAGAATGCAGTGAATACCAATGCTTCCAGTTAGACAGCCAACTGGAGAATAGAGGGCGGCATTTGTAGGGTTCACCTAGCCAGGTGATAGTGGCAAGACCCCAAGAATTTTCATACCTTAGAGAATAGACTCAAAAACCTGATTAGGAAAGGGACAATAGAATATGAATACAATTTGGCAAAAAGATAAAAAAAATCAAAAATGAACTCGAAAAGCTTCTATTGGTATGTAAGAATGAAATATTTGGCTAAAGCAGATGTGCATCCATTGTAAGTAGTGTCAGGACATTTATAATGAGGAACAAAGAAATGGCAGATAAACTAAATGTTACTTTGGGTTTGCTTTCACCAAAAAAGATCAGAAATCTCCCCAAACCAGAGATTCAAGTGGCTAGGAAGAATAAAGAGCTGAAGGAAATCAATATTAATAAGGAAGATTGAAAAACAAAAAATAGGAGCAGGAGTAGGCCATTCAGCCCTCCAAACCTTCTTCGACATTCAATATGATCATGCCTGATTATCCAACCAAATATTCTCTTCACACTTTCATACCCTTCAATCCCTTTAGCCGCAAGAACTATACCTAAGTCCTCTTGGGAACATCGAATGTTTTCAAAGCTGAAAGTTGATAAAACCCCATGACCTGATGATGTACGTCAGCATTGAAAGGAGGTAGCTATTAAAGATAATTGATGCACTGATAATTATCTTCAAAAATTCTACAGATTCTGGAATGATTCCTGTGGTTTGGAAGGTAGCAAATATGATTCCATTATTTAAGGAGAGAGAAATACAGAAAACAGAACTATAGACCTGTTTGCTTTACATCAGTAGCAGGGAAAGATGCTAGAATCTATTATAAAGTGTGGGATAAATTGACACCTGGTTGATAATGATCTGATTGAGTATAATCGACATGGATTTCACAAATGAGAAATTGCGCCTGACAAACTCAGCTTTTTTTTCCCAAAGATGTCACTAACAAAATTGATAGAGGAGAGCCAATGAACAGAATAAACTTAGGTTTTCAGAAGGCTTTTGACAAAGCCCCCACAGGCTCTGGTGCAAAAAAAACTAAAGTACATGGTCTAGGAGGTAATGTGTTGGTATGGATTGTTTTTGTTTTGTCTGTTAGGCAGAGGAATGAACGGATCATTCTCATGTTAGCACAGTGTAGCTAGTGAGTACCACAAGGATTAGTACTTGCCTCAGATATCTGCAATAGATGTCAGTGATTTAGAGGAGGGGTCTAAATATAATGCTTCCAAATTTGCAAGTGATATAAAGTTAGGTAGGAATCTGCTGTGAAGGTGATGTAAAGCAGTTTCAGGAGGGTTTGGATAGACTTTGTGAATGGGCAGGGACATGGTAGATGGAATGAAATGTGGATAAATGAGACCTTGCTGGGAGACACAGATGTTTCTGGTAAATGGTCAGAGGCTGGAAAGTGAAAATGTACAAAGGGACCTCTATGTCCTTGATGATAAGTTATAATGGATTGTTAGCCTTTATTGCAAGAGAACTTAAGTACAGAAATCTTGCTTCAATTGCTTGATTGGACCACACCTAGGATACTGTGTGCAATTCTGATCTCCTTATCTCAGGAAAGGTATTAACACCATTGAAGGACTGCAACCAAGCATCACCAAACTTATTCCCAGGATGGCTGAACTGAGAGAGAGATTGGGCAAACTGGGCCTGGATTCTCTAGAGTTTCAAAGAATGAAACTGAAATGTACAAAATGCTTAATGGGATAGACAAGGCGTGTGTGAGTAAGATGTTTTCTCTGGCTGAGGAGTTAGAGTCAGAGGATAACATTTAAAAATGAGGATGTAACTTAGGTTCAAGATGAGGAGAACTTTTCTTACTCAGAGAATTGCGATTCACAGAAGGCCACGGAAGTTCAGCCTTTTGAGCGTGTTTAATATAGAAATTGACGGTATAGAAATATAGAAATTAATATAGAAATTAATATAGAAATTGCTTAACAGTAGTGTACAGGGTTATGAGGATAGTGTAGGTAAAATGCATTGAAGCACTCAATAAACCATGACTATATCGAATGGTGGGGCAGGCTCAACGGTCTACTCCTGTTCCAACCTTCCTCACTTGTTCCAACAAGTCTAGCTTACACCAGCCACAGAACAGACATTGCATGGTGTTACAAACAGGCAGGTCACTGAACTGTTCTGTTGAAACGTCGCAGACTTAAAACATCAATACTGTCCACAGATGTTGCCAGACTTGCCAATCACTTCTACTAATTTGTCATGAGATTTCACATTTCCAACATCTTCACCAAAAGTCTCCTTGTGCTGATGTATAGGGAAATATGATTAGATTCTCTACAGTATGGAAACAGGCCCTTCGGCCCAACAAGTCCACCGACCCTTCGAAGAGTAACCCACCCATACCCATTCCCCATATTTACCCCTGATCAATGCAGCTAACACTTTGGGCAATTTCGCATGGCTAATTCAAGTACTACAAAGATGATATTGGGCATGGGAATCCCTGAGTAACATTGCTCAAAATTTATAATGCTAATCTGATCAATATTATTGGCCAGGATGTCAATGACAGGTTGGTTGCCCATCACATCAATCCCTCTGAAATATTCAAGCAGAGAATCAGTTCACAAATATGAACACGAATAGCCCGAAAGTCAAATTAAATGCATTGCACTAAGTCTAAAATCACACTACCTTGTTTGCATTTTTCAAGTATTCAACAGACTCCCAGAAGCTAACGAGAGCCCTCTTGTCCATCCTTTCCATGTATACTCTGAAATGTTCCCTGTAGTATGGATTTGACAAGATTTCTTCAAACTGAAGAATCTGAAATAAATAAACAAACAGGATAAACTGTATGCAGCAGAACTTAACACAACCTTTACACCTTTCACTGCCTCGGAGGGCCTGACAATTTGTAATTTAAAGGATCTGAATAATTTATCTGCTTCATTATTTAATTTCATATTTTTATAATTTTTCTTTACAAAATCTTCAAATTCTTTATCAGCTTGTAGATGGTTTGCACTTTTTATTTGGAAAAAGAAATAAAGAACTGCATTCATATATTAACTTTCACAACCTCAAATATCTAAACATGCTTTACAACTAATTAAGTATTTCCAATAGAAGCAATGCACAGGTTAAGGAAAAAGCAAGAGAATGGCACAACATAGGGACAGAGAGGATGTGGACACGATCGGCCAAATGGCTTTTTCTGCACCATAATGTTTCTATGAAAACTAGTCATTGTTTTAATTCATGTTCTTAATTAAGCAGCACAATCTCTACAGTATTTCTTCACAATTCAGATAAGTGTAGGAGAAATAAAAGAACAAGGCATCCACAAATGTGTTGCTTTGGTTAAGAAATAAATCACTGTCAGCAAAAAAGCAACGCAGCCACAGTAAAAAAAAAAGGTGCTGTCCAAATATTCATGGAGTCAGAACCCACTCAACAGCAGAGACACCTCCTTTTCAGATCCACAGATGAGCTACTGGAGTTTGTGTGTGAATGCAAGTGCGAGAACGTGTGTGTGTGTGAATGCAAGTGCGAGAACGTGTGTGTGTGTGTGTTTTTGTGTGTGAGAATGCGAGTGCGTGTGTGCGAGTGCGTATTCCAAGCAGGAAACAGAATCAAAGAATCATAGAATGGTTTAAGTCACAAAAGGATGCCATGCAGAAACTACTCAGCTAGTCTCACACCACCTGCTTCTCCTTACTGCTCTGATTTTATTTCAATGAAGTCTACAATTCCCATTCAAAAGCTACAATTGAATCACCCTCAAACTCATTTTCGGGCACTGCCTTCAAGACCCGAAGCAGTTGCTGCATGAAAGATGACTTTTCTCAGGTCAGCATGACTTTTGTCGATCTCCTTAAACTCAGATCTCTTTGCTAACAGGAACAGTTTGTCCGTATCCACTCTGTATGGAACTCTCCTCTATCAAATCTCCTCTAAAACCTCTTTCAGGAGAACTCTCCCACCTTTGTTAATCTAACCAATTAACTGAAGTTGCCTACCCCATTTACTTATTTACTTACTGCACCCTTGGTAATGTTTTTGCATCATTCATTATGCGATGCCCAGAACTAGGCACAATATTCTGGTTGGAGCTGGACTAGCTTTTGATTGAGGATTCTGCATGCTTGTCAACATTTTCGAACTTCATGACTGTCCTCAATACTTTTTGTAAATAATATTCCTGTTATCTTTGGTATCTGCCTTCCTTTTATAAAATAGTAACTTTTACTTTTTATTGCCTCCCCTCCTTAGCAAAACATAATCACTTCACATTTCTCCACATTAAACAGGATCTAACTATTCCTCCAGGCTATGTCCTTTTAAAGTCCATCTTTATCCTTCTTCTCACAGTTCGCAATATGTCCACATTTGTAATTTCGGATTTTGAAATTGTCTTGCACATTGACGCCTCATGCAGACCAAGAAAAGTGGTCCCAATAAAAACCAACTGTTGAACCTCACAACATACTTTCTACAAATTAAAAAACTGTTACAAATCCTCCCATCATCATTCAGCCAATTCCTGTTCACGTTGTCATTAACTGATAATCCTGTATGTGGCACTTTATCAAATAGTTGTGTTTGTGGCCAATGCCACCACGAAGTACAGTGCCACATGCACATTCATACAATCATAATCTGGTGTTAATACTCCCACCCACAGCACACTATAAGTGAATGGAAATGAGGTCATCAGGGCCAGCAAAATGCAAATATATTTTGAAAGAATGATCGTGAGAAGAAAATCCCACGTAAAAGGCTTTTCTGACCCATTTTGCTGCCAAAGCAGGTTAATTAAAACTTTCCCTCCAGGTATTCGCAAGCTGATTACATTGAACATCTTTAAAAATGTTTAATCACTTTAATCTAAATTAGAAGTAATTTTACTTACAGATAACAAACTTTAATTTCAGTGCATACTGGCAACTGTCGCATATGTTATATCAATAAGCATACATATACAAGCTTATGAACTCATCCAAAGTAAAACACAAGAACTTTTACACGCAACTGCGTGAATGCATATGGACACAGTGGGCATCATTAATGGCAGCACTCTACCTACTGCTGTTTCCCAATGCCTTGACTAAAGGTGTGCCAGGATCTATAGAGAGAGAAAATGAGTTAATGTTTCAACTCTAACTGGATGCTTCTTTGAACACTAAAAAGGAATCATCTCACACTTGAAACGTTAGCTGTTTTTCCCTCCACAGATGCAAACCAACCGACTCAATTTCTTCAGCACTTTTTTTTATTTCAGATTGCCAGCACAGGTATTTTGCTTTCATTTTATTTTTGTTCATTCCAAATAGGCATTCAAGTATCATAATCTGCAAGGATATGGACCAATTGCTGGAAAGAGGAATTAAGATGGGTGGCTTGTTTTTCAGCTGGTGCAGACGTGATGAGCAAAAATGACCTTCCTCTGTGCCATAAATAGTCTACTATTCTATTACTCAAGACTGAATTGATAGATGTCAAGTTGACTTGACTTAGACTGATAACTTTAACTATATTATCAATTATTTTTTACATCTGTGCAGTCCTTAAACAATTTTCATTTATTGTATCTAGGGTGGACCTGTCATTTATCAACTACTCCCCCTGCCAAACATTTTTAGGTAAAATTCAATTAAAAACGTACTTTGAATAAAATACTTAAGAAATGTTCATTAATTAATGTAGGATTCTAAACAACTAATCTTGGATTAAGGGTTCCATTACCTGGGCAACATGAACTGTTATCAGAACAGTATTCAAAAATCATTAACAGGTTGGAAGAAAAATAGCAGTTCAAACATTTTAAGTACATACACTTATTTCTTTAGTTTTATAGACTGATTTATCATGGATTGGGGTAAGCTTAAGTATTGCATGTGAGCCAGCCATTTGTCTTTCAAAATCCCTGGATGCATTTTTAGACAGTGGTGTGAGGCATGAAGTGTCATTCAGTTTCAGTTCTTAAATTAAATTATCAAAACCAAGGTAAATACCCAGGAGTTAGGCAGAAATCCCAACCTGCTCCTAATCAGGAAAGCATGATATACTGTGTATTGGTGGTAGTTGTCTGAGCTGCAGCTATTCCAAGCACCTTTTTAGTCAATGGTAGGAATTACAGTATAAACACAGTCCTGTAGTTGCTGGGCTTCACTGGCCCAATTATGAACCAGGTTTCCACTTTTTTCAAGATGATTTTGCCCAATACCAGACTTTGCTTGGTTTTTTCAACCAAGATCATTCATGTGCTCAGGAATACGAAGCACAGCAATAACCCCTGGATTGTTCCAGGGAGAGTGACTACAGCTGTGTTTGGACATTCATGCTGAAATATCTAGTATGTGAAGGAGAAAATCTCTCTCTCAATCTCCCTTCTTTGGGTAGAAAAGTAAAAATAAATCCAGAGTAGCTAGGTACACTTTCACACTCTGCAAATTCCCTTCTTTAAAGAAGAAAAGGAACCCTGAAAGGGCAAGTCTTCAACTGGTAAACAAAAGACTGAGAATCAGTGTGTCCACAAAATCATTTCTCCCTGAAAGACTCGAACAGAATTGGAAAGGAACTGAAGGAAAATATGGCCAAATCCTGGAATTCAATCTGGTGCCAGACATGTGCTTCATTGGCTTTTGTGCTTACCTCCTCACCTATGCGTGTGCCTTGTATGTCTGGTTTTGTGTGATTGGGAATTTTATAGACAGCTGTAAGTTAACAATTAGCATTTTTCTTCTGTGCAGTTAAAAACATGTTTACAACAATTAACTGTTACTTGTTAAGTACAAAAACCTGATTTCTTTTAACCCATGTTTGTGACTTGGGTAAATTGGAGACTTTGATAGTTTGATTAAATCTCTTCACATTTGTGACAACTCCAGCAACAGTGGAGCTTGATTTCTAGTGCACTACCCTAGAGATAGTGTTTCAAATTACTGGTTCAAAGCTTTCAAACTGGGATTTTCTCAGTCTTCTACTAAAATTCACATTTGGCCCATTTTTAAATAGAAAACAATAAACTAAACATTAACTCCACACTTTGGGTTCAAAACATGGAATAAAGAACAAATATTTTAAAAGCTTGCAGAATTTTTATTTATCCAAAAGGCACCAAAATACTGCAATGCAAAAACATGTAGTATCTCAGTGGTCTTTGCAGTTTCAATGAAGGAAGCAGGCAGGCATACAGATTATTCAGGGTCACCAATAAATCATACTTTTTGTCCATGTCCATGGTACACATCTCAAAAATTCTAGAGGTCATTCCGGTGATTTGGTTAGCCTCATGCTGCAAGGTCAGTGTTTGTACATTCGCAAAGCAACCTGACCTCTTGGATTTTCAAAATGAAGTGACAGTTATTCTGTCTCATGCGTTGCAGGCCATAGCAGTGACACATTCCTTACTGCAGTAACCACCACAGTCAACTGAGTGTAGCATCAAGAAGCCCAAGTAAAACTGGATCTATGGGAATCAAGGGGAAAACTCTCCATGATTGGAAGATGGTAGTGGTTATTGGAGGTTTGTCATCTTAGCTCCAAGACATCTCTGCAGGAATTTCTCAGGGTAGTGTCCTAGGCCCAACCATCTTCAGCTGCTTCATCAATGACCTTCTCTCCGTCATAAGATCAGAAATGAGGATGCTCACAGACAATTATGCATTATTCAGAACCATCTTAATTTTTACACAGATAGTGAAGCAGTGCATGTACAAATGCAGCAACACCTGGACCATAGTTTGGGCTTAAAAAATGGCTTGACACTATACAAGGTAAAGCAGTCTGCATGACTGGCACTATATCTACAAGCATATACTCTGTCCACCACCAACGCACAGTAGCAGCAGTGTGTACCATTAAGAAATTTACCAAATGTCAACGCCTTCCAAACCCACAATGACTTCCATCCAGAAGGACAAGAGCAGCAAATATATAGGTATACCATCACCTGCAAGTCTCTCTCCAAACCACTTACTATTCTTACTTGCAAGTATATGGTCATTCCTTCACTGTTGCTGGGTCAAAATCCTGGAATTCCCTCCCCAAGGGCATTGTGAGACAACTATAATACATGGAATGCAGTGGTTCAAGGATGAAGCTCATTGCCGTCTTCTCAAGGGCAACTAAGGACAGGCAATAAATGATGGCACAGCCAGTGATGCCTTTATCAATGAATAAATTTTTAAAAAGTTAATATTTAATCAATAACCATTCACTAGATGGATTAAAGAGGGAATAGTTATTTTAACACTGCCCCTAATACACTGTATGTAGTATGGGTGGTTTTCTTCATTTGCATATAAATTTGAAACCTAGAAATTTTTCATTTTGAAGCAAAGCAGCATGGTTAATGTGAAGCTTCAGGGTCAAACACTGAAAATTAAATCTTTATATCTCTTCCTTTAGTATGGAGCTATTTAAAATTCTATAAAACTCCCTCGCATGTCACAAACAATCAGCTATTTCCAAACACGATGCTATAAACAGTGTGATAATTAGTTAAGTGTTTCCTAATTATATACACAATTTGAATCTGTTAAAAGCAGCTTTCCAGACTTCACTGCCACTGTGAACCACTTAAGTGCGCAAAAAGGATTGAAAATGCTATGACTAAACTAAAACAATGTTAAGTGGAACAGAAAAATGACAGTGTCAAATAGGAAACAATGCAGAAGTTACTGAGAAGATGAATTCCGCAGGCATGTTGAGAACTAAGTGAAAAGACCATCAGCTTTGCAAAACAGTAGAATTGAGAGAATGACACAAACTCAATTATAAAATAACACACAAGGTCTACTGAAAAATCAAACTGAAACATTTGCTCTGTATCTTGTTTTGCAGATGCTGCCTACTTGCAATGTTTTCTGTTTTCATACTAAAGGAATTAAAAGATACCCGATATGAGGCTACAATTAAATGGCACGTTGACTCAGTGGTTAGCACTGCTGCCTCACATCGCCAGGGACCCAGGCTCGGTTCCTGAAGATGGGCTTATGCCCGAAACATCGATTCTCCTGCTCCTCGGATGCTGCCTGGTCTATGTTTTTCCAGCATCACATTTTTCAACTCGGTCCCCACCTCGGGCAACTGTCTGTGTGGAATTTGCACACTCTCTCAGTGTCTGCGTGGGTTTCCTCAGAGTGCTCCTGTTTCCTCCCACAGTCCAAAGATGTGCAGGTTAGGTTAATTGGCCGTGCTAAATTGCCCAGTATTAGGTGCATTAGTCAGGGGCAAATATAGGGTAGGGGAATTGGTCTGGTTGGGGTATCTTTCGGAGGGTCAGTGTGGACTGGTTGGGCCAAAGTGCCTGTTTCCATACTGTAGGAAATCTAATAAACTGTGGTTGCTACCTCGAGACCAATATCTGCTCAGAGATGGCAAATCGAAGATCAGTAGAAATTGGAGACTTGCATTTAGACAAGTTCTATTTTGCTGGTTTACAGTGATGGTAAAATTTTCACGTTTCTAACACACTTGCTTGACAGCAGAAAGAGCCCCTGATCACATCAGGATTAGCATTAGTAAGTCATTGCAAGTGGTTATATCTGTCTGTACTAACGTTGCCAACCCTCCAGCATTATCTCAAGGTTTACAAATTAATTTCTGGGATACTGCAGCAAGTGACATGGGAAAATAATGGAGGTGTGGAAAAAAAGTCTTTTCTTACTTTTCTGGAATACTTTTGTTCATTAGTTATAAAAATGTTAGAGACAGAAATGTAAGTGGCTTCATCAGCAGTGAAGAATCACTCAAATAGCTAACAAAGGGAGTGTTTGCTTTCCAATTGGTTAGGCCACTGTTGGAATATTGCGTGCAATTCTGGTCTCCTTCCTATCGGAAAGATGTTGCGAAACTTGAAAGGGTTCAGAAAAGATTTACAAGGATGTTGCCAGGGTTGAAGAACTTGAGCCATAGGGAGAGATTGAATAGGCTAGGACTGTTTTCTCTGGAGCAACGGAGGCTGAGGGGTGATCTTATTGAGATTTATAAAATTTACGAGGGGCATGGATAGGATAAACAGACAGTCTTTTCCCTGGGGTGGGGGAGTCCAGAACTAGAGGGCATAGGTTTAGGGTGAGAGGGGAAAGATATAAAAGAGACCTAAAGGGCAACTTTTCACACAGAGGTATGTGCATGGAATGAGCTGCCAAACGAAGTGGTGGAGGTTAGTACAATTGCAACATTTAAAAGGCATCTGGATGGGTATATGAATAGGAAGGGTTTGGACGGATATGGGCCAGGTGCTGGCAGGTGGGACTAGATTGGGTTGGGATATCTGGTTGGCATGGACAGGTTGGACTGAAGGGTCTGTTTCCATGCTGTACATCTCTATGACTCTACGAGTGCAGCAGTAAGAACAGGAGGAGGCAATCACTTGTTGAAAACTACGAAATGTTGGCAAACGTAGACCACACTTTGTAGCCAACTGATTCAATTAAAAAAAGATATAGCATAGGAGACCTTTCAGCCCATCATGCCTATGCTTGCTCTTTTAAGAGACCAATCCCTAACCCCGCGTATCTGTATCCTCCAGTTACTGACCGGTCATTGGAAACAGTTTATTTCATCATCCCAAAACCCACATCTCTATCAAATATTCCCTCAATTCTAACAACTCCAAGGAAAGCACATCAGCTTCACCACTCTCTCCACTTAACTGAAATCTCTTATTTCCGGCATATTTCTAATAAATAGTAAATATCTTCTGCTGATCTGAGGCCTTCCTAGGGAAAGAATTAAACATAATACCCTTTCTGACATCTGACCAATGGTTTACAAAGTGTTAGCATATATTGTTGCCTTGGTACTCTATTCCTGAAAACTAGAGATGACAGCAAGCTGTTCAATTTTGCACAACTGTGCACGAAGTCCAAGTTTGAGAGTCGCTGTTTGTTAATGACGTCATCCCAGATTAACATTCACTTGCAGTATCTTATAGATCTGTTCTCCTGACTCCAAAAAGAGTTCTGATTGATGATCAGGGCCAGGAAAATTATACTACAGGCATAGATGTAGTAATTCTACCTTGCATTCACAAGGACAATGTCATTCTGAAAATCATCAACAGCTTCATAGTCCTTCGATCAAATATCTTGGACCAGCAAACAGTCCCTTGATGACAAAACGAGCAGCACATTGGAAAGACTACCACTGCCATGTCAAAATTGAGAAAGTGATTGAGAATAGCAAACCAACCAAAAGACCCACTTGTGATCTCTGCACCCTCCTTTACACAGTGAAGGATGGACAATTTTTGGAAAGCAAGAAAATGTGCTGAACAGCTTCCATTGCCTCAGCCGAATATCAGACATCTCCTGACAGGATAGATTGCTGCCAGAAGATGCAGAGGTAACACCATCATACAGATTGTCAACACTTAATAAGGCAACAGCAACTCTGTTGGCTCAGTCACGCGAACTGAATGGATGATGGTCACATCAACAGATATTCTTTATTGATAGCCTATTGGCACAAGTTCACATTTGTGCTGTAACATCTGCAAGCAAGATCACGATCAAATCAATGCACAGGAAGCTCGCACTGCTGAACAGAGTGCCAGGCATCAAGCAGTGAGAAGAGTGTGGAAAATGCAGATGACAAATCAAACAGGTGGAAGAGAAAACTTGGAGGAAGGAAAATAATTTCAGTCAACTTTGAGTCAATACTATTCATATCTACACCAGCTTAGTTAACTGGCCTTTATACAACAGACAATATTCAAATCAGAAGTGACTTCCAAGATGGAAGCATGCCGACTACTAGCATCTAGTTTCTTGCTTTGATATTCTATTTCTTTATGTACATAGCCAAGGTATTAACAATCTTTTTAAAAGCCTTTTCAACTTGTCTTACCACCTGTATACACTTCTTGCTTCTGTGCTCTAAATTTCATTGACCATTTTTCAGTCTGTCTGTTTCTCGCTCTTATAATCACCCTCATTGTTTACTCTGTTAGTGAGTTGTATGCAACCTATAGAATAAGATGATGGCCTACTGGCATTATTGCTAAACTATTAATCCAGAGACCCAGGTAAATTTCTGGGAACCTGGATTTGAATCCCACCATGGCAGATGGTGGAATTTGAATTTAATGATAATCTGGAAACAAACATGTCTAATAATAACCATTAAGCCATTGTTGATTGTCAGGAAAAGCCATCCAGTTCACGAATCTCCTTTCAGGAAAGGCATCTGCCGTCCTTACCTGCTCTAACCTACATGTGACTCCAGACCAAAGTAACGTGGCTGACTCTTAGCTGTCCTCTGGGCAATTACGGGTGGGCAGTTAACACTGATCTAGTTAGTAACATGCACAACCCATGAATGAATAAATAAAAACCCTTGGGAAATTATGCTTTATAGCAATATGTTCCAATCAAATCAGCAATGATTTTAAGATCACCCCAGGAGAATGGGAACAAACTCTTCAGTTCAACTCATTACACCAACCATAATCCTAAACAAAACTAGTCCCACTTGCCTGTATTTAGCCCATATCTCTCTATTCATGTACTTATCCAAATGTCATTTCAATTATGCAATTGGACCTGTTTCCATCACTTCCCTGACAGTTCATTGCACAGAAAGTTATTCGTATGTGTAAAAAAAGTTGTCCCTTGTATCCTTTGTAAATCTTTCTCAAGTTAAAAATATGCCTCATAGTTTTGAATACCCCAACCTGAGAAAAAGACCCTTGCTATTCATTTATCTATATCCCTCATTATTTTATAAACTTCTTGGGTGACCCTATAACCTCCTACGCTCCAGTAAAAATTATCCCAGCCTATCCAGCCTCTCCCTGTAACTCAAACCTTCCATTCCCAGCAACATCTTCGCAAATCATTTCTGAACCCTCTCCCATTTAATAATATCGTTCCTTATTCTGGGTGACCAAAACTGAACACAGTATTCCAGAAGAGGCCTCATCAATGTCCTATACAACCTCAGCATGACGTCCCAACTCCTATACTGAAACGTCTGAGCAACGAAGGCAAGCATGCTAAACGCCTTCTTAATCACCCTGTCTATATGTGACACAGATTTCAAGAGAATTATGTACCTGAACTCCTGGGTCTCTGTTCTACAACATTACCCAAGGCCCTACCATTAACTGCATAAGTCCTATCCTTGTAATCTTAATCACCTTCTTCACTGTCTATTATACCACCAATATTGGTATCATCTGCAAACTTACCAGTCTCCTAATGAAGAGCTTTTGCTCAAAACGTCAACTCCTGTTCCTAATTTGCTGCCTGACCAGTTGTGCTTGTCCAGCGCCACACGTCTTGACTCTGATCTCTAGCATCTACAGTCCTCACTTTCTCCTAAATTTTATTTCCAAATCATTTTTATAAATAACAAACAGAAGTGGACCCAGTACCAATCCCTGTACTGCTGGTCAAAGGCCTACCAAAACAACAACCCTCCACCACCACATTCTGTCTCGTACATAAAACCAATTTTGCATCCAGTTGGCAAGCTCTCCCTGAATCCCATGTGATCTAACTTTACTAATCAGTGTACCATGTGGAACCTCATCAAAGGCTTTACTAAAGTCCATGTAAACAACATCTACTGCTCAGGTAAGCCAAATGTTTGGTACTTCCTTAAAAAACTCAACCAAGTTGGGTACAGACATGATTTTCCTTACACAAAGATTAGATTCCCTACGGTGTGGAAACAGGCTGTATGGCCCAACAAGTCCACACCGACCCTCTGAAGAGTAACCCACCCAGACCCATTCCCCTACATTTACCCCTGACTAATGGACCTAACACTATGGGCAATTCAGCATGGCCAATTCACCTGATCTGCACATCTTTGGACAGTGGGAGGAAACCGGAGCACCCAGAGGAAACCCACACAGACACAGGCAGAATGTGCAAACTCCACACAGACAGTTGCCAGAGGCTGGAATTGAACCAGAGTCACTGGCACTGTGAGGCAGCAGTGTTGACTACTGAGCCACCATGCTGAACATACTTAATCATTCCTTATCTCTCCAAATGAATGTAATCAGAATCCCCTCTAAAAACGTGTCAGAGTCAGAGATATCAGACTCTCAGATTTTTAGTTGCTAGGCTTCTCCTTACAGCCTTTGTAGTTCTCACACAGCTGTCTTCTTCAGGTGCAAAATGGACAAGAGGAAGACATTGACCCAGGAAGAGTTCCCTATCATCTCAGCTTGATAGCAAGATGCCACCTTCAAAACTTTAATGAGACTAACATACTCCATATCCATAGGCTGGTAGTGCTCTGTTATCAATGAACAATCTCTAGTTGTAACGGTTGCACACTTTTTCTTTGACTAATTAATATATCATATTTAAATTGCCACTAAACACACTTAATAAACCATCAGAAAATTAGTACAAATTGTCAACTGTCTATATTAGGAAAATGTGATCACAAACTCCCCAAAAATCAAAAACTTATTTGCCTTTTTACCTTTTGATTTGTAGGAGTATCTGTCTCATCAGCATCTTCCTGCTGACCATACAGTGGACCCCCAAGAAGTTTTATTCGCTTCTCACACTGTTTCTTAGCAACTGTGAGCTGGTTGATGTACCTCTTCATGTTGCGAGCTCGGAGGAGATCCGCTTTCATGGCAGCTGATTCCTTTCCTTTGCTATCTGCATGGGACATTCAAAGGAGAAAGGTGGTGACTGGGTCGGTCTTTCCAAAACAAAGGGAAATGAATGATCATGGAAATCATAAAAACCTTCAAAATACTCTAAATACCTTGCCTGCTTCAGGAGCTCATCACTGAAGCAAAAATCTGCAATGAGTCTGACAAAAGGAAAATCTCATGTGATTTCCTTATAATCCTCAAACATATCCGTGGACTGTAGAATTGGGCTTGCTTCACAACACTACCCATTCGCACATGTGCTATCCAAGTTCGAGATGTTTGTAATTTTATTACTAAAACTTAAATTCTAAAAAGTCAAAGAACTGAATCCCACAGGCAAATTGAGGACAACTGCCCTTGGCTAAGTGAATCATAAACCTGTATCCATCATCCTTTACAAAAACACACAAATGGACAGCAGAAAACTCACTGATGGATGATCTCTACAATCTTTACAACACAAGATGCAGAAACAGAAGGCGGCCATTCAACCCATCTGCCATTCAATGTGATTATAGCTGATCTGATAATACTCAACTTAAATTTTCTTATCTTTTCCCTATAACCTTTGATTACCTTATTGATTAAAATTCTGTCTACTCCAGCATAAAATGCCTTCTGCAGTAATGAATTCCACAGATTCACATCCTCAGAGAAAATTCCTCTTCATCTCCTTTGGACCAAGACTCATCCACAAAAGAGAACCTGTCCCTATCTACTGTCAAGTTCCTTAAGAATCTTACATGTTTCAATGAAGTTGCTTCCTCGTTAGTCTAAACATTTATGGGTACAGGCCCAATCTATTCAAACTCTTCTAATTAGATAATCCCTTTGTATCTGGAATCAACCAAGTGAACTTGCTGTGAACTGGCTTCAGTGCTAGTTCATCTTTCATTTGGTAAGTGGACCAAAACCTTTTTAAAACTCCAGTTGTGATCTGACAATGCCTTCTAGTTTTAACAAGACCACACCTACTTTTATACTTCATTCCTTTTGAATCAAAGGCCAACAGTCCATTTGCCCTCCCAATTATCAACTGAACTTGGATGTTAAATTTTTGAGATTCCTGCATAATGACCACTAAATCACTGCTGCAGCTTTCCTTATTTAATATTCAGATCTTCTGTTCTTCTTGCTAGAGTGCAAAACCTCAAATCTTCCCACATTATATTCCATTTCTGACCACTCACTGAATCTATATACTCTAAACTCCTTGTGTCATCTTCACTACTGTTTTCCCACCTATTTTAGTGTGATCCATAATCGTTCTGATAGTACATTCCCTTCTGTCATCAATATGAATGCATATAGGAAATAATTGCGCGCCAGCACAAATTAATGCGACACTCCACTAGGTACAGGTTGCCAGCATGAAAATGACCCCTTTAACCCAACTCTGTTTTCTATTATCCTCTACCCATGCTTATATACTATCATCGTGACCTGCTATCGCATATAAACAGCTTTATGTGTGGTACCTGATCGAACACCCATTGGAAATCCAAATATATTACACCTATTGGCTCTCCTTTATCCATCCTGTTTGTCCTCCTCAAAAGGTTTGACAGACATGATTCCCCCTTCATGAAGCCATGCTGACTGCATGATTTTACGAGACATTTCTAAATGTTACACTTTCCAACAGATTCTAGCATTTTTCAATTAACACGTATTGAACTAACTGACTTTTGGTTACCAGATTGTTGCCTTGCTTTCTTTTTACATAAGGGTACATCACATTAGCACTTTTCCAATCTTATGGGATTTGCCTGAACCTCGGGATTCTTGGGAGACGATTCCTACAAGTACGTTCGCTATCTTTGCGGCTTGTACTTTTAAAATTCTATTATGCAGCCCATCAAGGACATATTATATATCTTACACCAGTTCTGACCAGATAGATACCATGGCTGGAAGAAGAGGGAGGCAGGTATACACAGAAACCAAGAGAAAGACAAACACCTACAGAATGTTATCCAATTATACATTGATGTCAACAACTTCATTGCCCCATATATCTGTCCTTTCATTTAAAGGAAGCATGACAAATTGAATATTGGCATTTGGATTAAAGCTTAAGCTCTGTTTACAAGATGATTATACCTCAAGTTGCCAGCACAATATTGCAGATCCAGAACACTGAATAAAACCATCACACCAGGACATAAATAATAACTTGTAGGTACCACAAGTCTGAAAAAGAAACAAAGTCCTAGAGAATCACAACAAATCTGGCAACAGGTCTGCATCTGTAGAGAGATACAGAACTAACGTTGCAAAACCAGTGACCCTTCCTCAGAGTCACAAAAGAACTGTACTGTAAATGTGCAAGATGCAAATTGAACAAATCTGAACAATTAACAAATCTAATAATCAAAATAAATACTATTACAACTACAATGTTTTGCATTTTTTTTCTACAAAAATTGATTCAAGTGAACCTATACTGTATCTCTGTTCACAGTAAGGTATTGTTATAGTTGAACATATTACAAACCAGCAATCTAAGTAAATTTAACAGTAAACACTTGAAGAACAGGTCACACTAAGAACCAGCTCTATGATTATTCAAGTATCAGGAGTCCAAAACAAGCTTCCCAAATTAATAGAGTAAACAAAAAAAAATTTAAATGAATTTTAGTGATCTAATGAGCGTATTTCTTGAAAAGTACACAATCTCAAAATTATTAGAGATTTTTGAAACAGTGTAGGAATTATAAAAACGATCCACAAGGATGATACTGGAACTGTGAAGGCACTGGTTATCAAAGACTGACAAATTGGGATTCTCTCCCATACATGAGAGAAAAGACAGATTACCTAAATCCATAAATGTTAAGACAGCATTTCATACGGTAATCCCAAGAGCATTTTCTCACTTGCAGCAAATCCAACGTGATGGTCCATAAATACAAATACAAATACAGACTAATAAACACACTAAAGACTTCAGGAGAAACTTTTGTTTAGTGCTGACAATGTGGAGGTCATAACCACGCAAGAGTAATCAGTGAACTCAATCGTTTCACTTAAGGGAAAGCCAGAAAAGTACATCAGAAAAAAGACTTTAAAAATGAGTGCAGCTGAGATGGAGTGCAAGTTTCCAGAGTTTAGTTAGTAGGAACCTTGCATATAAATGTAGAATTTAATTCTAAAGTAGTTTGTAAGAAGGATGGAAAGTGCTACTCATTGAAGCTTATGCTCTGGCATAAGCCACAAACTCTACCGTGTCAGCTGACTAGCCTAAACCAGCCTTGTAGAAACAAACCAAGTATAAATTGGGAGGGTTTAATGCAGCTCTGCAACTGAGTGCGTCTGAGATGGAGTGCAACTCTCTGGAGTTTGGTGAATAGGGAAGAAGGTGTTTGTTTGTTGGCATTTGCTGGTACATTTCCACCCACCTTGCTCTGTAGAAATTGGATCTTTCTCCTCTACAGAGCTGGGAAATAAGCCACAGCAGTTCTGTAACATGGAGTGAACATACCATGTCATTGATTAGTGAATATTTCTCTTTTTTTCCTGTTCTGACATTTATAATATCCTATTGTAACTTATACTGCATCCACACTCTTTTTATTCTGTTTTCATCATATTTTTTAGCTTTTTGCAAATAGGGTCTACAGGATAATATTTTAGCTCTTTCTTTCCAGTCATCTTAAACATCTTTAAATTTAATTGTATATAGTAAGGGAGCCCAAGCAGTGCGTTGTACCATCTGCTGCATGTGGGAATTCCTAGATACTTCTGGTAGTCTGGATGACCACATCTACAGGAAGTGCTGCCAGTTTGAACAGCTTGAGTGCCCACTCTTGGAAGATGAGCATTGGCTAGAGGCACAGAGGTGTATCCGCAAGGCTGAAGGCACATACATTACATGTTTTCTGAAGTGATCACCATATGGACCAAGGAACTATAGGAAGAGAGGTAATGGGTAAACACCTGGCAGAGGAAAGGGAGGCAAGTTCAAAAGTCGCAGTGAGAATCCCACTCAATAACCAGTCTTGTGTGTTAAGGTTTCAGAATGAAGGTTGGTCCAGTTGCACAAGGACAAAGGAGCAAGAATCCAAGGGAACTAGCGATACCCGATTTGATCTATAGCATTTCTATAGTTGTAGTCACATCTGTGACTAAGGCATCCTGAAGGGGGAAGGGGTTAATTCAGATTATGGAATACATTAGTGCCAACTATGCAGGTTGAATGTGGCGTGAGGTCTTGCATCAAGAATTCTGGGAGCTAAGCAGTAAATTAAAAAGCAGTTCGTTCACGGTTGTAGCCAGTACCACAGGCTAGCGAGTACAGAAATTGAATAGGGTAGACAAACATGTGGGTCAGGAGTTGGTGCAAGCAAGAGGGTTTTTTGATTTCTGGATCACTGGAACGGTTTCTGGGAAGGTGAGACCTGTATAAGGCAGCAGTCTGCATTTGAACCAGAATTGGACTAACATCCTTGCGGCACAATTTGATAGTGCTGTTGGAGGAAATTGAACTAGCTCGGCATGGGGAGGAGGTACACAGAGCTGATACAATAGGGACACAGTATAATATGATCATGGAACCAAGAAAGAGGGCGTTGAGCCACGTTGCAATTCAAGGGAGTAGGTGACACTGGTCGGCCTCTGATACTAGGTGTATTACAGAGAAGACAGACAATTTAAGAAGTGGATTGGCATGTGGCATTGTGATATTGCCTTCACAGGTGTGGTTGGGAGTGGGGCGAGCTTGTGCAAGATTGGCAACTCTCAATCTGGGGTACATGATATTCAGGCAAATGCACTGTCAGGGAGACAAAAGATACATGGATAAGCACTTCATATGTCATAAGATTCAGGGCTATAGGGCAAGTGCTAGAGAGTGGCATTAGAGTATATAGGTCAGTGCAGACTTAAAGGGCCAAAGGATCTCTTCTGTGCTGTATGACTCTGTGGCATGTCCATTTGCTCAGACTGAATAAGACAAGAGGAACTTTACGTGCCATCTTATCACCAAAGTGAATAAATGTCTTTGGTGGTAAACATTCCACATAAAAAAAGTGCCATGTAATTAAGTTAAATATTCTATTATTTTGCTTCTAAAATATGAGTAACTGTTCTGGGATTCTGTCTGATTCTGTGTTAGCAACATTTTTTTCTGGAGAATGGAGTAAACTTTGTGTATTTGTTAAGTACCATTCACTTGAAAGGGTGAGCTTAGATCAGTAGCCTGAGCCATTTGAAAAATAACAAAACCATCACATTTTGAATCCTGGAACATATTATGCAAAGTGCTTGCATCAGTAGGTGAGATGTCAGATACCCTGTGAGATGTACCAAGTGAGAGATCAATATGCCAGATTGAAAGCAGAGGAACAATTTTATATATGATGACTCATGATTGTAGTCACTCATGTTGTTAGCTATAGCAGCTGACGGCATTGCTTGTGCATCATCCAAAGGATCACAGCAAAAATAAGCATAGCAGCATCTCGAAAATGATTCATTGGGTTTAAATCCATGCAATAGTGTATGAGGATAGATGATGCAATCAAAAAATTATGTTTTTATGAATTGACACAAAGTAGAGGGGCTTGGACACTTGGCCATTGAGTGTAGGAGACAAATTAATTAAAGCTGCTTCTTTGCTGAGGCAGCTGTCTACCCACTGCATTTGGGGAATGGGGGTAGGAAGGAGGAGGCTGCAAGGGAAGTTTGGAGATGGGGCAAGAGTCAGCAAAGCAGGAAAGGGGCAGGTTGGATAGAGGCATGGGAAAATCTTGGTTGGGAATGGAGGGGTTTACACAAGGAGATCATAATAGGTTAGGAAAGACAGGGAGGCTTTAGTGGGATGTGGGGCCAGGCACAGGAATAGGATGCAAAGGGAAGGGGAAGAGACAGGGAAGCTACGAGAGAAGGAAGGAAGGGAGATAGTGAAGAGGGAGAAGATAGGAAGGGTCAGAAACAATGACACTACATGTGCTTGTCCAAATACCCATATATCATCTCAAATACAGATGGCAATGTTACTACATGGTTGTATCACCAAATAAAGTAGGTGGTGAGTCTGAAAAATAAAAAAAAGCCAGAAACTTTCTAAATGAATTCTTTGAAAAAAAAAATATGATTTATAACTGAAAACCTTTGAGACAGTGGTGATGGAAAGTTAGAGATAAAGACAGCAGAATGTCAAAAGGCAGACTATTTTCCAATAGAGTCGTAGAGATGTACAGCATGGAAACAGACCCTTCGGTCCAACTTGTTCATGCCGACCAGAGATACCTTAAATTAATCTATTCCCATTTACCAGTACTTGGCCCATATCCCTCTCAACCAGTCCTATTCAAAACCCCTTCCAGATACCTTTTAAATGCTGTAATTGCACCAGCATCCACTATTTCTATTGCCAGCATTTTCCATCACACATCATGCTCTATATGAAAAGAGCTGCTCCTTAGTTCCCTTTTAAATCTTTCCCTTCTCACCCTAAACCTATGCCCTCTAGTTCTGGACTCCCCCCATCCCAGGGGGAGAAAAACCTGTCTATTTACACGTTTACAATCATGCCAGTCATGATTTTATAAACCTCACCCCTCAGTCTTCGATGCACCATGAATAACAGTTTCAGCATGTTCAGCCCCTCCATATAATTCAAACTCCCCAATGCTGGCAACATCCTTGTCAATCTTTTCTGAACCCTTTCCAAGTTTCACAACATCCTTCCTTCCATAGGTGGAAGAGCCAAATTGCACGCAATATTTAAAAGTGGTCTAACCAATGTCCTGCACTGCCATAACATGACCTTCCAATTCTCCATATACTCAATGCTCTCACCAAAATAGGAAAGCATATTAAATGCCTTCTTCACTATCAGATTGACCTGCAACTCCACTTTCAAGGAACTATGAACCTGCACTCCAAGGTATCTTTGTTCAGCTACAGTCTCCAGGACGTCACCGTTAAGTGTATAAGTCCTGCCCTGATTGGTTTTTCCAAAATGCAGCACCTCACATTTATCTAGCTTAAACTCCACATGCCTCTCCTAAGCACATTGGCCAATCTGATCAAAACTCGTTGTACTCTGAGGTAGCCTTCTTTGCTGTCCACTACATCTCCAATTTTAGTGTCATCTGCAAACTTTCTAACTATACCTCCTATGTTCACATCCAAATAATTTATATAAATGATGAAAAGCATGGTCCTAACATTGATGCTTATGCCAGATGCCTCCAGTCTGAAAAACAGCCCTGCATCACCATCCTCTGTCTCTACCTTCAAACCAGTTCTGTATCCAAATGGCTAGTTCTCCCTATATTCCATGTGATCTGACCTTGCTAACCAGTATACCATGCGGAATCTTGTTGAACGCCTTACTGAAGTCCATATATGTCACATCCACCACTCTGCCCTCATCAATCCTCTCTGTTGCTTCTTCAAAAAAAAAATTCAATCAAGTTGGTGAGACATGATTCCCCATGCACAAAGCCTTGATGACTTCCCGAAACAGTCCTTGCCTATCCAAATACATGCAAGTCCTGTCGCTTGGGATTCCCGCCAACAACTTGCCCACCACTGATGACAGGCTCACCGGTCTATAGTTCCCTGGCTTTTCCTTACTATCTTTCTTAAATAGTAGCACCACGTTAGCCAATCTCCAGTCCTCCAGCACTTCAATGATCTAAATATCTCAGCAAGGGGCCTAGTAATCACTTCCCTAGCTTTCCACAGAGTTCTAGGGTACACCTGATCAGATCCTGGGGATTTATCCATCTTTATGCATTTTAAGACATCCAGCGCCTTCTCTGCAATATGGACAATTTTCAAGATGCCACCATCTATTTCACCACATTCTGTAATACTTTGAGGGAAGGAGATTGCAAAATCCAATGTTTTGGAAATTAACAGGATTATCGGAGGGCTTTAAGAAACACGTGATTAGCATCGTTAGAAAGCATTGTGAAAAGGGAAGCAAAACAATACCAGAAAAGAGATGATGTTAGACTGCACTGACCCTAAAAAGAGTCACTGGCTCCCCGACTCTCCTTGGTTGAACAAGCAGTGACACTGCTCCACTCTCAAATAAAAATCCTTGCTAAATCCTTTCACATGGTCTGCCTCGGAGGTTTTTACTTGTGGATTTGGTAGCTATTGGTTACAAATAAAGTTAGGATGACTCTCTGATTTGGGAATTTGTTCAGTTTATACTTCAGTATTTTTATTATAATTTGTTCTGATTAGACTGCCCAGTTCAATTACAGCCACTACTCTGCATGCTTTATTGTCATGAAATAAAGCAGTTTAATCATTTGTACTTTGACTCAAGCAACCAAATCTATAACATTTAAAAAAGGTTATGGGAACACACAACAGGATGCACATGAAAGGCAAATATTGGGCTTGAATCATCAAGTTCATACTTTTCTAAAACCCGTGGAATGCATCATATGAACAGAAATTAGGAAGTGGATGACTTTTTTTTTAAAATGGCTAAGACCTCTTCTAAGATAGCAATACTATACTCAATAGAATAACTAGGATGGTAAAGATAATGGTAGAAATATTTTAAGTGGATGTACAATTGCAGATATCAAGAACAACACTGGATTGGAAACAGTGAAAAAATGGTGAAGATGACAACAAGAAGTTTGCATGAACAGCGGTATTTGCACAAGAGGAGGTGGGGAACCTCGGTTTGTAAGTAAGTGAAGTAAGGACTCACTTGCTGCAGACTAATTCAAAGAAATAGAAGCCATTCAATCAATGAGGCACTAAGGGACTTGGCTCCATATATACACATAAGACACTCAAGGTAACAACAGGTTTGCAGCGTGGTTAATAATGCTTACAGCACACTAAGCTTTATTAATGGGGATCATAGTACAAGAACAAAGAGGATCTACAAAATTGAATAAAACACTAGTTTGACTTCAACTGGAACACTGTCCAGTTCTAAGTGCCAAAGCTTGGCAAGATTTGAAAGGATTTGAGAGAATGGAGAAATTAATCATATGTATGGATGGAATGAGGAATTTCAGTTACATAAATAGATGGAGAGCTTGGAGAAATTAGGATTATTTTCTTTGGGGAAATAGATTGACTGGAAGTTTGATAGAGATATTCAAAATCATGGTGCTATGGACAAATAGGGAGCAGCATTCACACTGGGTGGAAAAATCAAGAAACAAAGGGCACAAATTTAAGTGACTGGCAAAATAAACAATGGAGACAGGAGGAGAAACCTCGTCACTGTCATGTGTACAGAGCCACAGTGAAAAGCTTTGCCTTGCGAGCAATTCTGGCAGATCACAGAGTTACGTAGCACAGATAAGTAAATAATAGGTAAACAGCAGCAAAAACCAAAACACAGATACAGGGAAATGCTAAGAGTTTGAAAGTCCATTTAGTATTCTAACAGTAAGGTAGAAACGGTTTCAAAACCGGCTGGTGTGTGTGTGTACCTTCTCCCCGATGTTAGAGGTTGTAGAAAAGCATTGCCAGGATGGGATGGATCTTTGAGAATGCTGGTGGCGTTTCCTTGACAGCGGGCCTGGTCGATGGATTCTACAGTTGGGAGGTTGGCTTTTGTGATCGTCGGGATCGAGTTTGCCACTCTCTGTAACCATCTCCAATCGTGAATGGTACAGTTGCCATACCAGGTAGTGATACATCCAGACAGAATGTTCTCGATGGTGCACCTATAAAAGTTGGCAAGGGTATTTCCTCAGCTCCCTGAGGAAGAAGAGAAGTTATTGGGCCTTTATAACCAGTGTGTCCACATGAAGAGTCCAAGAAAGCTTGTTGTGGATGACCACTTCCAGGAGATTGACACTTTCCACCTCTGTGCTATTAATGTGTAGGGATCATGAGTTACATCTCACCGAGAGTCAATAATGTGTTCCTTGGTTTTGCCGGCATTGAGAGATAGGTTGTTCTCAGTGCGCCATTTTTCCAGGTCTTCCACCTCCCTTCTGTAGTCTGTTTCGTTGCCATCTGAGATTCAACCAACTATGGTGGTGTCATCAGCGAACTTGCAAATGGCATTAGTCCAGTGTTTGGCGACGCAGTCATGGGTATACAGGAGTACAGTGGGGGGGTTGAGTATGAAACACTGGAGCCCCCCAGGGGTAAGTGTTAATGAGGATGACGATTATGATGAATGATAACATCAGTGCAATAGTGACAAAGAGTATTGGAACAGAAAATCTACCTGTGGGATCAGCGTGGATACAGCTAATAAGCGACAAGAGGCAGGATATGCAGTGGGAATACAGGCATCTCAACAGTACTGATGAGGTAAACAATGACATTGACCAAGAAATTAGAGATGCATGCAACATTGGTACAACACTACTCATGGCTGATTTTAACGGCACATAGGCAAATCACATTAGCAACAATTCTACTGCAGATGAATTCCTAGATTTTGTGCAATTTTTTTAGATTAGTACATTGAGGAACCAACCAAAGAGAGGTTTTTCTATTTGGTTTGGTTCCATGAGAAGGTGTTAATCTTGTTGTACAAAGTCTTTTAGGAAACAGTACTTATAACATGAGGAAGTGAATCAGTCTAATCTGAAATTAGGGTCCTAAACCTAAACAAAGGAAATTATGAAATTATGAAGGGGAATTGGCTATGATAGAAGGGCCAGCTTTATTAAAAAATACGATAGTGGATGAGTTTGCAATCTCATACTTGCACCATGCCCAAGTCAGCTTACTTTCACCACCATAACGTCTCCCAACTATGCCACCAGTTCAGCTCATCTGCTGCTGAAAGACATTCATGCCTTTGTTGTCTCTGAATAAGAGGATACCACTGCACACTTGGCTGGCCTTTTACCTTCTCCATTCTACCTTCTGTAAACCTAAGATCATGAAAATCTCTGTAGCCTATCTTGCTACACACAGGAAATCCCATTCGTGTTCAATAGTTTAATTCTCAAATTTTCATCCTCAATCACCACAACCCACCAGGATTTCAAGACACTAATTCAATCCTCAAACATTCTTGATATTGAATACTTCACCACTAAGCCTGCATCCTCAGTTGCCTAGGTCCTAAGTGCAGGAATGTCCTCCTAACACTTCCTCACTTTCCTCCATTAAGGCACTCCTTAAAATAAAACTCTTTCACCAAGCTTTCAAAGGTCTTCTTACACCAGTCGTTTAAATAAAGATAACCCCCCTGTGAAGTGACTAAGGACATTTTATTAAAAGGTGCTATATCAATACCAGTTGTTGTTGAATAAGTGGATTTCAAACAACGATCTAATTCTATATGGGGAATAAATCACAGATCACTGAGCACTGGCAAAGGAAGTCAGGATTTGCAGCCAATTGAGAGAGATATGTAATGATCATCAATTTGTAATTAAGGTGAAGCTTCAGCTATTCTTAAATGCATGCAAACAAATATAAAATCACAACTCTGAAAAATCAAGGATTACTGACTTGCATTTTCCTCAATTTTGTCTAACAAATGTTTTTTAATGATTCAAGTGTACTACACTGGGAATGGTTGTGTTTAAGAGAATAATACATTATCAGAATTATTTTCATTTAGGGGCGGTACAGTGGCTGGCACTGCTGCCTCACAGTACCAGGGACCCAGGTTCAATTCCAGCCTCGGGTGACTATGTGGAGTTTGCACATTCTCCCAGTGTCTGTGTGGGTTTCCTCCATGTGATCCTGTTTCTTCCCACAGTCCAAAGATGTTTCCAGCATCTGCAGTCATTGTTTTTACCTCAAAGATGTACAGGTTAGGTGAATTGGCCATAGTGTTAGATGCATTAGTCAGAGAGAAATGGGTCTGAGTGGGTTACTCTTTGGAAGGTCAGTGTGCACTTGTTGGGCCATTGGACTGTTTCCACACTGTAGGGAATCTAATCTTATCTAATCTAGTTGCAATCTGACAAATAAACTGTGGAATGGTTGTGTTTTGCTCTGAGATTTTAGCTGTTATTCTTTCAAGACCACAAGGGTGCAGTAGATGCTGTAAAATACCTGTTAAAATTTAAAAAACTCAACATCAGCAGCAGAGAAAAAAAATAATTGAACATAAATCCATTCCAAACTATGCTAAACATCCAATAATATAAAATTTTACAGCCCTGACTTAGCTCATTCAGCCCAACTGCATCATGTTGGTGTCTATACTTCATGCTTCCACTCTTTACACTACAGGAAGTGCGCCTGCAAATATTGGTGTTCATCGTCCAAAACCCTAAACTCTGGAGCATTTCCTACAGATTCGAGGCTGGCAAATATAATGGCACTATTTAAAATGAAAAGGAAAGAAAAAAAAGTTACAAGCCAGTTAGCCCAACATCAGTAGTGGGCAAAACACTACTGCATTATAAAAGACCATAAGACATAGGAGTGGAAGTAATGCCATTTGGCCCATCGACTTCCCAGTGTCCACCTTTTCTAAGCCATGCATTATCTTGTAATCTTCTATTAGACCTCCCCTCAACCTTCTAAACTCAAACGATTACAGTCCCAGGATCCTCAGCCGTTTATCATTTGTTAGGCCTACCATTCCAGGGATCATCTGTGTGAATCTCCGCTGGACACGCTCCAGTGCCAGTATGTCCTTGCTGAGGTGTGGGGCCCAAAATTGTACACAGTGTTCGAAATGGGGCTTAACTAGAGCTTTAAAAATCTCAGAAGCACATCGCTGCTTTTATATTCCAACTCTCTTGAGATAAATGACAGTATTACATTCACTTTCTTAATCACAGACTCAACCTGCAAGCTAACCTTTAGAGAATCCTGGACTAGCACTCCCAGATGATCCCTTTGTACTTTGGCTTTATGAATTTTCTCACCGTTTAGAAATTAGTCCACACCTGTATTCTTTTTTTCCCCAAAGTGCAAGACCTCACATTTGCTCACATTGAATTTCATCAGCCATTTCCTGCACCACTCTCCTAAACTGTCTAAAACTGTCCACAGCCTCCCCATCTCCTCAGTGCTACCTGCCTGTCCACCTAACTTCGTATCCTCGGCAAACTTCGCCAGAACGCCCCCAGTCTCTTCATCCAGATCATTAATATATAAAAGGGAACAGCTGCAGCCCCAACACAGAATCCTGCAGAACATCACTTGTCACCAGCTACCATTCCAAAAAAGAACCTTTTATCCCAACTCTCTGCCTTCTGTCAGACAGCCAATCCTCAATCCATGCCAGTAGCTCACCTCGAACACCATGGGCCCTCACCTTACTCAGCAGCCTCCCATGATGCACCTTATCAAAGGCTTTTTGGAAGTCTAAATAGATAACATCCACTGGACTTCCCTGGTCTAACCTATTTGTTACCTCTTCAAAGAATTCTAACAGATTTGTCAGGCACACCCTCCCCTTACTAAATCCATGCTGACTTGTTCTCATCTGACTCTGTACTTCCAAGAATTTAGAAATCTCATCCTTAACGACAGATTCCAGAATTTTATCAACAGGAGGTTAGGCGAATCGACCTATAATTTTCTGTCTTTTGTCTTGATCCTTTCTTGAACAAGGGGGTTATAACAGCAATTTTCCAAACATTTGGGACTTTCCCTGACTCCAGTGACTTTTGAAAGATCACAACCAACGCCTCCACTATTTCCTCAGCCACCTCCCTCAGAACTCTAGGATGGTAGCTCATTGGGGCCAGGAGATTTATCAATTTTTAGACCTTTTAGCTTTTCTAACACTCTCTCTTTTTTAATGGCTACCATGCTCAACTCTGCCCCCAGACTCTTCTTAATTGTTGGAATATTACTCATGTTTTCCACTGCAAAGACTGACACAAAGTATCTATTAAGTTCTTCAGCTATTTCTTTATCTCCCATCACTAGCCTTCCAGCATCAATCTGGAGGGGCCCAATGTCTACTTTTGCCTCTTGATTGTTTCTAATGTATTGAAAGAAACTTTTACTATCATTTCTAATACTACTGACTAGCCTACCTTCATATTTGATCCTCTCCTTCCTTATTTCTCTTTGTAGTATTCCCAATCTTCTGATTTCCCAGTGTTCTTGGCCACTTTATAGGCTCTCTCTTTTTCTTTACATTTCCTGACTTCCTTTGTCAGCCATGGCTGTCTAATTCCACCCCTGGATAATCTCTCTTTTCTTTGGGATGAACCTCTGTACTGTGTCCTCAACTACACCCAGAAACCCCTGCCATTGTTGCTCTACGGTCTTCCCCGCTCGGTTCTGCTTCCAGTTGATTTTCATCAGTTCCTATCTCATGCCCCTGTAATTACCTTTATTTAACTGCAACACAATTCCATCCAATTTTGTCTTCTGTCTTTCAAACTGCAGACTGAACTCTACCATTTTAAGATCTTTTATAACGTCTGGCTCATTACATAACACTAAGTCCAGAATAACCTGTTCCCTTGTGGACTCCATCACAAGCTGTTCCAAAAAGCCATCCTGGAAGCATTCCATGAATTTCCTTTCTTTGGATCCACCAGCAACATCATTCACCCAGTCCACCTGCATACTGAAGTCCCCTATGATCACCGTGACCTTGCCTTTCTGACATAACATATCTATTTCCCAGTATATCTTGCGCCCCTGGTCCTGACCATTGTTGAGAGGTCTGTACATAATTCCCATTACGGTTTTTTGCCTTTGTAGTTCCTCAACTCCACCCACACAGACTCCATATCATCTGACCCTATGTCATTCAGTGCCATAGATTTAATTTCATTCTTAACTAACAAGGCAATCCCCACCCTCTCTGCCCACCTCCCTGTCTTTTCGATAAGTTGTAAGTCCTTGGATGTTTAACTGCCAGTCCTGAACCCCCATGCAATCACGACTCTGTGATACCTACCACATCATAATCATTCGCAATGATTTGCACTGTTAATTCATCTACTTTGTCACGAATACTACGAGCATTCGGGTAAAGTGTCTTAATGTTAAACTTTCTTATTATTGGAGATATTGGAAATTGTAAGATGTCCTAAGTTATCATGCATTCCTATTCTGCCTGGAGCTTAAACCCGCCTACACACATGCTATCCTGCTACTTATCTTTCCATTTAACTCCCTACTCCCTGTCTCTTTCGCTTTCCCTTCCCCCCGACTCAGAAGTTTAAAGTCCTAGTGACCACCCTATTTATCCTTTTTGCTAGAACACTGGTTCCAGATCGGTTCAGGTAGAGACCGTCCTAACAGTACAGATCCCCCAGTTCTGAAACAGATGCCAATGCTCCATGAAATGGAATCCCTCTTTCCCACACTAATCCCTTAGCCATGTGTTTACCTCCCTAACTTTCTTATCCTTATGCCAATTGGCACGTGGCTCGGGCAGTAATCCAGAGATTATGACCCTTGAGGACCTGTACTTCAATTTCCTTCCTAGTGCTTGATAATCCCCAAACAGGTCCTGCACCCTAGCTTTGCCTATGTTATTAGTCCCAACTTGGACCACAACAACTGGATCCTCCCCCTCCCACTCCAATATCCTTTCAAGCTGATCGGAGATGTCCTTCACCCTGGCACCAGGCAGGCAACACACCATACGGGACTACCAATCCTGCTTGCATAGGATATTATCTGTCCCCCTAATTATAGATTCAGAATATAGAATTTATAAATTATAAAAGACATGATGATGGAACACTTGGACAGCACTAACAGATTGGACAAAACCAACATGGGTTTATTGAAAGCAAATCATGTTTAACAAGATTACGAGATTTTTGAGAATGTAATTAATAGAATAGTTAAAGGAGAACCCTTGGATGTGGTACATTTGAATTTTCAGAAAGCTTTTGATATTAAGCATCCCCTCAATAGTTTCACATGGTGACAAATTTCATATTCTAACCACTCTTAATCAAGAAGTTCCTCCCAAATTCTTTATTCTATTTAGTAATGCTAACTTACCACTTATGCCCTCCAAGTTTAAGTATCCCAATTGGAAATTGTTCCAGGATCTTAAAGCCCTTGCACAATCTTACGATGCCATGGAGTTACTCTTTACTGGGCACAAATAGCAATGTGAATAGAATTAAGGAGGAAAGAGAGAAATACATGGAGAACAAGGCTGACAACTGAAGTGGGAATGTTAGAAACGGGTAGATAGGAGCTTGTGCAGTAGTCCAGCTAGCATTAAATGGGAGAGTTTATCGAATAGTCTTTCAATATTGTAACAGTAAGATTAGAGCCTGCTATGTCTTTGAATACAATGTATTGTAGTATTTGTCTTCATAGATATACAAAGTGCTAGAAAGAAGCCCAAACCTGAAGACAGTTCTTGACCTTTCCTTCTCCTCAACCAGTTTGTCTTAAACTCAAATTCTTGGATGTAGGCATAAAACCACACAACAAAAGGTGGTGGCAGCAATGGGATCCACTGCCTGGAAAATAGTGGTAGCAATGAAGATTAAGAAACAGAATGGAAACTGTTTGGAGAATTTTTTTAAAAAAAGACACTTTTTACAAAATCTTTTAGGACCGGATAACAGCCATAAAAGCCACAGAGCTGAACAGCTGCTATGATGGAAACATGAACACACAGTCTGTGCAGGTAAATAAAGCCAGAAACTGAGTAATAGGGGTAACAAGCCTTTAAAACAGAATGCAGTAAAAGCCCAAAAGCAACCTGGGAATAAATTCGAACAGTGAACCTGCAAAAGGTGGTTGGACAACCAAAGCAAATTCCATTCTGAAAAGAAAAATGTTTACCACTCCAAATGTTAGGTTGTAAACAGAATTAAGATAATTCAAGAATTCAAGTTATTTACTCGATGATAAGTGGATTGAAAATAAACTTTTGCCTGGCCAGTGAAAAAACAAACACACATAACTCTGACAAAGCAAATGAAGAAATTTTGTCAGTAATAGGCTTAAAAAGTTAGTAGATGGAAAAAAAGAAATCAACAGCAAAATCATTTATTTGCCTTTGCAGTTTCAGAGCCCTAGCAGTAAAATTAGCTTAAATCTTATTACTATAATTTGTCAGGTTTTATTGAACAATGGAGAGGCTATATAATTTTTACTGATTTTAAGGAGGAGGAAACTAAAAATGAATAAGTAGTGTGTTAATCTGATCACATGGCATCAAATCAGAAGCAAAAATGTCAATGACAGCCACTTTATGCAGTCACAAAATCATTGTATTGACTGATGCCATTCTGAAAATGTTTATACCCACATATCATTTAGAAATCTATCACCCATCTCAGAAAAGGAATATATTAATCCATCTCTCTGAAGATGTCATGTTGTAAAGGAAACCCAAGTTTTATATTAAACGCAGCACCTTGAACAGCAGAATTCTACAATGTATTGACTACTAAAAGCACAATAAACCATTTTACTAGAAGACACAAGCTTCTCATCTGAAAAAATGCACTGGCTCGAAGTGCAGAGGATGTTGGTTCAAATGCAACATTCAAGAGGGCACTGGATGATCTGGATTGAAGTAATGTGCAAAGCTACGTGGAAAAGGCATGGGTTTAGCTCTGGAAAATGATGCTTATTTGAAGAGGTTATACAGATGTGCTGAATAGCTTCCTTCGGCACTATAACACTTCTGCAATACACCATGCGACACACAACATTGTAAAATCCTAAGCAATCTAATGCTACAGTATCTTATCATAGTGAAAACCTCATCAGCAAAAACATAACTGTCCAGTCATGCATCAATAACATATTCATTGTAGGAAGAGCGGTCACTTTCTCAAAAATAACCTACAGTCTGAAGAATACCACACAACACACTGGGCTTTTCCCATGCGGTAAAAATGTTACTTTAACTCTAACGCTGAGATAGAGGGATGCAGGTGTACTACAGTGTTTAATTCACAGGAGTGGCAGGAAAATTCACTAAAAACCCCAACATACGCGGGGAAATTCAGTGATAGGAAGAGTAACCAAATGAAGTGGAATGGACAGAACCAGAGGAGAAACAGTGAGGAAGTCTTTTGCTCAAGAGCTTTTAGGCCATTTTGAGAGTTTGGAGGAGGGGGTGGGGGGGGGAAAGAGTGGAAGGAAGAGGCAGATTATGAGAAGACAGCGAAAAACTAAGACTCCAATGAAGCTAGGGAAAAGAGGCTCAAACTGAAGTGTATGAAAGAATAAGATGCAAAGGGATGTAAGGAAGAAAGAGGCTGGATAAGAATTTAAGGGCAGGAGAGAAGGATGCCAAGGGGATTGGGGTAAGGGTTGGAGGCTGTAATGAGGAAGGAGGGCAAGGGTGGATGCAAAGAAAATAATAGATTCAGCAGGGGCAAAAAAGTGTCAGGGGAAATCGGACAGAGTTCAAGTGTTATGGGCGATTATATGCAATTCAAAAAGTACTGTACGCCAAATAACTGAAGAAAAATTATGGGTGAAATAAGATAGATTTACCAAGTGCTCCACTAAAATGGATTTAATGATCTGATTTGATAAATCAGACCAAATCAAGTTCTGAATCATTGTTTGTAACAGTGCTCAAGTATAATGCTTGCAGCACAGTGCTTATTCCATTACCTAAGTGGGTTCCCATTTCATTTACTTATCGATTGCATGTTTATTAGGTATTTTGAACGGAAGATGCAGTACTCACATTTGGTACTGTGCAAAAGTCCTCTACCCTGGATTTCAAACCCAAGTTTGATGGGAAAGATTTAACTTTTCTCTGACAATGTGTAACCCTGTATCCTGATGAAATGCTGCACTGCTGGCAAACTGTTCATGTCTGGGTTTGTTCACTTCAACCCTGTGCACGTGGGAAAGCAGGAGATTAAAATTATCTGACAGATGGAACATAACTAGGCTCTGCTCCTTCACATAGCTGTTGACTTTAATAAAGGTAAAATACAACAGATGTTGGAAATCTGAAATAAAAACAGAAGTTGCTGGAGAAACTTAGCACATTAAGTAGCATCAGCAGAAAAAGGAAAAGAAAGTTAAAATTTCAAGTCCAAGTCATGGTTCAAGTCTCCTCTTCAGAACTCAAGAGTTTTGGACTCAAAACATTAACTCTGTGTCTCTCTCCATAGAGGCTGCCAAACCTACCGAATCTCTCCAGCATTTCCTGTTTTAATTTTTGACTTTAACTTGGGTATCTGCTCTGACTCAAAATGGCACACTCACCTCCAGGCCCAAAGGCTATGGGTTCTTGTTCCAATCCCAAAATTTGACTGTAATCTAATAATCGTTGGTACACTAGGAATAAGTGCTGCGTTATCACTGGCTACATCAACCCGAAGTCCGATCTGCTCCCTCAACTGAATCAGGCTTGAACTTCAACTTGTGAAAAATGGGGTTTCCGGTTTCCTACTGTATAATAGCGAAACATCGACATTGGCTGTAAAATGCTGTGAAATGTTCAGAGATTGAAAAACATATTTTTACAATGCAGACTTTTTCTTCCTTTTTGGTGCTCCAAGTAGGTCACGGTGGCTCAGTGGTTAGCACTGCTGCCTCACAGTGCCAGGGACCCAGGTTCAATTCCAGCCTCAGGCGACTGTCTGTGTGGAATTTGCACGTTCCCTGTATCTGCATGGGTTTCCTCCCACAGTTCAAAGATGTGCAGGTCAGGTGAATTGGCCATGAGAAATTGCCCACAGTCTTAGGTGCATTAGTCAGAGGGAAATGGGTCTGGGTGGGTTACTCTTCAAAGGGTTGGTGTGGGCTTGTTGGGCCAAATGGCCTGTTTCCACACTGTAGGGAATCTAATCTAATCTAGGTCAGACAGACACCAAAAAGAAAGCAATGGGTCCTTTGTTAGATGTGCTGACTGGGCTTCAATCTTGTGACAAGCTTTTTCTTTTACAAGAACAGTTGCGAGGGCCAAAGCAAGAGAAGAAGGAAGCTTTGCTAGACTGTACAAACATTTGATGAAACTACACCTGATGCATGTAAATAATTCTGGTCTCCTTCCCAAAAAGTGGAAATATTTGCCTCAGAGGGTGCAACCAAAGTTCACCATATTGATTCCTGGGATGAAAAGATTGTCTTAATAGGAGATAATGAGGAGAATGGATGGGGGATCTATAACCTCCCACGAGGAGGTTGAACAGTTCATCCACTTTACTAACACCTTCCAAGCCAACCTCAAATTTACCTGGAAAGTCTCAGACTCCTCCCTCCCCTTCCTAGACCTCTCCATTTCTATCTCGGGCAACCGACTCAACACGGACATTCACTATATGCCGACCGACTCCCACAGCTACCTAGATTACACCTCCTCCCATCCTGCCCCCTGTAAAAACACCATCCCATATTCTCAATTCCTTCGCATCCGCCGCATCTGCTCCCAGGAGGACCAATTCCAATACTGAACAACTCAGATGGCCTCCTTCTTCAAAGACCGCAATTTCCCCTCAGATGTGGTTGACGACGCTCTCTACCACATCTCCTCCACTTCCCGCTCCTCTGTCCTTGAGCTCTGCCCCTGAACCCTGCCACCAGGACAGAACCCCACTGGTCCTCACCTACCACCCCACCAACCTCCAGATACACCGTATCATCCTTCGTCATTTCCGCCACCTCCAAACAGACCCCACCACCAAGGATATATTTCCCTCCCCTCCCATATCAGCGTCCGGAAAGACCACTCCCTCTGCGACTCCCTCGTCAGGTCCACACCCCCC